>NW_027202604.1:28005785-28328285 GCF_024711535.1 Dipodomys merriami | reverse complement strand
TGGGAGGAGTCTGGGGTTAGGGCCTGGACTTTGTCACTTAGCTTTTTCAATCAAGGCTGGCACTCTACCCTTTGGGCCACAGCGTGACTTCTGGATTAAGTCTTGACTTCTTAAGGAAGCACACAGGGGTGGTATTGAGGAATGAATACACAACGGAGGGAAACCCTATCAACACCATAGAAAGATGCCAAGTTGAGGGGTTTCACAATTCTAGACCAAAATGGAGAATACCCACGCTGTCATCAGCAGTGTTTCAATCACCTGAAAATGAACACCTTCAGTATTAAAAAGAATCAAGCAGGAGTCAACATGAACTTCTTATCACCATTAAACTCTATTGTAGTTGCTTCTGTAATAAACGTTCTCATGTGTGGTTGAGCCACAGCTCTGTGTGATGGAAGAAAGCCACCACCAGTTTCCTTTACGCTTAGTGGCTCTTGGAGCTCCCTCTAGTGGCTGAGCTAGCTATTGTTGTGATGCTCAGTTTTCCGTGCAGGGCCCCAGTGTCAAACCTGTTCTTCAGGGCACACTGTGTGCCTGACATTAAGGTGTAATTGACATGTCAAGGCTGCTGTTCTGTGTCCTCTCCTCCTCTGCTCTTCTGTCTTCACTCAACAATCCAACCACTATTGGGCAATGGCTGAGGTTTCCTACGGTACAGATTTTTGAGGCCCACCCTTTTAAAGTGCCCTGTATTATAGAGCAGAGGCCTATAAGATATGTCTTTAAGGATCTAGCATCTACTTCTTGACTTCACTAGTCTATTGCCTTGGTTTGGATAAGGTTTGTGTCCCCCCGGCTTTCATGTATTGGGATGGAAGGAAACCTTTAAGAGGCAGAGGCTAGGACTGAGGTGTGGTTCGAGTGGTGGTTGGAAGGTAGTGAGTCCAGTCCCCGTACTATCAGAAGGAGGGGGGAGGGGAAGAAAAGGAAGGAGCTTGGTGGGAAATGGAAAGGTCCTAGTCTTTGCTATAATCAACCTCTTCATTTTTTTTAGCCTGTTTTTCCCCCCATAGGTAATAGATTTTCTTATTTACTTTTGAGAATTCTGCATGCACTACAGAATCAAGTTCTTTTCCAGATGGATGGTTTGCATATATTTTCTCCTTTTTATTCTTTTAATATGTATTTTGCAGAACAAAAGACTGTAATTTTGACACCTCTACCCATTTGGATTATTAGATAAATCATGCTTTTTGGAGAATTCTTGTCTGACCAGGAGTCATAGAGATTTTTCTCCTATGTTTTCTTCTAGCAGTCTTATTATTTTAGATGCTTTAGTTTTATGTCCCATACTTAATTTTTATAAATAGTATGTGATACTATTGAAAATTATGTGGGGTTTCTTTTTTCATATTCCTTCTTCCATGTATGAAAAACTCATACTCAACAAGGAGTTCTGGGTTGCAAAAGAGGATTTCCTGTTTGCACTGTCTGTAAGGCTTTCTTACAAATTAGGCAAAGGCACTCACACAAGGGTTATATGTAGTTTTTCAAACTTGGATATCCAGTTCAAGCCCTTGCCCCTTTTGGATGCCTTTACTGGGGCTTGAACTCAGGGCCTGGACACTATTCCTCGTCTTTTTCCACTCAAGGCTGGCACTTTTCACTTGAGCTACACTTCAACTTTTGGCTTTTTGCTGGTTAATTGGAAATAAGTGTCTCACAGACTTTCCCACCCAGCTGGCTCCGAACCACAATTCTCAGATTTCAGCCTCCTTCATATCTAGTATTACAAGCATGAGCCATCTGTGCCTGGCTTTGTTACAGCACTATATAAAAAAATTATTGCTCACTAAATCGTGTTTGTACCTCTGTTGTCTGTGTGTGGATCTACTTCTCTAAGAATCTCTAAAAGGCTTAGTCTCAAAGAATCTTAGTTTGAGTTCATTGATTTTTCTCTGCTGTTTTTCTGTTTTCTTTTTCTTTTACTTCATTTGAGATGATAATCTTTGTTTTCACTTCCTCCCCATTCAATTTTCTATACTGAAGAGTGAACCCAAGTCTTTGCATTTGTTAGACAGGCACTCTACACACATTCTTTGGTCTTCAGATTTTTCTTGTTTTGACACAAGGTCTCACAAACTGGCGATTCTTCTGCCTCAGACTTCAGAGTAGCTGGGATTACAAGTGTGTGTTACCACACTCAATTTGGGAGCTGAGTTCATTGGATTAATGTCTTTATTTCATTATGGGAATTATGAATTGACTTCTAAAAATTCATTAAGCAATATCCCATAAAGTTGATATGTGTGTTCTTACGTTTGTTCATTTCAGAATTCTTTCTAATTTCCTTATTTATTTATTGTCCCTAACTTATACAGAAGTAGGCTGCTCTGATTTAATCCCATTGTGTCAGAATGTACTTACATGCCTTGAACCCCAAGACTTGTTCTATGGAGACAGAATGTTCTGTGTTAGTGTATACTCAGTGGACACATGAGAAAAACATGTATTGTCTGGTTCTTGGGTAGAGTACTCTATGACTATCAGTCAGGCAAAGTTGTTTGATAGTGTTGGTATGCCCACTGATTTTTCTCTCTGTGTGTTCTATCAGTTTTTGCAAGAGGAGTATTGAAATTTATGACTATAATGAGGGTTTTATATATTTCTCCTTTTCTAGCAGTGTTTGCTCTATGTATTTTGGAAGTCTGTTATGTTTAGGATTACTATGTCCTTTAGGTGAACCTACTCTTTTCTTCCTAATTAGCATCTTCATTCCTTGCAATATTTTGTTCTAAGATTTACTTAAGAGACTCTTCAGCTTGCCGTTTAATGGTATACCTTTTTCCATTGAGTTTTTAATTGTAAAAATTATTGTGGGCTATGGTCATAAAATCAAACCAAGGATATAGTAACTTCTAATTTTGTTTACACCAACTTCTGGGATTTCAGCGTGTGTATATTTATGTTCATGCATGTGTACAAGTATGTGGTTTGGCACACATTACAAAGTTTCTGCATATTACATGGAGAAAAACAAATACACACTCTGGGATTTACTTTTAACTCAAGTCTGTCTCTTATTTAAAGTGCATTGCTTATTGCAGGCAGCAGTATTTGGGGGCCTTGTTTTTTAATCCAGTTTAACAATCCCTAGCAATCCTGTGGGTTATGGAGCCTGTTTACATCTCACGTGATAAGCTGTAACTCTCCTTGTTTGATTTTATTTGTCTTATGTGCCCTTTGTTTCTTTTCCTCTGTGTTTGTACTTCCCTTTAGATTGTTCCTTGTGATTTCTTCTGAGTTCTTTTCTTGGATTATTAGCTATAATTCTTTGTTATTTTAGTGTTTTACTGAGGGTTTATAGCATTCATCTTTAGCCTATAGCAATCTATGTCAAAGTGATATGTCTCTTCACATACTTCCAAGGCTTACATTAGTTCATACATGCAACCTTAGTGCTGTTGTTCATATGTGTTAGGAAACTCATGCTATTTTGTAGTTTTTGTTTAACACAGTTTATGTTCTGACTTGAATATAAAATGTTTCCAAAAGCTTGGTCGCCATTTTGTGGACCACTTGAGAGGTGACTGTATCACAAGATTGCCCCTTTTTACCCCTTTTTAATGTCATCTTTTATTTGGCTTATCTGTAATGTTCAAATTTTTTCACTGTACTCAAGGGGCACTCAGAATAGCTGGTATGTTCTTTCTTTCTCGTAGCTAGTTTCTTTTTCGTTGTTTTTGAAAAGAAATTTTACTAGGTATAGAATGCTAGAATGTTAGCGTTTATTTTCTTTTTAAACTGTCAAAGAAAGATAATCCTGTATCTCTTCATCTATAATATTTCCTCTGGAAAAAAAGAAAATCTTTCTGTCCTTGCTTCTGTTCCTTTGTAGTGTGTGTGTGTGTGTGTGTGTGTATGTGTGTGTGTGTGTGTGTGTGTGTGTGTATGTGTGTGTGTGTGTGTCTGTGTGTGTGTGTGTGTGTGTGTGTGTGTGTGTGTGTGTGTACATTTGTTTTCCTTTTCGGTATGGTGTATTTGGTTTTGCTCTGTCTTGGGTGATTGATTTTTTTCATGTGTTTTGGTGTTTGGGTTCATTGCAGTTATTACCAGAACCTTTCCCTAAGTCAAGGCTGACATCATTGCTTAATGATAGAAATGCTGTCAGAGGGACCAACCACACCTTCCAGAGACTGGGGGAATGTTAGGAGCAGAAGCATGAAACTGGACAGACCAGGGCTGCCCTCGGGGCCTCCTGTGAAATGATGGGTACTTACCCATCTTCAGTCCCAGTATCAATAAGCTTACCTACTTTTAAAGGCTGACGTGTAGATAAACAAGTGTGGGGCATAATTAAGGGCTCACAAAACAGTAGCTCTTATTTCCTATCATATTTTTCGATTTTTTTTTCTATTTTTCAGTAGCTATGTAGAGGGTTTCACCTCAGTAAGTCAGTTTCTGAGTACAGCGCATCTTGATTAGTGTCACTCTGTCCGTAGGTCTTCCCCTTCCCTCCCAGCCCCACCTATCCCCGGCTGAGGTTTGAACTCAGCCTTACACTTGCTCAGCAAACAGTGTAGCACTTGAGCCACACCACCAGACTGTTTTGCTGTAGTGTTTTTTAGTTTGGGTTTGGGGGGTGGTATTTATTTATTTATTTATTGTGCTGGTCCTGGGGCTTGAACTCAGGGCCTGGGTGCTGTCTCTTGTGTTGCTCAAGATGAGCACTCTTAAGTACTTGAGCCACAGCTCCACTTCCGGTTTTTTGGTGATAATTGGAGGTAAGAGTCTCACAAACTTTCTTCTCCAGGCTGGTTTTGAACCACAGTCCTCAGACCTCAGCCTCCTGATTAGCTAGGATTGCAGGTGTGAGCCGCCTACGCCCAGCTGCGTCTTGCACTTTTCTCTATCCTTGGACTACAGACCATCTACCTCTGTCTCCTTTTGAAACTGGGATAATTGGCTTGTACTATCACACCCAGCTTGTGTTCTGAGATAGGGTCTGATACAGTGACGGAGTACCTTTGCATGTGCAAAGGCTCTGGGTTCCATCACCAGCATACAGCAGCCTTGTGATGAAAGAAGTGCCTGTTCAGCACTGCTCTAACTTTCTTCTGCAGCTCCAAAAGCATCTGTGGACTTGGGGTGTGGTGTCACGTGTTTGTAATCATAGCATAGGGAAGGCATAGGTAGAGCATAGTTCAAAACTAGCCTGGGGTAGACCAGCATAGCAAGACTTTGTCTCAAAAAAAAAGAGAGGAAAAGAAAGGGAGGGAGGACAGTGTAACCCCCGCTCTCACTATATTTGATGTCAGTATAACATGTGGAGGGGATGGGGACAAACAAGTCGTTTAAGGATTCAGGTGGACCTGTTACAACAATGAGAAGTACAAAATGTCATGTCAAAACCAGCTTTACAATGTCGGTGTGGGGGGGGGAGGGGGGTATGATTGGGTGGGGGGGAGGGGGGAGGCTGGGAAGGGAGGTGAAGGGTAAACAAAGGAGGAGGCTGCAATGCTTGGTAAGAAATGTATGCATTATCCTGCCCATGTAATTGTAACCCCTCTGTACAGTATGTTCTCAAATAAAATAAAATAAAATTTTAAATATAAAAAAAAAAGAAAGGGAGGGAGGGGAGGAGAGAAGAAGGGAGGAAGAAAGAAAGGAAGGAAGGGAAGGAGCAAGGAAAGAAAGAAGGGAAGGAAGGAAGGAGGGAGGGAGGGGAAGGAGGGAAGGAGGAATAAGAAAGGAAGGAAAGAAGGAAGGAGGAAGGGAAGAAGGGAGGGAGGAAAGGAAGGAAGGAAGGAAGGAAGGAAGGAAGGAAGGAAGGAAGGAAAGAGAAAAGAATCAGATCTGTGGGCTATTGTTGTGGGTAACATCGCATCAGCTAGGGAGTCGCCTCAACTTGGAGAGAACTCTGGTGGCGCAGATCATTCTGTGGGAACTAGTTGGGAATGCTACCGAGGTGTTATGCCATCCCCATTCCCACTCGTACCCCCTCCCTGCACGTCAGAGGATTTATACTATGCAGTTCATTTTCATTTTGTGTCCTTTTATTTACACACCATTTCCTTCGCAAGTAATTTTAATTCTCCGTTTTATGAGAGAGTCTCTCTGTATATATGTGTTCCTATATAAAAGAAAGGAAATGATGGTTGTTAATGCAGATTTGAAAGGAATATAATGGATTTCAGCTACGACAATTTCTCCCCACTTAGAAGAGATGAACACCTAGTCAGATGAAGAACGTCATTCCTCATATGATTTGAATACATCCTGTTTCCATGACAACTTGTAGATATCAGCTGGCCTTCTAAAAGAAGTGTTTCAGTTCTCTCCTTGATAAAAGACTTGACCAAACACTAGGGTTTCTGCTTCTTAATTCTGATTATTTCCATTTGGGGGTCTAGTTTTCTTTTTAAATATGGGCTGCTTGGGAACGTTAGCCAATTAGAGGTAAATTCACCTTCAAAATAAAAAGGAGAGGACTCATAGGCCAGATGCTAATGGGCATAGGAAATGAAGATGTTCTTGCAGGTCATAATCATTTACTGATATCTCCCAGTTTAATTAAATCAACAGAGATGATGCAGCAACTTATTAAGATGTGATTTGATTTGACAAAGAATGATTCGGTTCTTTATTTCCATCTGGACATTATAATCAGGCTGTTTCTTCACTGCTAATTTATATCTTGCCTTTATGGGAGGTTTGTGTCTTCTCATAGCTAAATTTTGAGTCTTGCAAGGAATATGGGTTTATTAACGATTTCCTCTCAGAATGAAAAATAGGAAATTATTTGGATCATTAGCTATGCTTGTGCAAAATCTGAAAAATATGGTACTACATTTTATTGACAAGATTATACTTAACTATTTAAGTCCAATACAGTAAGAAGACATGGTCCTTGGGCAGTTTAGGAATGATAACAACTTAGCCAAATTTAGGATGATTCAGTATAATTTTGAAGTGTCTGACAGGTTTGAAAAGGACAATAGTGATTCTACCCCCCCTTACTCTCCCTTCCTCCCTCCTCTCTCTCTCTCTCTCTTTCTTTTTCTCTCTCTCTCTCTCTCTCTCTGTGCCAATACTGGAGTTTTAACTCAAGGCCTTGCTCTTTTGCTTGGCTTTTTTTTTTTTTGCTTAAGGCTGGTTCTCTACCACTTGACCCTACAGTTCCACTTCCAGCTTTTTGCTGGTTAATAGGAAGTAAGAGTCTCACAGCTTTTTTCCCTAGGCTAGCTTTGAACCTTAATCTTCAGATCTCAGCCTTCTGAGTAGCTAGGATTGTAGGTGTGAGCCACCTGTGACCTGTGACTGATTCTTAATGATCTCCCAAGTTACTGTCTGTGGCAGTAACTATTTGTTGCATGAAACACTCAGGGCAGAGGCGTCTTGAGGGGCATCTTTGCCAAGTCCTCCAGGAGAACTCAGATCGTAACTGAGTCATGTCAATAAGTACATAGTTTTAGGCTCTGGAAACATGATAGCATCTTACCACAAGGGTTAAGAAATTTTTAAAGCAATGGCATGATATGCAGCTTACCATTATAAACATACTAAGTAACAAATGACAACAAATAGGAAAGGAGTAAGAAGACTGACAGAGCACCCTCCCTGGCTGTTCCCCGCTGACATTCATAAAGGAAAATGGACTCAGTGATTGCAGTGGCTTCCCTGGGCTGCGTGTGTTGCAGAGTATCTTTGTGAATCTGGATGCAGTACTTTGTGTGGTAGCTCTATTTCTGAAAAACAAAAAACCAAAACCAAATACGTTATGCAGTCCCAATTTGTTTTTGGAGAACAAATAACGTGGCTTCATTTCAAAAATTGCTTTATGTTCCTTTACTAATTGCCCATCATTTGATGATGACTTCTCAAATTTTACTGTACTCAGCTCTCAAGAAGTAAATGATTTAGAAGCCAGGCAAGCAGTTACATGCCTGTAACCCCAGCATTTGGGAGGCCGAGACAGAAAGACTGCAGGTTTCAGGCCAGCCTGGATTACAAAGTGGGACTATTGAAAAACGAAACGACCAGAACAACAAAACCCCCAAACAAAACCCCCAGATAAACCAACTAAAATATATTTATGGAATACTTCAATGTGTGCTCTAGTAAGGTGCTTTAATCCTAGAAAGGTTTATCACTCAGCTATTTTTTTGAGAGCCCACTCCATGAACATTATTTTGTGATGTTCTCAGAACCTGAAATGGTAAAGCTCTGGCCCTCAAGGGTCTAACTGTGGTTGGTTTAGGGGAAAATGGTGCAGGTTGTCATTTTCTGACATGACTCATCACCTAATAGGTAAGTTTCTGTTTTCCATATCAGGATTTCTTATGGGCTGTCGGGTGGAGCAGGTGTTGGTCTGCGGACTTGCTTCTGGTTGTCTGACGGTTGTAGTTTGCTGGGGACAAAAGGGCTATGCAGGACCTGAAGGGGGAACATGGGTACTACAGGACTCAGCGGGGGACAGGTCTGAAAACTGATTTGTTCATGCTGCATATTTGTCTCCAACTCCTCACGCAGAGACTACCACATTCAATCAGCAGAGAGGAGAGGGGTTGGCCTTCTAGGAAGGGAGGTAGGAAAGCCACAGCAAGCACTACTTCACAGCTGTGGCCTGGACAGCTAGTCTATTTCCATCTTCCTGACAACATGGCAGAGAGGCATCCTCAGCCCGTGGGAGGAGGCCCACAGAGCCCCAAGCACACACACAGCTGCCAAGCACAGACTCCAGCACACATTTTTAGGTTTGGTCACATGGCCTCCTTGATGTTACTGCAGATGTTACTGGTCTGCCAGCTTGCCTGTCAGCCCATTTCTGACATCCAGGCCTCTAATTGGCTGACCCCAGGGATGCTGGGTAGGAAGCCAGTGATGCAGGGCTATATGGTAAACACAAATGTTGCTGACAGCCGAAACACCCTGGTCATTTGAATCATTGTGTTCCTCTTGGTGGAATACCATGCAGTCTCTTCAAAGGGCCCTTAGTACTTAAGAGTTCTTAGACTAGCCACAACATCGAATATTTCTGAAATCATTGGGACTTCTTTTTTTTGGGGGGGGTCCAGTTGTGGGGCCTGATCTCTGGGCCTGGGTGCTGTCCCTCAGCTCTTCAGCTCAAGGCTAGCGCTCTATCACTTGAGCCACAACACCACTTCCGGGTTTTTTTTTTTCTTTTTTGCTTATGTGGTGCTGAGGAATCAAACCCAGGGCCTCAGGCATGCAAGGCAAGCGCTCTACCACTGAGCCAACTTCCCAGCCCTAAGACTTCTTGTAAGCAAGGGAAAGCAGGGTTTCTTTTCACCAGTACCTGGGGAAAGCAGTAGTTTTTGTATCTGCTCTGCCATGGCTCCAGATCTCTGTATCTTGAGCCCCATTCTGGAGTGTGTTAGAGATGGTTCTCCTGTGATGGATCTTTTCCAGGCCCTTCAAGGATGATGAGACAGTGTGGCTCAGGCTAGAATGTGGCAATGTGAGCTCCCCAGCATGTAGGCCAGGTGGTGGGGGCAGGCCTGTCATTGGTTCAGTAGAACAGATTCTCCCATGACCCAGACTCTGCTGAGAACAGAGGATCAGTTGACTGGCGCCAGGCCTGTCCCCGGCAGCTCACATTGTGCCAACATTGAGGTCACACCAAGGGGTTAGGGGCAAATCTGTTTGGATTTACTCATGTAAATGTATACTTACATGTTGTTAAATATATGTAAATATAGCTATACATGCACACATATATCTATGTCTAAACATATTTGGAAATGTACTTGTAGCTGCACTGGGAAAGGTGTGAATGATTTTAGCTGCTCCTCTGGGGATTTCAGACTTCAGCCATATGAAGCATTTGAGCTAAGATGTCAAAGGTAACAGCCCCTTGTAGGGAGAGCAAGATGCCATCCACTAAAAGGATGAAGTGGCAGAGGAGCAGAAATTAGAAGAGAAATTCCATCGGCATCTACCGTATATCAAGCTTATTTTCTTAACCCATCTTGGGGTTATGACAAGCTCTGTGACACCGTGTGACAAAAGTGAAGGAGAGACCCTCCCTCCCCCCTGGGACCGGATGTTCCTGTATGGGAGATGGGGAGCAGACCCAGGAAGCTTGTGACCTGTGACCTGAAGTGAACAGTTGGGAGGAGGTGGCCAGTGTTAAGTGTGGAGGCTTGGGGTGGGAACGGGGACCAGCTGTGTACAGCAGAAGGATGGTGGACCAGGAGGTAGAGAACCTGGCCTGTTTTCTGTGTCCCCGGAGCAGGTTGTCTGTGTGTGTGTGTGTGTGTGTGTGTGTGTGTGTGTGTGTGTGTGTGTGTGTGTGTGTTTGTGTGTGTGTGTGTGTGTGTGTGTGTCTGTGTTAGTCATGGGGCTTGAACTCTGTGCCTGGACACTACCACTTGAGCCACAGCACCACTTGTGGTTTTCTGGTGGTTTATTGGAGATAAAAGTCTCACAGATTTTCCTACCCGGGGTTGGTTTTGAACCGTGACCCTCAGATCTCAGCCTCCCGAGTAGCTAGGATTACAGGCGTGAGCCAACCGCACCCAGATCCCCAGAGCAGTTTTGAGGATGGGGGAGGGGGGTCTGCCATGTGTTGAGGAGGCAGGAAGAATCCAGAAGAGGTCAAGCCCTGGTGGCTGCCTGAGCAGTTATGGTCAATTAGTGAGTGGATCGCTTCAGTATGATGGCGTCGGTGCCCAGACTGCTGCGTTCAATGGATCAGAGGGCGGGGAGAGTGGTTGAGAGGGTGTGACAGCCAGGAGTAAGTGTACCACTGAGGGTAAAAGAGGGAGACCATCCCCAGGGGTGCCAGGCAGAATAGGCTGGGGCTCTGCAGGGGGTAGGTGTGAGGATGTGGAGGGTAGGTCCACCCAACCCTGGCGCTCAGGGATTGGTCAGCCCTATTTCCTCACTGCAGATGCTTAACAAATGCTGTTTCCTGTACCCCTTCCCCTTCCCTTGTAGTTGTGAACCAGACCTTTAGGGTCTTTTAGCATGAAATAAGTGATACTGGCTGCGCTTTTTCTGTGCACAGTTTGCTAAAAGAGGAGCTGATGTTACTGTGCTCATGTCTCAGGTGAGGAGGTATCTGAAGCCCAGCAAAGTTCACACAACTGGCGAACTCTCACTCAAAAGAAATCACTGTGTTTTGGTACATTTTTAAACTGTAAAAATGTTTTACAGAGGGGTTACAGTTACATGAGCAAGGTAATGAGTACATTTCCTATTGAGCATTGGTGCCTCCTCCTTTGTTTTCCCCCTACCGTCTCCCCTCCCCCCCTCGCTGAGGTTATAAAGTTCGTTTTCAACATAGTGTTTTGTACATCCCCTTGTTACAATGGGTCAACCTGTATCCTTATTTAACTGTATCCTTAATTTAAGCATTTTGTTTTTTTCCCTTCCCCTCCCTGAAACATCAAATACAGTGAAAATAGGGGTTATACCGTGGAGGAGGAACATACAAAGCAACAAAAAAATCACATGGTACATTATAAATACATTAGAAACAATAGCAAGAAAGGAAAAAGATATTTGTGTCCCTATCTTAGGGTTCATTTTGCTTAACATCATCTTATCTGGTCCTATGTACATAGCTTTTGGCCTTTTCTGCTTGTCCTGCACATGTGCTAGTTATTGCAAATAAGGGAAACCATAGGACCTATGTTTTGGTGTTTATTCTTTTACTGCCAATCCTGGGACTTGAATTCAGGGCCTGAGCTTTTTTTTTTTCCTTAAGGCTAGTGTTCTACCACCTGAGCCACAGCTCCAGTTCCAGCTTTTGTTTTTTTGTGGTTAATTGGAGACAAGTGTCTCACAGACTTTCCTGCCCTGGTTGGCTTTGAACCCCTACTCAGATCTCCGCTTTCTGTGTAGCTCGGATTACAGGTGTGAGCCGTGAGTGACCAGCAAGAAATCACTCTGGAACCACACTGCAGACTAGCCAGACACCCACCGCTTCCCAGAATAGTCTCACAGCCTCTACTGCCCTCGGGCTGTGCTTTCCAGTGGCCTAAATCAGGGAGGCCTGGCGCCTGCCATCTAGTGGCTGTGGCTTCCTTTCCCTTTGGTGCTTTTAACCAGAAAGGAAAAATGGAGTTCCCACAGACAACTCAGGCCATGTACATATTTATATCATCACGCCCTGTAAACAGGGAATTTCTCAGTCTTCGAGAAGGAGGCTGGCAACGTAAACAGCATATTTGCCAATGAGTTCCTGCATCCATTCAACAAACACTTAAAAATGTAAATACACATGTAAATCTGTGTACTTATACCTGAGTGTACTCTGCAGTGTCAGCTCCTAGGCTGGAGATGTCTTTGGGGTGTGTTACCAAATGAACTGCAGGTAACCAGGACAGCATTCGCCTATCAGACACACAATAAGGAATTCCTGAATGGACCAAGTACAGACCTAACATTTAATGCATCTGCACTATCCACGAGGTCCTTCAGTGTGCATTTGCTCGTTTAATCCTAAACGTGACTCAAGAGGGGCAGGTCATTGATTGGGGTGTCCCTTCTGTCCACATGGAGACACAGAAAGCTTTCTAGGTTTAGAGATACCTGGTTTGCCAATCAAGGGAGACCAGCATCTAGCTACTGGGCCGGGTGCTCTGCTGTGTTCCAGGTTCTGTATGTAGCACTGGCACCATTTAGACAAGTGGTAGAAGTTCCCTTGAGGAAATACTTTGACTTTATGGGGGTAGGTGGGTCCCTTCCCACAATGCTGTGTGCTAGAGCATCAGTGGAGGGCGTAGCACAGCTGGCTCTGTGGCTGAGGCTTGCTCTGTGACCCTAAGCCCCAGACCCCTGGTTGTTTAAAAGGAAGAGACAGAGTTAGGATCCCTGTCTTCCTTTCCAACTCCAACATTCTACTGCTCTTGTGATTCCCAGGGAGCCGGATGTAAGTGGAAGAGAGAGAACCACTTGTTACTAGGCAACCAGCACCCGCCTCACCCATGTTGCCATGGCGATGATGAAAGTTGGGCTGATGGGATTACCAGCTCTTGCTAATTGCATATGAGTGTTCAAGGTCTCTGTTTCTTGCTTTCTCACTGGCTCTGACTTTCTCATTCTTGTAGTGAAATGTGGAAAGATTGTCTCTCCTCCATCTGAAGCATGCCAGAGGCAGCCCTGGTACAATAGAAATCAACTGGAAGATGGAGCCTGGCTGTGCCTCTTGAGTAGCTGTGTGACCTTGGGCTGGTTACCCAGCGTCTCTGGGCCTCCATTTTCTCCTTTGAAAACTGAAGGTGTTCAAGTAGTGATTCCTCCCTAAGGTTCTTCCTGGCTCTCAAATCCTTTGATGTCTAGGGAGCATGTCAGGGGAACAGACCACACGGTTTCTAGGCAACCACCAGGCACCCTGCCCAAGTTGCCTTGGTGACTGGATGCCGGAGGGGAGGGGAGTAGCGGCTGCAGCTAATTGCTTAATTATTTATGAGTGCCTCAAGTCCTTTTTTGTTGTTTTCATTGCTAGGGGCTGTGGGGTCACCTCTTCCTCTCTCCTGACACCCCAAGTCGTCTGCATTTTGTGTTGTAGAGGACGTGCACCTTGGCCTGGACCTCAAGCTACCCACGTTCTAGTCCCTCCTCTGTCAGGCCCCAGAGCGGTGGCCTCAGGTAAGTCGCCTCACCTCCCTTGGCCTCAGCGCCCGCATTTGTAAGGTCACAGGTGTGCTTAGATGAGCGCCAACGTTCCTCTTCCACCTAATTCGAATGACTGCTTTCGCGTTGCCAAGTGGGGAAGATGAGGGGAATCTGGGTAATTTGCTTTCTTCTAAGATGATTCTGAAGAGCAGTGAGACTAATTGCATTTCTCACATATGTCAAAAAAGAATGGAATTAAAGTTGTCCCCCTATCCACTGCTGGACTTGTCTGACTTCTCTCCCCTTTTCTGACTTCTTGGACCTTCAGGCCATTTAAATTTTGTTCATGTATATGCCAATAACTTCCCAAATAGGCTTGAGGGCTTCATCTATGCACTGTTTGTTCAAATCCAAAAGGACTAGCTAGAAAAAACTAACTAGATTGTTGATTCTTCAGTGTTTTAGCATAAGTGTTGTGATTGGGCAGCAAATGCCATTTTGAGCATCCTGGGAGCCAAAGCAAAATGAAAGGGATATAAATGCTTTTCAATACAAAAGATGGTCAGCCCATTCCTAGCTCTAAATTCTGAATAGAATGAATCATGTGGTATACAATTCTTTTAATAGAAACCACAGATAACATATCTAAAATAGCCTTTTCTTACTGACAGGACTGTTAAATGATATAAGAAAGAGCCAAACTTTGACAATTGGAGAAGTTCTAATCCCTAGAAAGCATTCTGCCAATGCATAGAACTTTATACAGAAACAAGCCACTTAGCGAATATACACTTTAAGAATCATTCACCGCCTCTATCAGTCAGTTACATAGAAATTCATGGGCAACAATTTGGCAAGATGTGTCAAATTGTTTTAAATGCAGCCAGCAGCTCTATTTCTCCGCAGTTCTGAGATAAGTTTGTACAGATGAGGAAAGACATAAATATGGTGGCATTATTTATAAAAAGAAAATGTCTGGAAAATACAACTGTGTTGGCGCATAGTGGATTAAATATTACTTCGTCACACCCAATTACTTCGCAAGCCTTAAGATGAAATCTGAACATTTTGACATGGAAAGCATTCACAGATATATTGTAAGGAAAATACGGTGCATCCTAGGTGGTGCGGAAGTTGTGTTTCAAGTGGAGATAATGCAATCACGGTTGTCATGTTATCCAACTTTGGGTTACCTTTTGGGGAGAGCCCCTACCCTGGATTGCTGATTGCGAGTTTCTGCCTCTCACCTCCGCTTGTGTTTTGACAAAGAGTGATGGAGATGTGGACTATGAGCCTGCCTATGAGCTCACAGATCTCTGGGCCGTAGTGACTTACAGGATGGTCCCAACTGCAGGCTCTGGGTGCCAGGTCGACCTCTTATTCCCTCCCTTCTGGCCCATGGTTTGGGGGCATGTCTGGAGAGAGCCTTGTTTGAAAGCTAGCCACGCTGTCGGCCAAGCTGGACCACTGGCTGTGGGTACACAGTGGATGGAGAGAAGGCGGGAGAGGGGCTTGGGGGCTCTTCAAATGAGCCTGGTTAGGCAATGCAACCTGCTACAACCCCCGGCCCTGAGTCAGCGGTTCCCCTGCCCCACCTTCTGTCGGCCTTGGCTGTGGTCTCGGTGCCCCCTCCTCCCCCAGGGTCTCAGTTTTATCCATTTGGCGATTGGTTCTCCTCTCCATCTATCTGTCACATCCAACTGTGCCTCTATCTGCCCTTCCATCCCTCCATCCCTCCTCCGGCCGCCTGCCAGCCTCCCCATCCATCCTTCAGACTGCTGGTATGTCTACCATCTCTCCTGGCCTCCGCCACGTGAGCCCCTGGCCCCCAGCAACTAGGTCCATCCCTACCTCCATCTGTCCGTCCCGCCGACCTCCTCCCGCCTGGCTGCAGAGCCTGCTAGAGAGCGAGCGTGGCTCTTCTGCCCCAGTCACCCCCACGACCCTCTAGTCCCCGCTGGCCACTCCGGCCCGCCCGCCCCGGGCGGGCCTGGCTTTGTGCGGGGTCTCCGGCGGCCCGGCAGCGCGCGGCTCCGGCCCCGGCGGGCGGCGGGCGGGGCGGGGCTCGGGGCGGGGCGGGCGGGGCCGGGGTGACTCAGCCGCCTGCGCCCCGCGGTCCGCGCGTCCGCCGGCCTGGCAGGCGAGGCGGGGCGGAGAAAATGGCGCTGCCCCCGGCCGCCGCGACCCCCGCCGGGACCCGGGAGCCGCCGGAACCCCACGAAGCCCCCGCCGCCCCCGAGCCGCCGCTCGCCCTGCCGGAGCTGCCGGCGCTGCCGGCCCTGCGGCCCGAGCCGGGCGAGGTTCCGCTGCACTCGCCCTGGACCTTCTGGCTGGACAGGTGAGGGGGGCACGGGGCCCTGCCGCCATCGCGGCCGCTCGGGCTCGGCGCGGCCCGGAGACCCGGGGTGCGCTGGGCCGCGTCCCTCGCGCGTCCCGGGACGGGGCGGGGGGACCCCGGCCCGCCGCGCGCCCCGCGGGGTTGGGAAGCCGAGGTTTGGGCCGCGGCGCCCGGCGGCTGCAGGACCGCCCAACTTTGCGCACACTTCCTTCGGGAGAGGGGGGTCCCTCCGGCTGCGCCCGGGGAGGTGGGGCGCGTCGGGGGGGGGGGGGGAGGGAAGGCATCGGGATCCCCGTGTGCCACCGAGAGGTGGTTTCCCCAGACCCGCGCGCGGGGCTCCGGGCTGGACCGACCCGCGTGTGACTGACAGCGGTCGGGAAAAGTTGACCCGAGCCCCCTGGGGAAGCGCGCGAGGCACCTCCGCCCTCTGCGACACCCCGAATTCCTCCAGGCCCCTCCCCACCCCCTTCCCCGGGAGTTTGAGCCGTTCTCACCGCCAGGCCACGCCCTCCGGGGGGCGCAGCGGCTCGCGCGCGCCGGGGGGCGGTGGGGCCCAGCCGACTGGCGGGGCGCGGGCTCCCTCCGCCCCCCTTCAGCGTCCCCTGCCCTGCGCACCGCCCCGAGTTATTCTGGAAGGACCCTGCTGATCCCCAGCCTGGCTTCCCCCAGTCTCCCAACACCATGCCCTCAGCCGACAGCGACCGAGCTGGGGGTTGATTGTGGGCATGTGCTTAAGTTAACCCCGCACGGAGCCTGGCACAGGAAATGTCCGAGGGCTGAAGAGGTGGTGGAGAAGCCCAGCCTCTCCGAGTATCTGTGGTCCCTGCCAATGAGGACACCTCAGAGTGATCCCCTAAAGCGCACAGAGGTTTTGGTAAAATTATGCCTGTGGCGGTTTAAGGAGTTAGGTGGGAAAGTTCCTTGAGAAATGTTCCTAGTAGCCACGAAGCCGCTTTATTATTATTGTTAAAGTTGGCACGAGGGGCCTGCCAGAGCTTTTGAAAGGGATGCTCTTTTTATTTTAATTTTTTATTTTAAATAGGCGAAGACAAACTGATTTTCTTCTTATTGGAATGGGCGGTTAGCTTCTAAGAGTTGATATTCAGAGCTGGCTTCTTTTCTGGGGACCTAAGGAAGTTGGGGGTGGAAGACATAGAATCTCGTTTTCGAAGCATTTTCACTTTCATTATGAATTGCTGAGAACATTTACTGTGATAACAGGTTATGGTTAGGACAAGCTGGAGCCGAATGAAATAATGAGTCTTTGTTTTCAAAGGTGTGCCGGGCGAGGCTGTAGTTTTCTGGCATCTTCTGTCAAGGTGTTTCACCTGAACCTGTTGTGGTGTAATTTGTGCATGCTGCTGGTGAAAACAATATCCTGAGGTTTGTTTATTCTACTTACCAGAACACTTCTTCTGAATGCTCTAAGGTGTCAGTATTTATACAACAAGCCCACATTTTTGTGGTGGTAACTTGGGTTTGACCTCAGAACCTCCATTTGAGCCTTACTCCCAGCTCAATTTGCTTTATTTTTTCAAATTGGGCTGGCCTGGGTTGAAAACCTTCTGTTTACATTTGTCATCTAAGTGGAGCCACAGGCACAAACCACCTTTTTACTGTTGAGAAGGGCTTTCATGAAGTTTTTGTGGGGAGAGGGAGTGGTTGGCCTAGAACTCTGATTCTCCCAATCCCTGGCTTTGAAGTAACTGGGGTTATAGGCATTAGCTACTGGATCTGGCTACAAAAACCTACATTATTTTGGGTGTAGACGCTGGGGTTTGAACTCAGGGCCTTGCTCTTTTGCTTGGCTTTTTTTTTTGTGCAAGGCTGGTGGGTGCTCTACCACTTGAGACACAGTTTCACTTTCAGCTTTTTGCTGGTTAATTGGAAACAAGAGTGTCATGGCCTTTTTTGCCTGAGTGGGTTTTGAACTTAAGTCCTTGGATCTCAGCCTTCTGAGTAGCTAGAATTACAATTGTGAGCCATCAGTGTCTAGTCCAAATTTCTTTGAAAGACTGTCTAGTGTCTTTTTAGGATAAATGTGTAATAGGGAAGTGTAGCCCAATGGGAGAGTGCTTACCAAACTAGCATGTACGTGCGCACACACATCCACATATTTAAATATGTATTGCATCATTTGTGCAGGCCCAAACTGTCTTTCTTACTACAAACGTGGATTCTTTAAAAATCAGTAATCAAGTGAAATTTATTATTGCCACGGTGTCCACACCTTTAATAGAAATGGCTATATTCATTTAGAAATTATAATTAGTTTCAACATTGTAGATTGAATTCATCTTGCCTGATCAATCATCTCATTATTTTTATTGAGCTACTTTTACTTCTCTGGGAATCTGTTTATATAGGCTCTTCCTTCCACTCAGGGTTATGTACTGACTTGTTCTAGAAGTTATTTTGTAACTCTCCCCCCACCCCACTCCCCACCCAAGCAACATTCTAGAATTTAAGGTTCTCAGGAGGGCCCTGAGGTCACTGCAGCTTGTCTGTGCAGATGATATCAGCCTTGAGCTCCACAACATCCAAAGGCCTTCTAGTTAGACCTCCCCTTTGACCCCTATTCCTGGCCTGCCCTCGCCTCCCTTCCAGCCAACTATTCAATGATGTACAAGACACACACCCTCCTCCAAGCTGTGATTTCATTGTTTGTGAACCAAGCATAGTCATATGATGTATCTCATAGTGCTGTTCTGAGGACTCAGTGAGAGCGTTGACTGTAAATCACTTAATACATGTGCTTAGTAAGTTTCAGCTGTTAACATTATTATCTTGCTCCCAAACGACCAGCATTCTCCTACATTCCCATACCCCGCCAGTGGTCTTCAGCTCCGAGTCTCTGTATTCACTAGTGGGAAGTCAGCATCCTAAATTCACTTCCTGTTGGGCAAATTGGAGAACCCTGCAGTTGAATTGTTTGCACTTTCTAGAGATAGCTTCAAGAAATCCTTGTTTGGTTAGAAGATAATCAACTATGTGGCTAAGAATGTAAGGGGGCACAATAAAGTCTTTTGGATTACAGTAGAGAATCGAGGGAGGATATTTCTTCCCCCTTTCTGGATATTTAAAACCCTGCCCTTTTTTATTCTGGGAGCTACTCTGTCCATGTGCCTCTTGACTTCTTCACCTACGTTACCTGGTGACCCCCTACCCTGCCAGATTTTCGTAGGACACACATAGTCCCCAGGCCTGTTTCCTGCTCCAGGGCTTGCACCTCTTGCTGAGGCTGATGATGCCTGGAGGAGAGAGATCCTGAGGAACAGGTGGATCCTGTTCCTCTTTCTCATCTGTGTATGTCTATTCAACTGAATATGTGCCGGACCACCTTCTCAGCTGCCCTGCACACCTGCCTCCCTTCTGTCATCTGAGCTTAGCAGGAGCTCTCTCAACAGGGATCCTCTCCTTCCAGTTGGCCAGGCCCTAAATCCTGGAGCTATCTGTAACTGCCCAGCACCCAGCAGAAAATTAAAAGTGCTTAGAGTAGCCAGGAGACTGCTCTTCCCACTCTGCTCCTCCGTCTCCTTGCTCTTTTTCCCAAGCCTCCATGCTCACTAGTGTGTTAGTCCTCTGTAGCCTCTGCTTCTCCCTCTATATTCATAGCATCTTGTTACAGGCCAATGTCTGTTTTATGGACAGTGGCTTCTTCCTCTGTCCCTCATTCTTGATTGTGAGCTCTAACATTCATGTCTGTGACCCCCAGGGAGTACATGCATGGGTGAGTCTCGTCTTCTTGGAAAACTCAACATGTCATCTGTGCAGTCTCTCCTCACTTTCCTGTCCTTGAGTCTTTATTCATGGGCCATCTTCCAGGCAAGACTTTTCTTAACCACTGATGTAGAATGATTCATGCATCCTGACATGCAAGCACTAGTTCTCTAGATTTTTTATTTTATTTATTTATTTTTGGTATGTGTTCCACAGAATCATAATGTTCTGGTCTTCTCACTAGAATACAATTCTCATGTGGATTAGGATCTGGTCTTTGTTGCTGCCGATTCCTACACCAGAGTCTGGTACACATTGGCTTGCACTAAGCACACAGTAGGGACTGAGTGTTTGATTGCAAAAGTGAGCCTCATGTACATCTGCCACTAACCCTCCTCCTACACTGGGTTTAGCTCCTCATGTTTCTCTGGAAGTGTATTCACTTATTACATCAGAATCACCAGGCACTATTGAAAGCTCAGGCTCCCATCCCTAATCAGTCAGATCAATGGGGATGGAAGATGGATTTATCACAGTTGCCTATGTGTCCAGTCTTGAGCCACTGCCCTCCGTGTTGTCATGCGCATGTTTGTAAACAGTCCCCATTGTGGGTTGGGAATACAAGAGCCACTGCGTTGTTGGCCTCCCTCCCAATTCAGGGTCGTCTTACATGCTGTGGGCTTCGGTGGTATCCGTGAAGAGTTCAGAGAGAGATAGGTTGCCACATTGCAGGATTCAGTCTTCTCCCATGCATTCTGGTGGTGTGATGGGTCATAACAAAGTTGGTACTGGGAGGTGCAGCCAGGCCTGACAGAGATGACTGGATCGTCCTTGTGTGTAGAGTGGCCTCCACGATGAGGTTGGGAGGAAGTCGTGAGGAAGTCATGATGGGCGAGGAGAGGACTGTTGGCATCAACGCTCTTCCTCTTTCCCCTCATTCTTTCCCTTTGAATCCCAGTGAATCTCTAAATGGCCCAGGATTTTCCTTTGTGTAAAGAAGCTCTGGGTAAATCTACAATGGCAGGAAAAGGCCCTTCCCTAGGGGACTCAGCCTCTCCAGCTGTGGGCCAGTGGTTGCTTCTTACAGAGTGTTTTGTTCCAGACCCTTGAATATTCCTCACTTAGGAAATACTTAGCCACTCAAAACATGTTTTCCTGCTTTTTAGTATTACAAATTTCATTTACTAGTTCCCAAACTGAAGGCTGTGGGCAAGACTTCAGCACTCTGACGTGGTGTTTGTAAACTTTAACACAGTTACTCTCCTCCCACCCAGGAGGAAGGGTTACTTGTAAGTCAGGATGAAGAGCCCATTGGTACTGGCAAGGGGCTGTGGGATACACCAGTAGTGACAATAGATGGGAGGAGAGAGAAATCAAAATCAAGTGGACACGTGGAGCTAAAACGCTTCAATTACGTGGATAGTTTCAACAGATGCATTATTAACTGTCAATAGTAGGTTCAGACCATTCGTGTGTGTGTGTGTGTGTGTGTGTGTGTGTGTGTGTGTGTGTGTGTGTGTGTGTGTGTGTGTGTGTGTGTGTGTGTGTGTGTGTGTGTGTGTGTGTGTGTGTGTGTGTGTGTGTGTGTGTGTGACTCCTCTGACAAGAAGCCAGTGTAGCCGCAAGCCACAGATCTATGTAAAAGTGATTAAAATGAAATCATCTTTAATGGAGTGAATGATGGTCGCTTGGCACACTTAATCATGTCACGGGGGCTGGGCAGAATTTCCCTCTGACAGCTGAGCCTGATGTTGATATAAATTGCTCAGGAAGGCTGGCTTGTGGGAGGCAGGCTTTAGGTTGAACTTAGCTGAATCGAAATCATCTTACGAAGTATTAGGTTAAATATTGCCATCATTCATATTTTCACAAAATATTATTGTGTGCATCTGTTATTGGCATGTATGTCCATTTATTAGATACTTGGCACGTATTAGGTAAAGTCTTAAATTGTCCTTTCCCCATTTAATATGTTCATGTCAAGTCCATCTTACTCCTATATGTTAAGCACTGGATTCAGATCTGTATGGACTGAGGCACGGAATCTTCCTGCAGATGCAGGATTTGTCAGAAACCTTTTTACAATCAAGGCCCAGAGATGTACCTTGCTTGATTTTACACTGCAGTGTAAGTAGAAAAAGGATTTGAATTGAGGACAGTGACTCATGCAGTCCTTCTTCTCTGAGACTGAATGATGACTGGGGCGTGATTCTTTCTTGTCTTATAATTTAAGGTGGCAGCTGGTCAGGACTTAGAGGTAATCTGAGCCTTTTACTAAATTTCACATGTGGAGACACCAAGGTCCATTTTCATGCATGAGGCATAGTGAAGCCATTGCTTCTGCAGAGACGACAGCTGTGCTTACCAGCCTGTGTTTCAGGCCCTTTGCAAGACTGCTGTGCACATGTAAATGAAGGTGCCGGGTTGGGAATGCCTTTGACTGATGGCAAATGCTTCTGGGGGAATAGTGGTGTTTACATGTTTCTTATGATGCTGTCACTCACTAGTTTTCTGAGCTGTTTGCATAGCTCATGGTGACTTGATTCAGATGACACAGGCCAGTGCATCTCACACTTTAATGTCTACAGGAATTCCAGGGGATTTGGTGTGTCTGGGGCCTGGAGACTGTATCTTTAACAAGATCCCAAGTGATGCTTCCCATTGAATGATCACACTTAAGAGTGGCAGGAATTCAGGTAGGGGAGAAGGAGACATTTCTAGCATCTTTGCTTTGTCAGATGGGCCACCAGGTGTCCACATGGCTGGTAAATGGTGCCATGGCCTGCCAAGAGCTAGTTGCCATTGAGCTGATTTCCTCAGGTGCTTAGGAAGGCCTCTGTCCCTGAGTACTTTCTTAATGAGCTGAGACCACAGCTACCAAATCTTTAAGTGTGGGGAATCAATGGAAAGTGCCCACTGGGAAATTCTGAATGGAAGATTGCAAGCTACAGGCGAGTTGGGACTACATGAGTTTGTGGTGCCATGCACAGTGTTGGTTGCGTAGGAATTGCTTGGTTTAAGTTCAGCCCTGAGGGCCAGGTTGTCAGGCAAACTGTGGTTTAAGTTCCAACTCTACCTCCGGCCAGCTGTGTGTTCTTGGGCAAGTTACTACCTTCTGTTTGGTGTTCTCATCTGCAAGCTAAGAGTGAAACGCAATGAAGATGTATGCCCATATGATAGGGTCTGTCTGTTCATTTATTGGCACTCAGTATTTCTGACATAGGAAAGAGGATAAAATGCTTTCAAGCATTTCCGATTTCATTTAAGCTAAAAGAGAATCCTGGGAAGATTCTCAGGGACCTGCCATAATGAGTAGATAAACATGATTTGTAAATAGCGAATTAAATTTCTACATGCAAATAGTGCTCAGATGCCTGGAAAGCATTTAAGTAGGACTCATTGCTTCAACCTTATTGGATTTTTCTTCCTTCTCCTGACTCTCCAAATGAAAAGGAATTCCCACCACTTTCACCTAGAGAATCTTTAGATTCATTTCTTATTATCCTGTTAGATTGGAGAGACAGGAGTGAGTTGGGAATTTAGCCTTAAGTAAGGTAAGAATCTCCTTGACATCTTTGCATTAGCTATTTACTTGGCAGACCGGAGTCCCTTCCCCCTTTTTGCCTGTACTTAGGGCAATTCCTGAGCCAGGTCTGAGGGGAAAACAGCCTTTCCAATGGCTATAGACTTGAAGACCTGAGTAGAAGGCTGTGAGATATTTGTGTGAAAATATTTTCCTCTCTGTCCCTTGGGTTAGAAAACATACTGGTATCTCTTAGTGCTAACACCTTTCTCCTTTGTACCAAGTTTATCTGTCCATCACAGCAATAACAGTGATCCCAGCAAGAGTTGCTTGTGGGATATGTTTGGTTTAGGTGCTCTATGTAAATGCTTTCTGGAGTGCCAGTTCATGTAGCCTAAGTAGCAAAGCTATGGGCTGGAAATGTTTCTGTAGGGGAAGGTCCAGAAGGTGATGCTGAGGGTCAGTCTTGTCAAATAGCAGAGCTGGGACTTTTACTGAGATGTACTGATTCCAGGGGCTGTCTTCTTCATCCCTGTGCTTTCCTGCCTTCTTGCCATCGCCCATCTGTCACCTTTGTTTGGGTCATAGTCTGCCCTCCATGTCCAGCTGTCCCAAAGCAGTGACACAAGGTGTGTTCTTCTGGAATTTTGCTATTTGTATCACTTTTGCAGAGACATTATTGCAAGTGATTCTGGTTGTATCCAGTCCTCTTCTTCATTTCTTTGCCCCTTCTGACAGTGTGGCTTGGTCCATTGTGGGAAAAAATATGGCAGGCAGTAGCAGTAGGTGAACCCAGGGAGGAAGTGGGGATTCTAAAAGGGAAGGGAGAAGGATTTACTGCAAGATAGTATGTGACCACTGTGCTGACAGTGATGGCTCAGTTTTTATGGGGTGGCAACTTTGTCCAAAGGGGAAGGTAGGCCATGGGCATCCAAGACAGACAGGTGAAGAAGAACCTAGAACCACTACTTAAAAACAAGCTTGCTGAACTTCAGTGTCCCAAGTTTTGAAGCAAGGGAATGAGACCACTCTGGCAGTATTGCTACAAGAATTAGAGCTAGGGGCTGGGAAGGTGGCTCAGTGGTAGAGCGCTTGCCTTGCATGCCTGAGGCCCTGGGTTCAATTCCTCAGCACCACACAAGCAAAAAGAAAAAAGCCGGAAGTGGTGCTGTGGCTCAAGTGGTAGAGCGCTAGCCTTGAGCTGAAGAGCTGAGGGACAGCGCCCAGGCCCAGAGTTCAGACCCCACAACTGGACCCCCCCCAAAAAAAAAAAAGAATTAGAGCTAATACTTGCTCAATAAAAGTAAGCTACTGTTACATTACTATTGTCTAATGGAGGGGAGAATTCTGGGGAGGAAGTTCAGATTCTTTAACTGATCCATGGTGGGGGAGGTCATGGTGGGGCGCTTACCCCTTCTCTTGCTGTGTAGCTCTTACTGTGGGAGGAGGTAGCATGGAGTTCGGAGAGCAGGAACACAAGTAGGTCCTGATTGCTGGCATGTCTCATAGCTGTGGCCCTGGCATTTTCAGATGTGTATTCTGCTTTTAGCTTATTTTTTTTTTCCCCCATCTCCTGTGTCCTGGGAAAGTTTGAAAAGCTCTGAACATAGTTTGATAGCCTTTGGGAGTCTGGGGAATTTGGAGAGCATGGGTGAAAATTCTAGAACCTAAACTCCAGGACATAAAGGCTTTGTAAGAATGATCATCACTGTATTCTCAGGAGACTGGAGAGGGGTGCAACAAATCTTGGTTGCTTGACTGTTAAAAACCACTGAGACTATCCCGTGTCTATACCAGGTTTCCTGGCTGTGGTACTGTGAACATTTGGGGCTGATTGTGTGTGTGTGTGGGGGGGGGTGTGTGTGTTGGGGGGAGACACTGTGTGTGGTGACTATGGGATGGATTTCACCAGTATCCCTGGCTTCTGACCACAAGAGGCCAGGAGTACTGCCTCAGGGCAGTGCTAAGGCACTATCAACCCTGCATAAGCTTCTGTTGAAACATGAATGAACTAAAAGGGTGTGTGTGTGTGTGTGTGTGTGTGTGTGTGTGTGTGTGTGTGTGTGTGTGTGTGTGTGTGTGTGTGTGTGTGTGTGTGTGTGTGTGTGTGTGTGTGTGTGTGTGTGTGTGTGTGTGTGTGTGTGTGTGTGTGTGTGTGTGTGTGTGTGTGTGTGTGTGTGTGTGTGTGTGTGTGTGTGTAGAATCTACTATATATGTGATTGGTGCTGTTAAGAATGTTTCTATTACAGGCGAGTCGTTTGCCGGGCGCTGGTGGCTCATGCCTGTAATCCTAGCTACTCAGGAGGCTGAGATCTGAGGATCGCAGTTCAAAGCCAGCCCGGGCAGGAAAGACCGGGAGACTCCTATCTCCAATAAACCACCAGAAAACCGGAAGTGGCGCTGTAGCTCAAATGGTAGAGCGCTCGCCTTGAGCTGAAGAGCTGAGGGACAGCGCCCAGGCCCGGAGTTCAAGCCCCACAACCGACAAAAAAAAAAAAAAAAAAAAAAAAAAATTTGCTACAAGGACTACAATTGCCTGTCAAGGTCAGCAAAACAGGGTATGGCTTCTGGCCACAGGGCTGTTTCCTGCCATGAAGAGTCCCTTTACTTAGCAAAACCAGAAGGTGAGGGGCCTCCAGTTCAGCTTTGGGTCAGCAAGTCTAGCGCAGAGACTGACCTGTTTACAGGGCAGAAAAACCTCAGCTCAATTCTTGTTTTGAAATGCATTTTGTAGCCATGGCCCAATTTTGACCAAACAAATGGTTGAAGAACTTGAGGATTAGGTACACTGCTGTTTTTCAGTGACATTGGAATCAGATTTGGTGCACTGAACACTGTTCTACTGGCCAGCCGACCCAACATAGGACTGACAGAATCATTTTGTTCTTTTGCAACCTGGATCAAACCAGGGCCTTGCATAGCTAGCTACTGCTCAATCACTGAGCTATGCTAACACCAACCACACTTCCGTTTGTTTTCTTTTTTCTTTTCTTTTGGTGGCATCAGGATTTGAACTCCTGGCCTCCCACTTGGTAGAAAGGTGTTCTTACTAGAGCCGTTCCTCAGTCCTGGTTGCTTTATGCTCCTTATTTTTGACATAGGGCCCCAAACTTCTTAACTGGGTGATCCACCTGTGTTAAGCTTCTCAGTAGCTTGTATAACAGGTACCACCTTATGCAGCTCTTCCTGGAGAAGGGTTCTCAACAACTTTGCAGGCCAGGCTGGCCTTGCATCACAACCCCAACACCGTCAGCCTCCCAAGTAGAGCCAGCAGCCGCCAGCTCCCACGGTTTCATTTTTTAATGGTGTATTATGGTGGACTGTTAGTATGGTTCTATCAAAGTCGCCATTCTTTCCTGAATCCCATTTCTAGTATAGGATTGTATCTATGATTTTCTTAGAGGACTATTAAATAATAATTCTCTTTTCTTTTTTGTTTTGCCAGTCCTGGAGCTTGAACTCAGGGCCTGGGAACTGCTGCTGAGCTTCTTTTGCTCAAGGATAGTACTCTACCACTTGAGCCACAGCACCACTTCTGGCTTTTTCTGTTTATGTGGCATGGAAGAATTGAACCCAGGGCCTCATGCATGGTGGGCAAGCACTCTACCACTGAGCCACATTCCCAGCCCTAAATAATAATTTTCTTAGAGTAGTATTAAAACAATCTTTACCCTTGGGGACAGAAAGGTCATTACAAAAACTTAAGATCATTCTGAACACTACTCTCCTGATTCACCTCTTAAGATATGGATGCATAGAGGTTGAAAAGGAAGTGTGTCAGTTTCCACGGAAGTACAGTTTCCCAATATCTTCATGGAAGGGCCTGGATTCTGTGATCTTAAAGGTTCCTGCATAGCTCTTTCCTGCGCTAGGCCACATGGGCTCAGTATGCTCAGTGTCTTCAACAGCTTGAACAATGAAACTGGGAACCTAAATGTCAGTTGTACATAATCGTCTCCTGCCCTGGAATGCAAGTCAAAGGCCAGACCCTAGGTGCTCAAGAGGCACAGAAAGTAAATGTTCATCACTGCTCTCTGTGTGTTACATGGTCATGCCCGCATGTATGTACATAAATTGTCATAATGTTATCTGAGGTGAGCACCCCACAATTCTCAACTATCTAAAATTGAAGGGTGACTTTAAGAATTGGTAAAACAATTTTGAAGTGAATAATTTTAATAATGGAAAAAAATTACAAACCTCTTTCCTCCCCTTGGGCTCTCCTTTGATCACAGCTCAGAAAGGAGCCCTGGTGCCCTTTGCCCAGCTCAAAATCTAGGAAGGCTTGTGGTACAGCGGTCAGCAAGAGGTTTCAAGGGAAGAAAAATTAGTGTTGGGATAAATGCCCGTAGGTTTTCATGTAAAAGCAGTAGACTTTTCACATAATAATCTATTTGGAAAAGGTTAGGGATCTTTCTTTTGCTCTTTTTGTTTGTTTTTGTATCCGTACTGGGGTTTGAACTCAGGACCTGAGCACTATCTCTGAGCTTTCTCTCTTAAGGCTGGTGTTGTACCAGTTGAGCCACACCTCCACTTCCACCTTTTTGGTAGATAATTGGACAGAAGAGTCTCATGGACTTTTTCTGCCCACACTGGCTTCGAACTGTGATCCTTGGATCTCAGCCTCCTGAAAATACTGGCATGGGCCACTGGCACCCAGTGGTTGAAGGTTTTTAACAAGTATTTTTTCTCCCTAATTTTGTAAACAGACAATGCTGCGATAAATCACAAAATATCATTTGTCCAAGTTGATACCTGGTAGCCACAAACCAAGTCTTTCCACCAAGGCTGAGGGCCGCTAGGCACCAACACCTGGCATCTTTTTTTTTTTTTTTGGGTCCGGTCGTGGGGCCTGAACTCTGGGCACTGTCCCTTAGCTCTTCAGCTCAAGGCGAGCACTCTACCACTTGAGCCACAGCGCCACTTCCGGCTTTTTTTCTTTTTGCTTATGTGGTGCTAAGGAATCGAACCCAGGGCCTCATGCATGCAAGGCAAGCATTCTACCATTGAGCTACCTTCCCAGTCCCCACCTGGCATCTTTATCTGGTGTTAGCATGCCACATGTTTCTTACCACTGTCCAGTATGGTCACTACAATTGTAGTGGTTCCTGCAATTAAAAAAAAAAAATAAAGCCCCTCAAGTCAAGCACAGTAGTAGCTGATGCCTGTAATCCTAGCTACTTGGGAGGCTGTGATTGGGAAGATGGAGTTTCCAAGACAGTGTGGGCAAAAAGTTCACAAGACCCCATCCCAACAGAAGATGCTAGGCATGGTGTCACAGACCTACCATGCCAGCTATAGAAGAAACATAAAATAGGAGGGTCATGGTCCAGGTTCGTTTGGGCAAAAAGTGAGACCCTATCTCAAAAATAGCCAAAGCAAAAAGGGCTGGTGGTAGGGGTCAAACAATTGTGAGACTCTTGAGTTCAAACCCCAATAAAGGTTTGTGAAATATATCAACAACTAAGCAAGAGTAGTAAACTTATACTTTAAGGTAGACTTACTTATTAGAATTCACCTGACACCTGTCTCCTCACTAGTTCATAATGTTGCTTCCTTAGTGACCTCCAGAGAAAGGAGTTGTATTCCAAAATGTCTTGTTGATGTGTTTGTTTGTTTGCTTATGCTGTTGGTCCTGGGGCTTGAACTCAGGGCCTGGGTGCTGTTCCTGTGCTCTTTTGCTCAAGGTTAGTGCTCTACCACTTTGAGCCACAGCTCAAAGATAAGATAAAAGGTCTCACGGGCTTTGCTGCCCGGGGTTGGCTTTGAACCATGATCCTCCGATCAGCCTCCTGAGTAGCTAGGATTACAGGTATGAGCCACTGGTATCAAGTTTGATGTTTTTATTTTTGAGTGTTTGTTGGTCCATCTTCACACAGGCAGAACTTTTGCCAACACCTCCATCTCTTCCTTCATGGGAGTTTTCCACACATATCTAAGCTACTGTGGCTTCACTGTCCAGAAAGTGCCACATGCTGAAGGGGTCTGGGGACTACTTCCCTAGGGATTCAGGGCTGGTAAGATCACAGATCCGAGAATAGTAGAATGGTGGACAAGCTGAGAGCAGGAAACTTTCTCCTCATTAACAAACAGATGTGGGCTTTTGAGCACTGTTTGTATAGTAAAACATCATTTTGGGCCTGATGTTAACAGAATCCCATCACTCTTGAGCACGCAGTCAGTAGAAGAAGAAAGAAATTATGACTGGGAACAGAGAATCTCAGTCTCTAAGGACAAACTGGTCCCAAGAAACTGCTTGGTAGAGCATAGGTTTTTCTGGTGAATAAACCTGTGCTTTGTTGCCATCTAGTGGAACATATAGCAAACTAGAGATGAGTGCATTCTGATCGCACAGAATGGTTGCTCATTGAATCAGCCAGAGAAGAGACCAGAAACTGTTTTCCAGAGTTTGAGAAACGTGCACATTCAGGTCAAATGTCAGTTGGCGTTTAGCTATATTTTCTTGTGTTTTTTTTTCTTTTGGCAGTTATGGGGGTTTAAAGTCATGGCCTTGTGCTTGTTTGGCAGGTGCTCTACCACTTGAGCCATGCCTATAGATAAGTGTGGCACACAGTCATCCTGTTTCTTTTTCTTTTTTTTTTTTTTGGGTCCAGTCGTGGGGCCTGAACTCTGGTCCTGGGTGCTGTCCCTCAGCTCTTCAGCTCTAGGCTAGTGCTCTACCGCTTGAGCCACAGTGCCACTTCCGGCTTTTTTCTTTTGGCTTATGTGGTGCTGAGGAATCAAACCCAGGGCCTCATGCATGCAAGGCAAGCGCTCTACCACTGAGCCACCTTCCCAGCCCTCATCCTGTTTCTTGTATCCAGAGATGTGGATATTTACTAGCAGGACCTGTAATAAGTTTTCAATACAAATGCACTGAATTTTCCATTGGTAGAACAGGCCATTTTACCTAAAAGGCTAGGCAATGGGCTAGCTTTTTTTTTTTTAACTAAGTTATTGTTTTAAAATGTGGTTTTAAAGTTTCCGGTGTTTTGCTTATATGCTTTACCTTTCCACATTAAGCTTCCTCTATCATAAACATGCTGATTATTTAGGAGAAACGAATGTTTCACAAAGACAGGAGGATTTCATGCTTTAGATCTAACATGCATCCTGCAAATGTCCAAACTTTTCAGAAGCCTTGCTGAACTTCATGATAGAGCACTTCACAGACACTGACTGGTTCTGTTTGCTTCTTTGTTCTTCGGCCAATGTGTGCTTAGATCTTTCCCTGGTGCCACGGCTGCGGAGTGTGCCTCCAACCTGAAGAGAATCTACCAAGTGCAAACAGTGCAGGTAAGATGGTGGGGTGGGGCTGGGCTAGCACAGCTTGTGCTGGATGTCTGGAAGATGTCCCACTTGGGACATCTGTGTGGGCAGCCCCTGTCTGAAGGCTCTATTCTAGAAGTTGCTTCTTGGCTCTACTTCGGTGCAGCCCCCTTTGCCCTACTCTACCCCTGGCTGGCTGGGCACAGGCTCGGGGGACCTGCTCTTCACGTTGCCTTGGTTGAAACTTCATGAGCTAACCATTCAGACTGCTGTGAGGAAGCAGAGTGAGGGTGTTGAACACATCTGAATCTGTGTCCCCTCCCACCCTTATTGAAACTCCAGCTCTGTTACCCCTCCCTCTGTGCAGGGCAGGACAGAGTCACAGATAGGGGTGGTGGTAAGCCTGAAAGCGCTATACCGGCCCCTTCCACCACCTTATATTAGGATCTTGGACCTACCCTGTGCATTTCTGTGTGTGTGGTATAAACATGGTCCCTACCTTCTCAGGGCACTGCAGGGGGTAAGCAAGGGCATGCTCACAGGGCACTGCAGGGGGTAAGCAAGGCATGCTCACAGCACTGCAGGGGGTAAGCAAGGGCATGCTCACAGAGCATGCTCACAGGGTGCTTGGCAGAACTCATGCTGCTCTGCCGCTCCTCAACAAGGCCGTTCTTAGCTCTCTTCCTTCTCTCTCTCTGATTCTGAAGGCAAACTTTTTTAGGCTCTAGTTATTGATTTTTGTTTTTGAGGATGGTACTGAGGTTTGCACTTAGGGTATTGCCCTTGCTAGGTAAGTTTGCTACCCCTTGAATTACACCCCCAGCCCTTTTTACCTAAGGTTATTTCCCAGGTATAGTCTTGAGTGTGTGTGTGTGTGTCTGTGTGCGCGCACGTGTGTAGACTGGCCTGGTACTATGACCATTCTACCTACATCTCCTTAGTATCTAGGAATGATAAGAATGAATTTATAGTTTTCCTGCCGTGCCCCCTAATCTTGTCACAGCTTTAAATCTTAGAATTTCCAGTTGGTTGGTATCTAGATTGCATCCCTCTTTCATGCAAAAGAACCACAAAGATCCTTTATTCAGAACCCAGTGTCAGCGTATAGTCTGACAAATGCACATTTGTGGTTACACAACCCCAGGACTCATTTGTAAGGTGTCATGCATGACCGCCGATGCTGGTGAGCTGGTGTAAAGATGGGTGGATCCCATCCACAGGCTGTTTTCTCATCTATCTGGGAAAGCAATATAAACATCCAGAGAGCAAAGCCGTGGTGTGTCTGTGCATCACCATCCAGGGCCAAGACAGGGTCGCAGAGCAGGGCCTGAGCTGTGCTTCCAGAGATGGAAATGCCCTCCAAGTGTGGGCACGGTCTCTTCCTGTTCCCCTCCACTGACTCCGTGGGTGCTGCTACGTTAGGTAGCCAATTGATGAACCTCAAAGCACTTGGTTTTCAGGCCTGTGGTCATGAGGAATCTCTGGGCTGCTGTTGGGCTCATCAGGGACTCGCCAGACCTCCCATAATCTTGTCAGACAGGGAATGGGATTTCGGGCAGACCTGATGAAGCCCAGTGATGAGAACTGGACCTGTTTTCCTGACCATGCATAACAACACAGAACATCTGGTTGGGAGTTGAATCTGCTATCATGCTAGGAACTTTAGGGGCAAATTTAAAGGCCTCTTGCTGGCACATCCTAGAAAGTACATTTTAAACAGCTATTTCATTAGAGCTCGTATCTGAAATCCTACCTACTTGGGAGGCTGAGATTGGAAGGATCAAAGTTCAAGGTCAGCCTGGGAGAAAAGTTCCCCTTCTCAACTAACATCTGGGTGGGGTGACATGCAACTGTCATATCAGCAATATGGGAGGCTGAGAACAAGAGGAACATTATTCCAGGCCGGTCAGGGCAGAAGTGGGTGTGACTCCATTTCAGTGGATAGATGGTAGGCATGTTGGTATATTCCTGTCCCAAGTATATTGAGGAATGGAAATGAGGAGGATTACATTCCAGAGGTACATCAGGGCAGGGAACAAGACCCAATCTCAAAAATAACAAGTGCAAAAAACTGGGTTGGGGAGGTGAAGGCATGATTCAGCGGTGAGCACTTATTTAGCAAGCCCAAGTTCAAATCTCAGCACTACCAAGGAAATACTCCATTAGGTATATAACTAGTATACAGTCCATGTAGAGTTCTCAAGTATCAGTAACTTTCTTTCACCTCAGAGTGTCTTTGCACATTCTTCCCATGAGACCTTTGCTCAGGTGCAGAAGCAGCTGTAAGTGCTCAAGTAGTTCCTCTCCTCTGTCTGGTGTCCCTGTTCATCTCAGCTTGCCTTCCTTGTCTGTAAAACAGATCATCAGAGTGCCTACCTTACCTTCTAGGCTGAGTGAGCGTGAAGTGAGCCTGGTACTTGTAAGCCGCCCCCCCCCCCCCCCCCGCATCACCAGGTCTTATTAATATGCTACTGAGATTTGCCCTTGGTGTGAACAGCTAGAGTATGGCCTAGGGCCTATGTGATCCCATTGCCTGGGTTCAAATCCCATAGTTGGCTTTTAGTAGCTAGGACACATTACCACTCTTTTCTATATCTCAGTCTACTTATCCATAAAATGGGAATAGTCACGGCAGGCATTTTCTCATGCAACTATGAGAATAAAATGATCCCATGATTAAGAAGCGCATCCTAAATGTCTAGGAATAAAGTCATGCTCCTCCCTGGTCATTTCTCTTCTGAAGGAGCATCCTTTCCCTCTTTCCTTGGTCATGTTTGATGTAAGGACACCATGCCTCTAGACTACTCATGTCAAGCAGTGATGCCCTGTGTTGTACCACTGCTAACACCTCACCATATGAAGACAGGTAACTTACCATAACTTTGAGGGGTTCAACCTGTGAGGGTCTGTGACATCTCAGTATAGTCCTTTGTACTTAAGAACCAGCTGGGGTGCTGAACTTAAAAGTCACTAGGGACATGCTTTTGCCTGTCTTTATGCTGTGATAGTGTGGTGATGCTCTGGGCATCCCTGGACCACCTGTTAGAAATCGCCTCCCCTCCCTGCTCAGGTCTGTGTTCAGCCCTGTGTGTTCTGGGTGATGTGTAAGAATCTTGCTATCAGTGACTGCTTCGTGTAATGGGTCTTTGAGGCCCTTCCGCAAATCCACGGTGCAGAAGGTGGGAAAAGAGGGAGCGTTCTCTTGTTTATTAACTGGGGAGACTGAGGCTGGAAGGTAAGAGAACCTGGCTGGTACTGAAAGCAGCCAGTCGTGCTACGGCTTCGGGGCTGGAGCCCTTTCCTGCCACTTCTAGTTCAGTTCCGTCTTTCACCTCCCTGTCTACAGAGTGCGGAACCTCGGCTGAGGACACTGTCATTACAGAATTAACTCCCTCTCTGCCTGGAGCTAAATATCCACGATATTCCCATCGTTCTTGGAAAATTCCATGTTTCATTTAGGTGTATTTCCCAGACATCTATTGATCCCTTTTACTCTTTTGGACATGTAGAAATGTTGAGCATCTCTCTAGTGTGTGCATGCTCACTGGCACAGAGCAGAATAGAACCGGGCTTCTGAACTGGCCCACTCTTCCCTGGGAATGAAGAGCTACCTGTGGGCCTGGCTGCGCAAGGAGGCTCTTTGGTCCCCAGTGCCTTTCAGATTTGCCTGTCCCTAGACTAAAGCTTCCACCCAGCCTTCGGTCCAGCCCACAGGAGTTTATGCCTTCACCTTCTACAGTTTCCCACACTTGTCCCCCTGGTACATGCTCTGCCCTTTATTTCTCCCTTAAATTGAATTTTTATATTAATTCGCATAGAACAGAGCGTGTACTTTTTCTATAAATGGAATTTTAGCAGCACTTCTCATTACCAGAAGTCTTCACACACAGTTTATATAACATACTCAATTAAGAAAATTCAGTCATGCCATGTGGCACCATGGCATCACTCCCGCTCCCCTGCCCAAATGCCAGGCCATCTGATAGTGGTGTCGCGCTGTTGTAGGTCGTTAAGTTAGGATAGCCTGTACCCCAAACTCTTGGCAAATGAAGACTGCTCCTTTTGCAATAAGCCCTTCCCCTCCTTTCCCTTCCCTTCCCTCCTGTTCTTTTTCCCCTTCCCCTTCCCTCTCTTTTTCTATTTTGTGTGTGTGTGTGCGCGCGCACACACACACACACGTGCGCCAATACTGGGGCTTGAACTGAGGGCCTATACGTTGTCCTTTAACTTGTACACTCAAGGTTGGTGCTTTCCCACTTGTGCCACAGCTCCACTTCTATCTTTTTTTTGCTTGTCCTGGGCTTGAACTCAGGGCCTGGGCATCATTCCTGAGGCTCTTTGTGCTCAAGGCTAGCACTCTACCACATGAGCCATAGTGCTACTTCTGGCTTTTTCTGGGTAGTTTATTGGAGATGAGAGTCTCACAGACATTTCTTCCTGGGCTGGCTTTGAACTGCTATCCTCTGATCTCAGCCTCTTGAGTAGGATTATAGGTGTGAGCTACATAGTGCCCAGCCACTTCTAACTTTTGATAGTTGGAGATAAGAGTCTCACAGACTTTCCTACCGGGACTAGCTTTGAACCCTGAACCTCAGATCTTAGTCTTCTGAGTAGCTACAGCCAGAAAGAAGTTTTGTCAGTCATTGTCAATGATGGAGGATGATGGCGAGAATGGGTGGAGACCCAGCAGGGAAGCCTGTGGTTTCTAGCATCCTGTAATGGAAGGAAAGGAACCAGTCTGGTGAGGGAAGTGGGGGGGGGTAGAAACAGAGGGGGGGGACATACAGATGGGGGGAAGGACCCGAAGCCAGATCTGTCTCATACTTCTGTCGGTGCAAAGTTAATAGCAAGGGTAGCAGGAGGCTTTGTTCGTCATTTAATTTATTCATTGTACATGCAATGGGACTGACGTCTGTCCATAGTCACAGCCCAGTTATTCATAAGCAGAAAGGAGTCAGGTTGCCCTTGTTCCTGCCATGTTTACTCAGGGCACTGGAGGTCATTGCGTATTGTTGAGGTGGGGGAGGGTGAGTCAGACTTAATCTTACAATTTAATAGTAACTTAGTCACTTCAGACGTAAAGCTCGATAGCTTCCAAGTTAAGTCTCTTGAGGCAACCATTTGCTTGCCTGCTGCCTTATCACCACCTGCAGAAATGCGCCTGAGATCCTACCTGGCCTTTGGTGTTATGTTGTGGCTCAGGTCATGGAGGCCTGTATAATATGGACCCACATCCATTTCTCCATGGGCTTTGTAGCAATTTCCTGCTCCAGAGAGGATTTTTTTTAAACATTAGCTGCCTTTGCCACACCCATGGCGGTGGGGGGGGGGGGAGCTTTCTAAGGTGGTGGAGCCCCCTGGGACAAGGCAACCCCCTTCTCCAGCTTTTCTCTGACCTGCCACCTGTCACTCATACCTCATGACTCTTCCGTGTCATGGCCAAGTGCACCAGACCCAGGAAGCAGGTACGGCTGCTCTGCTCTAGGTTCCCCCAGACTTCTCTAGGGGAGGGGCCCTCCCTGCCCTCGTAAGACATGGACCCCACTCTCTGCTCCAGGCTTTTAACTCCTCAATTCAGAGTAGGTTCAGCTCTTTTGGAGTTCAAAGCAAAGCCATTTCTCTCTGGGGTACAGAGCTCTTGCAAATCAGAAGCCCTTTGCTTTCAGCCTCTGTGTCTGCTGTAAGTTAAGAACATCCATTAAGCTCTTCAGTTGTCTGTTCTGATCTCTTATCTGCCCACCACAAACACCATTGATTCTGTGGGTGGGAAGCCCTTACCCACTAGAAATACTAATGGGCAAAGTATCTGTTGAGTATCTCCAAAACATCTACTCTGCACATGCACCAACTTCTGGAAGGAAATCTGAAATCTGGGTTATTTTGTTCTTGGGGTGCATTGGCTGTTGTTAAAATTATTATTATAGAGATAACTATTGATTCTGAGTTTCTTTAACTATATGTATGAGACAATTCACATTTTCTACTTTTTTCTTGAATCTCTTACCATGAAATAAAAGACATATACAGAAAAATGCATAAAATACAGTTGTGCTATACCTAAGGAATAAACACCTAAGAAATAAACTAAATGAACTAAATGCACACATAGCTGCCATTATAACCGAAATATAGCATTGCCTGCAACCTCAAGGCTGCCTTCTCATTTTTCATGTTTAGGTATCCCAGTCACCTTTGGAGATTATGACACATTAATCATTTCCTGGCATATCACTGTGTCTTCTGTCAACATTGTTGTCTTTTCTTTGCAAGAATTTTTCAGAATCTTCTTTATTGCCTTTAGAACATTCCAGTGGGAAATAAAGGAGAAAAACCCACCAGTTTTCCTGGCAATGAATGGTTATCCATTTAGCAGGACATTGTCAGGTGGAGCATAATTGTTCCAGTTAGAACGAGTAGGTGGGAGATAGTTCAGCTATCAGTGTGTCTGACCATCCCTGGCTTCCTTACTGAGGCCTCCCGAGTGCTTTCACTGAATTCAGTCTTGAAATCAGCTGATGCAGTAGCTCCTTTTACACGGGGGAAGTTTAGGCTTCAAGATCTGTGTGTCTTGTTCAGGATAACCTGAGAACCAGAGTCATAATTCTGTGTGTTAGACCCCCATTGGACACAGAAGGAGCCAGAATGATGCCAGGAACTTACTGTGTGTTGCCCTCTGTGGCTGCTGGTTGTCCCCACATTCTGCCCAGTTCCCCAAGGCCTTGTTACACACACTCCCCGAACGATGCTTTGATACCTCACCTGGTCACTTGAGCATCATCACTAACAGAAGGGGCTCCAGGAGCTGGTCCTTTTACCATCAAAGGCACCCAACCACTGTTGTAGTATTAGGTGAAATTTGTGAAAAAGAACCAGAGCCCCTTCCCAGTGGTGCTTCTGGATGTTTACTCTCATTTTGTCTTCATGTACAAAGGGTGTGAATATGTGCTTTAATAAACATGTTTGGTCAGAGATCAGTATCTTGGGGTATTTTGGTATTTTGCTGGCTGTGATTACTTCCTGCCAGGTTTGTCAGGGTAAACAGAATCCGTTGTCTCGTGTGTGTGTGTGTGTGTGTGTGTGTGTGTGTGTGTGTGTGTGTGTGTGTGTGTGTCTGTGTCTGTGTGTGTCTGTGTGTGTCTGTGTGTGTCTGTGTGTGTGTCTGTGTGTGTGTGTGTGTGTCTGTGTGTGTGTGTGTCTGTGTGTGTGTGTGTGTGTGTGTGTGTGTTTCCAAGGCTACAATCCTTAGCAGGATCCTTAGAGGATTTCTTACCTTGAGAATGAGAGAAGTGCTTTGTTGTGTCTTCCTAAGTATTTCAAGTGCTAGGTAAAAGGTCAGAACTCAAGAACATTAGCTGGAATGTACAGGCAGGAATTTTGGTATGGGGTGCCCAGAGTCTTCTTGGTTTTCCCTTTTAGAATCATTCCATCTGTAAGTCTTTAGGTGCACACTTGTCAGGCTCCAGTTAAGACAGATAGTCATTAGATTTGATGGAGTTCCAGACATGACTGTAGGAAAACATAGACAACAGGTATCCTCCTTTCTGTAACTGTATCACCTGTCCCTGGCTTCTAAGATTATGAGAGACACAGAAGACATATAGATAGGATCATCAAGGGAAACAGCGTAGGGTTTATGAAATGGGAAATTTGGAATTATAGGGCCCAGGCTGAAATCCCAGCACTAGCATCCTGACAGCCCACATAGAAACCCGAGTGTTGAATGCTTTCGGTATCTGCACAAGTAGCAAAGCACTTGTGCGCTGGGTTCCCCCACATGGACCAGCAGCTGCTGGAGGACCTGTAGTAACTGCAGAGCCACTTTTGCTATTTCCAAGTAGCCTCATTGGAGTAGAAGGGGACGATCGTAGATTCCCCAGTAATAAATAAACCTACCATGTACTTTGGCCTTCAACTGCCTCACCGTTCATCCTTCTACCTTTGCAATTAATTCAGATTCATGTTACTTTTTTTTTACATGAAACAGGTATAAACAACCTATCAGGATTATTATCATTGAACACAAATAGAACCCCTCCTCTCCCTTGTCACTCCATTCATGATGCTGTAGAATTCATTTTCCTAACTGCTCATACTATTGTTTTTAAATCAAACCTCCTAAGATTCTTACCACACTGCATGGTGCTTCTCTTTTATGTGTAATTCTGTGCACAGAACACGCTATGGTGATTCTGGAAGTCTCTGTCTTTGTGCTTATCCTAAGAGTCATTCTCAACAGTCATGTCTGGACCAGTTTGTCTGTGCCTCAGTTTCCATGTCTGTGCAACAAGGATAATCGTGTAATGTTGCCGCTAGAGTAAATTGTATAAATGTATACAAATTCCTAGACCCAGAACAGCTCCAAAGTCATCTATCCTTTTTATTGCTATTACTTCACATGACACTGGTAATTCTACACCATCTGTTTCTGCTGACAGCCGCCATATTGCTCAGTTTACATTACTGTAACAGAATGTCATATACTGGCTATTTTTCAGGGTTCTAGAGCTGGAAGTCCAAGATGAGGGCACCAGGTTCTGGGGAGGATCCTCTTCCTGGTGTACACCCAGCAGAGGCCTCTTTCTTAAACCCTGTCCTAGAGGAGGAGAGAGCTGGCTGTCTTCTATCATAAAGATACTCATGCTGGCCTGGGAGCTCCACCACTGGATCTGAAGGCCCCAGCTCCTAGAACCATCCCACTGAGGCTTACATTTCAACATGGGAGAATTTCCAGGACACAGACATAAAGTTCAGATATGCCTTACTTGGGTACTCTGTTGGCTTTAGTGACTAAGCAATCGCCTGCTTGTTATAGGAGGATAAAGGAGAAGGACAGAGCCTGAGGTGCTTCCTTTATTCCTTTAGCCCCCAAGCCAAGGCCTCATGAACTCTTTCAGAGTCCATTAGAAGGAGTTGTGGTTCAGTACATCTGGTATACCTGCCAGCACATTAGTCTGCCAGAAACATCAACATGATCCTTTCCAGTTTGTGAGGGGAGGAGAGGGTTTGTTTTAGGATGAAGTCAGTCACTTTATTTACAACAGAATGCCCCTGACAATGAAGTTATAACTGTCGAGAATCTTTATGCATTGCAAATTACATCCAAATCTATATTTCAAAGCGTGTAATCTCTCCTGATTTTTTGCAGTCAAATCTTCAAAAAATATAAAAGATCTCATTTCCATACAGATTAAGGTTTACCAGATATATTTTGTTAAGTGTTTATAGCACCAGGAAAAATGTTTTTTTTTTCTATGTCAATGGGTAATTTCTTATTTTAAAACTAAATGTTATATGCATCTGACGTTTACAACATGGTGTTATAGGATGCTGATAGACAGTAAAATGGTCACAGTAGAAAAGCAGATAACACATCTTCTGTCTCCACTTGAGCAGCTGAGCTTTACATATTCACAGAAATCCCTAGCACAATGCAGTTTTATTAATTTTAGTGCTGGCATTGTGCATTACCTTTCTGGTTTTCTATGTAGATAAGTTGCACAGGAATGCTTGCTTAATCAGGAGAGCTTCCTGGAAGATGCAACTTGGCCCCCAACATCAGTAAGCAATATGTTTTTAATGTTGTATTATATTTTATAGTGAAACAAAATGAGAAGGGGTACTGACAGAAAGGATTTTGAATGGATAGGACTTAGGGAAGATCAATTTTTTTCTTTTATGCATTAATTTTATAATCTACTGGCATAGTAAATCAATACTGGGTATATTAAGCAAAGTATTTTTTCTCTTAAAGATATTTTGGAGTGTGTACAATAATATCCCCCTTGTGACCACCCTGCCTGTGAGATGGAGCTACCATTTAATGAGAGGAGAGAGGCGACCGCTTTGGTAAGTGGCTGATGTGTAATTTGAGGTCAAAGGTGGACAGAAACGGTGTAATGCTCATAAGAGATGTTTTCATCAGGGCATTCAGCTGGATATCTTCCCACCTAGCCCGTAGACAGTCTGCCTGATAAGCATGACCAGAGGCTAAAGGAAGGGGTGGCGCCCACTTCTTTAAAGGCCCAGTGTTGTAGCAGATGTATTATTAGACAGTAAGTTCGTTAGCCCAGGCTGGAGTCTCCGTTACTGACATAGCCTGCTCTAGCATCATTCCTTTGGAGTTCAGTAATAAGTAAGAGTGTATCATGGCTTACTGAATAGCAGGTAATAGCAACCTAGATTGAGTAAAAACTGGAAAAGTTCTCAGATTCTGGAACTGGGAAGTCCCACATGGTTCTTTATATTGTGTTTGCTTTCCCTTCTCTGCTCAGTTTTTAGGCAGGCTTTTCTATTTGTGGGTCTTCCTAAGCTCCACTCTTAACTCTGCAAGTCTAGCCATGTCAGCAGCACGCTCCAGCCCCTAAGGAAATTTCTAGGCTGGATGTCCCAGGCCAGCCATGGATCAACCTCCAAGCCGAAGGAGAGGTAGGGTTTTCATAGGCAAGGCGGGGTACCAAACCCATCGTTAGAGCTCGGATGTGTAGTCACTCCTGTCTGAGTCTGAAAAGCCACCTGGCTTCTCAAGTGGAAATTGAGGTGCACTAAGCAGACGGCAAGCCCCGTTAAGCAGAGACACCTTGCAAATGTCCACTGTGGGAACATGTGTTTGCCTGTGGCCTGAGGGGGAATTCATGTGGGATGGTATCATGAGCCTGTCATGACTATGAAGATCTTCCTAACCTGTGAAGCAGTTGTCTTATTCATCTATCACTGGAGAATCCCTTAGACATCACATGCTTGTAAAGAAGAACTCATATCCTTCTCTTTCCTTATCTTCTTCTCCCCTACTCCTTTTTTTTTTTGTAGATTGTGGGGTTGAACTCAGGTTCTGGGTCCTGCCCCTGAGCTTTTCTGCTCTACAACTTTGAGCCATAGCTCCACTTCTGGTTTTCTGGTGATTAATTGGAGATAAGAGTCTCATAGACTTTCCTGCCTGGGTAGGCTTTGAACCTCCATCCTCAGATCTCAGTCTCCTGGGTAGCTAGGCGTAAACCTCCAGCACCCTGCTTCCCCTGCCTTTATTACAGCAGAATTCCACATTGCTCCCCATGTCTGTCCAGTTCTTTTGTCTTTCTTCTACTTCTGTTTCCAAGTCAAAGGACTGGGGGAGAGTTGATTGGAAAATGCCTGATTGTTTTTGTTTTTAAGGTCACTTATTTTTAAACCTATGGAGAAATCCTTAGTCACTGGGCGTAACTTTCACCATTGGTCTTTGCTGCAGGGAAGACGAGAGTAATGCAAAGGGCGGCGTGTGGAAGATGAAAGTCCCCAAGGCCAGCACGGTACGTCTCTTCTGACCATGTCCCTGAAGCAGCAGCAATGCTTGGGGTTTGAGGCTGGGGGGTGGGGGAGGCTGAATGTGGTGAGCTGAGCATTTTGTGCCATTCAGAGAACCTCCCCAGAAGTCCCTCAACAGGCCTGGTGTGAGAAATGCATTTCTGACCTTGCCTGTGTCCTTTCTTACATTGCCACCTTGACAATTGTCTGTGGAAATGGTGTGGTCTGTATGAATGGGTCCCATCTCACAAGAAAGCTCAGGGTTCCCATGGAGGCCTTTCCCCACCCTTGCCCACATAACTAAAACAGGCAAGTTGGTTTTCCGTAGCACACAGTAGAATCCTTCCCACTAAAGCCTTTCCCGCCTCCCTGGAAGGCAACAGCACTGAAGGACCATGACATGAAGCAGAGGAGGCTGAGTTGTTCTTCATCCTTTAGGGTCTCTCAAGAGACAGGCCAGGCCTCAGAAGCCCATATGAGCTCTAGCTCATATGTGGACTGAAATAAATAATTAAATAAACTTGAGCAGTAAAATCAAGGACTTTAAACCCTAAGAAACCACAAGGCCTCTTTGGAAACATCCACATCTCACCTTTTTAATGATTTCTTTCATGTGGATATGTTCAAGTAATTAAAGTGTCTCCAGGAAGTCATGTCTAAAGACTGGACCAGATTTATTACTGCATAATAGAGAATATCAGAGAAAGAAATAACAAACCAAGCAAGGCAAAGAAAATACCTCTACCCACCTCCAAAAGAGAGCAGAGAATGTAAGAGAACGACAGGATATTAGCTCCCTACAGCCCTTCTCTTGCTTGCTTGCTTGCTTCTGTCTTCCTTTTTTTCTTTCTTTCCTTCCTTCCTTCCTTCCTTTTTTCCTTCTCTTTCTTTGTTTCTTCATTTCTTTCTCTTTCTCTCTTCCTTCCTTTCCTTCCTTCCCTCCTTCCCTCCTTCCCTCCTTCCCTCCCTCCCTCCCTCCCTTCCTCCCTCCCTCCCTCCCTCCCTCCCTCTCTCCCTCTCTTCCTCTCTTCCTTTCTCCCTTCCTCCTTTCCTTCCCTCCTTCCCTCCTTCCCTCCCTCCCTCCCTCCCTCCCTCCCTTCCTCTCTTCCTTTCTCCCTTCCTTTCTTCCTTCCCTCCTTCCCTCCTACCCTCCCTCCCTCCCTCCCTCTCTTCCTCCCTTCCTCTCTTCCTTCCCTCCTTCCTTCCTTCCCTCCTTCCCTCCTTCCCTCCTTCCCTCCTTCCCTCCTTCCCTCCTTCCCTCCCTCCCTCCCTCCCTCCCTCTCTTCCTTTCTCCCTTCCTCCTTTCCTTCCTTCCTTCCCTCTTTTTCCCCCCCCCTCTCTTTCTGTTTTTGCAGTGGTAGGCATGACACTCAAGGCCTTGCATGTTTATGTGTTTTGTTTGCTTGCACTAACTTTGTCTTGGATGGGAGCCAAGCATATCAATGTTCACTGAGATGCTTTGTCCTTCCCTGCTTGACCCAAACATTTGGTCACAAATACACTTTTGTGTCAGGGCAAGTGCCCTCACCCCAGTGCTTCGGCCAGTCCATCCCAGCTGCCCAGTTAGAGTCTGGTAGGCCAGGAGCATGACATCTCCCTTGTCCCGTTCCATCTCAGCTGTATCACTGACAGAGGACAGATACAAAGTGGAAACAGTAGTCCCTAGGAAGACACTAGAAGATGAGCAGGGAGGGCCTCGGAGAGATGAAAACTTCAACCTCCCCAAGGGTGACAGGTCATCTTTCAGGTCCCCTGTTGACTGCCAGGGCCTTGGATAAAAGATCAATCAGCCCAGTTGCTATGAGCTGCTGAGACCACAGCCACCAGTATTATGGTACTGTGAATGTGTACGGACTTCCTGGGTGTGGTACACAGGCAGCTATTTAGAGGATGCTCTTAAATGTTCAACCTCCTTGTTGCAAACACTGTGCTGAGCCCGCTGGATGCATTCAATGACTGATTTCACACTCAACAACAACCTCTGAGGTCAGTGTTATTCCCTTGTCTGCCTCAGGAGACTGATGCTGAGAGATTGGTAAACCTGCTTAGATGACAAAGAATAAACAGATTCTCAGCATTCAGAGCTGTGCTGGGAGACTTTGGAGCCTGTGATCTGTGACAAGGAGATGAAATGGGGCTAAGAATGGTTAGGTCTCCAGTGACCAGTGTGCAGGCCCTGGCTGCTTGTGGATGGCATTAGTAGGGGGTCTCACAGAAAGAATTCTGATGTTTCTCATTAGCAAGAGGTGGTTCTGATTGTGAACCAGTCCTCCAGGGAAACTGTATAGTCATCCATAAATCTACCACTTTGCATCAACAGCCCCCCTTCCATGAATGCATTCTTGCGAGCCTTTAGTATTCAAGAAACCAGAAATCCCCGTAGCTTGCTTGGGCAACCTTGTCCATACCTCATCAGCCACAGGAAATGTAAAGAGAAGGGTTTTACTAGTAGCACGCAAATATAATCTATTGAAGCATTTTGAATCAATGACCATGAGAAGTAGAGAGCCAGGAAACTCGGCCATTTGAACAGCTCCCTCCCACCTCTGTCTAGGTGAAGCTCACCCAGGGAGTCACTAGCAATTAGCACTCATTAGACTCTGGACTGTGTGCATCTATCTGGGTCCCATAGATGCCACTACTGTGTTTTATGGCTTGGAGATGTCTGCAGGCTTCCACTGTGGGCATAGAACGTGTGTGTGTAAAGTTCAAGAGCTTCTTTAGCTCCTGAAGATGACTGAAAAGCATGTGTGTTTTGTTTGTGACGTTGACTCTTGTCCCCTTCAGTCCACAGTTTGGAAAGAGCTGTTGTTAGCCACCATCGGGGAGCAGTTCACCGACTGCACTGCGGCAGGTAAGGATGGTCTGTCCGTATCTCCGGGGCCTTGGCTACCCCTTGTTCTTTGCAGAAGTTTGTTGTCCTCTAGGCAGCTTTCTGCATGGTTTGGAACGTGTTTGTTTTATAACTGAAAAGCTAGTTAGGCCTTTTTATCATGTGATTGTAGTGCTTGGTGGCAGATATGTGTGTGTGTGTGTGTGTGTACTTTTGTATATTTGCATATTATATAATCAGTCTTTATCCACTGGTCCTGCACTTGTTGATTCAATCAACCACAGATAAATAACTAAAAAGAAGAACTATCTTTTTTTTTTTTTTTTTTGTTGGTCGTGGGGCTTGAACTCTGGGCCTGGGCGCTGTCCCTCAGCTCTTCAGCTCAAGGCGAGCGCTCTACCACTTGAGCTACAGCGCCACTTCCGGTTTTCTGGTGGTTTATTGGAGATAGGAGTCTCACGGTCTCTCCTGCCCGGGCTGGCTTTGAACCGTGATCCTCAGATCTCAGCCTCCTGAGTAGCTAGGATTACAGGCGTGAGCCACCAGCGCCCGGCAAGAAGAACTATCTTTGATCTAAATATGCACATATTTTTTCTTGTCCTTGTAATTATTATAAGTAATCTAGACATGATTTAAGGTATAAGTTGGACATATATAAATATTATGCCATTTTATTTTATTTATTGTTCCAGTCTTGGGGTTTGAACTCAGGGCCTGGGTGCTGCCGCTGAGCTCAAAGTTAGTATTCTACCACTTGAGCCACAGTTCCACTTCTGGCTTTTTGGTGGCTAATTAGAAATAAGAGTCTCACAGGATAACTGAATCTTCTATTTCTCTAAACATATGTATTAGAAGCCTCCATATAGTTTCCTTTACAGCATAACTTAGTGGTATCGACAGCCATCTGTCCAATATAATAGGCAGAAAGAAAAGGCAAATATGACATCAGTCAGACTCTTAATTGTAATTTGTAGCAGGTTTCCTGTACCTGTGGCCTGCCATGTCTAGGGGCATTGAGGTGGGCAGTCTAGGTCCATCTGTCCCTCTACATTCCTTCCCCTTCGTCCTGTCCAGCTCCTGGCCCTGCTGAGAGAGGAGCTCACAGGTGACTAGACCTCCTCTCGGGTAGCTCCCTGCGATCTGAGGCCAACAGCGGGTCTGCAGCACCTCTGTGTGGAGACCACATCCAAAGTTTCTCTTGGTCTATTGTGTAAACAGTCCAAGAGGAGAAGTAGCCTGTGTGTTAAAGTTTTATTTTCTTCTTGAGTAGCTCCTTCTGCATGTTTCTAAGGGCACATTAAAAAAATTTCTGTTCTACTTCCAGTTAGAGGTTTCCTTTTCTGTTCTGATACCACTTTCATGAATTAGTATGGCTCTTGAATGGCCCTCAGTCTTTTGAGACAGGCATGTCTCTGGGAGCCTTGCCAGTCCTGTGGCAAGTTTCAAAGTCACCCTGTAAAGTGTCAGTAATTCCACTTCGTATTCATGGAAGGCAAAGGTTAGATGAACATTATAGGATCTTAAAGGTGTAGGCGCTTTCTCTTTTAACAGCTAACTCATGTGTATAACATGAAAACTCTGGGAGAGGAAGTCTTCTTATGAATTATTCCTCTTTCCAGAACCTGAGAGAATAGTCTGAAGTAGAAAGAGTACTCAGGATTGAGAAAAGAAGGCCAGTTGCTCTGTGGCTCTCCTAGAAGTGAGAGCATCAATAACCATTAACATTCAACAAATTAGCTCTCTCACTTGAAGCCCATTGGCTAATCTTTCTGGGCCTTGCTTCTGTCATCTTTAAATAGTGGCTCCTTCTAGCTCTGCCGAGGTAGGCTACTAGGTTTTGCTGGTTGATTCTACTACAGATGTCATATGTATCTGATGGACCTGCCTTTGTGCAACAAGGTTGGCATTTGTACTGCACACACTGTGTTTGGACAGGCTGCATTCTTAGCTGTGCCTACTTACCAAAGCCAAGCCAAAGCGAGATGGCATTCTCCATCACTTTACCCTCTGGCCAGGAAGAGGTAATGATGGCAAAGGACTGGAGAATGCCAGTGTTCCCCACAAGGCTATGTTAGTGACCCATGGCTTTTCCTGAGCAGAAAACTGCAAAAGCGCCTTCTGTACAGGATGCTCTTTTGTTACAGAAAGTTTAACATTGAGTTCTAGCAAGTGTATTTTTAAAGCAGAATTACGAAGAAAAACAATACCTAAATCATCCTATCTTTTTTTGATAGGGTTATAGTGTGTGTGTGTGTGTGTGTGTGTGCGTGCGTGCGTGCGTGCGTGTGTGTGTGTGTGTGTGTGTGTGAGTGTTTGAGTGCTGGTACTAGGACTTGAACTCAAGGCCTGGGCACTGTCTTTTTTTTTAATTTAAGGATGGTACTCTATGACATGAGCCACACTTCCACTTTCAGCTTTTTGCTGAATAATTGGAGATAAGAGTCTCATGGACTTTTCTACCTAGGCTGGCTTCAAACACATTCTTCAGATCTCAGCTTCCTGAATAACTAGGATTACAGATATGAGCCACCAGTCCCCTGACTGGCTTATAAATTTCTGAAGTGGGCTGTGATCAATTATTTTGTTGTTGTTTTGGGAACTTTTTGTTTTAATATGACATGTGTAGAGCTTATTTACAACGTAAGCCTCTCCCTATAACTGACTGATGAAAACATAGGATGTTACCAGCCCCGCCAGCTCCCTCAACTTCCCTTCCTTCACCATAGACTAATTGTGCTTGTTTTGCGACATTTCTATAAATGGAGGCATTTGGTGTCAAATTATACACATGTAACCAGGATCACATTCATTTAAAAAGGAAAGAAGGAAGAGGGAGGAAGGGGGAAGGTGGAGGAGAACAAGAAATTATGTCACTGAAGATGATTTATTTGAACAAATTAGACATGACATTCTTTAAATCATACTCAAGTAACAAAATGTTTAAAGCTCTGGAAAAACTTTGGGCACAATTATTCAGATTTGCACAGGCTGGCACATTAGGGCAGAGAGTATTAGGTGTGGGTAATGCTTCTCTTTGAAGTATTACTGATGGATGCTTAGTTTGGAAGTGCAGAGGGCTGCCTTGTTCATTAATGTGTCACAAACTTGTAAAACCAGGAGGCAGAAGTCTGCATGCCTACCCTTTCCTTGCCAATTAGCTTAAGCAGAGTGGCTGTGGGCAACCATGCAACTGTCCAGTAGGCTAAGTAGCTAGCATATCTGTTCTCTGATATTTGTTACACCGATCCAAGCCTGGAATTTCACTGCAAAACAACAACAACAACATCTATATTAGTCAGTGTTCAGAGTTATTCAGGCTTTAATGGCCATCTATTGGAGGGCTGTAACAGCACAGTCTTACTCAGTGGACAAAGGTACTCCTTCTCCATGCATGGTGCTAACAGATGGTGCCCGTTTTCTAGCCCATGCTTTAATCCTACCCAGATGATTGCTAGAAGGAAGTAGAGGACAGGAAGAATTCACAGAAAAGCAACAGCCAAGCAAACCACGAGACACTGATGAGCAACAGGGCCCACACAATATGGGTCAGTGAGTGCTGGGGTCAGTAGCACCAACTGCCCCTAAGGTCTCCAAAGCCTTGGCAGGAAGTCAAGAGAGATCCTTGACATTCTTAACAAAGATGGCAAGGCATGGAGGCAAAGTTCATCTGAGTTCACTTGGCTCCCGCAGCGCAGGGAATTATGCAACCCATTTTAGAAAAGAGCCTCATCCAAACAGAGTAAGAAAGAGCGAGCTTTGGTGACATGTTACAAAGGGTAAAATTACTTATCTGGAAAAGGCGTTTTTCTGGAACACTCTGTATCCTTGGATAAATGTGATGTGACTCTTTGGGCTCAGTGCACTGACTTGCTTTTCTCCAGCCATTCCCTGGGGGAAAGGAGGGGTTGATTCCAACTTTTCTGTGCCGTCTTCTTTTCTCCCTCCTAACTCTGACTTACAGATGGGATGATGAGATATTTAAAAATGATCAGACTGACCTGAAATTGTCACTCATTTCTTTGTTTTGCCCATCTTCCCCTCAGATGACGAAGTGATAGGAGTCAGTGTTAGCGTTCGGGAACGAGAAGATGTCGTCCAAGTCTGGAATGTAAATGCCTCTTTATTGGGTGAAGCAACTGTGTTAGAAAAGATCTATGAACTCCTGCCCCACATATCTTTTAAAGCAGTATTTTATAAACGTAAGTGCTTCATTTCCAGTTACTACTCTCTAGCTTATTCTATCATATGTTTAAAGACAAAAACTGTTGCAAATGAGGGTAAAGGCAGAGTCACTTGAAACTCTGTAACTCCAAAAATAATTCAATAAAACACAAGTGGGTTTCTTTTTTTTTTAAGTCAAGTTTAGTCTCAGAAATTAAAATGAGATTTTTATTCCTGCCTAGCCGCATGCATGTGAAAAGGAAAGATGCATTGTATTTTGTTATTTTGAAACTTTAAGCCTGAACTTAAAATTGGTCATGCTCAGACAAACAATTATATTCTATTGGAAACAACAATAACAGAAATGTCACTCTTTGAGCTGGCAGGTAGAGATTCAATCATCCCTTCATAAACAGGAATTTATAATGTCCGACATCTGTATTTGTGGAGGAAACTCATTTTGAGCTTGGCATGATTGAATGTTCTCCTGAATGCTAATACTTCCTCATTATGGGGTGACTGTGACAGAGGAACGAGAGCGGATTCATGCCTGGTGGTGAAATGGGAGCAGTGTGAATCGGTGTGTGGACCCATTGTTTCCATCATGATTCATGTTCATTGCTTTTGTGTGCTCTTCTGAAAAAAGTCATCTCTTTTCATAATGAAAACATCTTAGTGCTGTTAAATCAATGTCTGGTAGGTCTAACTGTGGGATACACTTTTTTCCTAAAGCTGTTGACCAGCTCTACACATAGGTGCTAAATTTCCTAAGTCCCAAACAGTTCCTGGACTTCTCATTTTTTAAAAAAAAATGAGTATATTTGTATTGAAGCTAAGATGCTCTTGATAATAAAATGCCCTAGTATTTTAGTATTACCAATAAAGGATTAAAAAAAAGTTCCCAATGAAAACTATGATGTACTAGGATTCCAAAGGCCTTCTAATATGTGTATGGGTGAGGGCATCTTAAAATTGCTGAAATACACTTTATTATTGTCTTGCATTTCCCAACTGCTTGCCAAAAAGGATAGGAAAGTCAAATTTCATTTCTTGAATGTCCTAGTGTGACAGCAGATAGGAAAACTTAGCCTCCCGGCAAAGACTTTTGTAGTCACCAGCAAATGAGTCAGGCTTTGCTCAGGGAGACTGATCTCACACTGCATATACTTAAGGAGAAACAGGTCCTTGGGTTTTTAGATATAAGTTTAAATTAAAAAAAAAAAGACAGCACTGCAGAAGTTGTATATGGGCTGTGCAGTGTGGAAATTGCCAATTTGCTGACACTATTCATCATTAATTATATATCACCCCACCTATAAACTGAAAAGTGTTCCGAGAATTTTTTCCCCAGGTTTCCATGCCCCCAAAGTAACTAGCAGAAACTACAAAAGGAAGTGTGATGTATTGCCAGGTGAGACAGGGCTTACCTTGACTGAGTCAGCTCCACACTTGATTCAAAGGCAGAGCCATCTGGAGTCATGGTGGCAGGCACTCTAGAGTTTTGTCAGGCAAAACTGATCACAGAAATCCCATCTCTCAACTGTTTTTACTTCCTCATCTGATTGTCGAGGTAGTTGGTCTGACATGATCTCCAAGGTTCCCTTTTACTGCAGCATTCTATGAACAGATTTCCAGGTAGCACATTGGTTAGCAGCAGCTCAGCAAGATGTGTTTTCTTAGATAAGTAGGCCACAGGGTGATGGGCTAGTTTTCCTGGACTGTAGCCATAATCAGGTAAGAAGGACCAAAGGCCAAATGACTTACACCTCTTAGGATAATTGTGGGAAAAGAAAAAGGACATAACTAAAAGAAAGAAAGATTACTCCTTGGCTAGCTGAATCAAGCTGAAAAGATGCCCTAAAGGTGGCTTGTTTTTGTCAGTTTGTGAGTGGTTTAGAACCAGTAGTAGTCCTCAGCAGAAATCCATAATTTAATGGTGCACAAACATTTAAAAACTCAAAGACCATTGAAATAAAAATTAGAATTGGAAAAAAAACCCAAGCCATTCTCTGTATTTTATATGAAGCAGGCAGTCCTTTACTGAGTGGGATTACATTCCATGTACTACTGAAATCATTTGGGAAATGAGCAAAAAGCTGACTCGGTGAGATGCAGGGTCCCCTGGGTGGGTGAGTCTGGGAGTGGCCATTCCTTTTTCTGTTCTGTCTTGTGAATGGAACCTGTAAGGACAGCTCACAAGTTTATGGAAGTGAGGTGATGGCAGACTTTCTTTGCGGTAGGAATCCTTGCCTATTCAGTCCTGGCCTCCAGTGGGTATATAAGGCTCTGGGCAGTGCTAAGTGCAATGTGAAGTTGCTGATCATTTGAGTGAGAAAGTTACAGTGTTCATGGACCACCCCACACCCACTCTTAAGATCTTCAGTGGTGAAAGACAGGTCAGCGCAGGGCAGACTGGTTACCTGAAACCAAGCCTGTCCCTGTCTCTTCTCTCCCCTCTTCACCTCATTTATTTTTGTATGGGTGCAGCGGAGAAATATTTTTACATTTTTTTATAGCTTGGGAGGGGGGAATCAAAATAAGGATCGTTTTTTGTAACCTATGAAAAATACCTAACGAATTTCAGCATCCCTGATTATTTTGATTGGCACATAGAGATGTGCATGTGCATCTGCATTTTCTCTTGCTGCTTTGGTGCCCTAGCAAGCATTATTTCCAGCAGGGCTTGGTGGCACACCTGTCTGAAATCCTAGCAGTCAGGTGGAGGAGTTATTAGGGTCTTGAGTTGAAAGCCAGGCTGATCTTAACATAGTGAGACCCTATCTCCAAAAACAAAATAAAACAACAAAAAGTGCTTTCAGAAAAGTTTGCCGACTCCTGGCTTACAGAGCAGTTCTGTAGTACCTTCCTACCTACCAGGGCTGTTCTGAGGTGTTGCTGCTTTCTTCTGCTGTTCCCTTTACCCAAGGACCTGGGAGTGTCTCAGCTGCGCCTTGTAGCCTCTCCCTCTTTACCTGGAAATCTTAAAAAAACAAAAAACATCTTTGCGTAGTCCTCTATCCTTCTGTGGCTCTTGGATTTGACCCTGAAACATAAGATATTTCATAGCAGATCAAGCCATGTTTTCTTTGCTGTCTGCCCTAAAACATCTTCCTTACAAAGGAAACAAAAAGTGAAATATTTTTAAAAGCTATAGCCCTGAGAAAATGTTCAGTGAGGTCCGATTTCAGGCCATCCTTAGGATTTTGACCTGAGGTCACCCTTGGAGCTACAAGGCAGCACATTTTCCCAATGTTTGACACACTTGAAAAGCAGGTTGCAGTCCACATTAAAGACAATCTGAAGGGACCGATACTCCTCACATCCTCCCTCCCCTTCATCTGTTCTAGTTCTAGTGGGAATCAGGAGTTGAAATCAGGAATTGAGAGGGGCTGCAGAGGTAAAGTGAGCCCACCAAACTGTGTCCTCAGGTGCCAAGCACCCAGAGAAGGCGGTGAGGGCCAAGTATACAGGACCCTAAGTATGTGTTCAGACCTCTCCCTTTATCATGATGGCCCCCCAAATACTGGAAGTGAATTTTCAAACTTGGCTTTTTGCCTCCTTTTTTAAAATATTTTGGCCAGTCTGGGGTCTGAACTCAGGGCCTGGGCACTGTCCCTGAGCTTCGCTGGTGTAAGACTAGCACTCTAAGCCACAGTGCTTTTTCTGTTTATGTGGTACTGAGGAATCAAACCCAAGGCTTCATGCATGCTAGGCAAGCACTCTACCACTAAGCATTCCCAGCCCATCTTTTGCCTCTTGGTAAGGAAATGTTATGTATTTTGCAGATCTCCCATTTCCTGTCTTCCACTTTGAAAATGTTTTTGCTAGCATATTGTTTTAGTTTTATTCTAAAGTTCCTAATTATAACTAATAATTCTGCACACCAAACAAGTATAGGGCTGAAAATCGACTAGGGTTTGGGAGTGGGGGGTGGGTCATGGTTGGGAAAATAAACAGCCTCATCCATCTGATGAAACTTCCATTTTACACGAAAGGTGTGGAGAGGTGGGGGAGGGGCATACCGAGTCCTGTCACCCTTGTGTGATTTTTTTTTTTTTTTTGGTTTGGTGTTATTTTGTTCTTGAAGATAGGCTTGTGAATGGCCCTGTCTGGGTGAGTTAGGTTCCCTTCCTGGTATATTTTGTGGGGCCCATTTTCCCTGTGGTGTTTGCCCAGCACATTCTCCTCATCAACGCGGGATGAGTCACCCCCTTAGGCACCACAAGAAGGAACAGGCAGCAAGCCCGTTGCTTGTTTATTCCTTGTTTTAATTTTCATTATTACGTTTCTCAGGAAATGCACGCCTTAGCTAATAGTTACTGGCACACACACACAAAAAAAGGTATTTGAATTCTTGCCAACTATTGGGGAAGCTGAATGAGATGCCTTAGAGGAGGGTTGGCCCATCCTTTGCTTAAAGTTTTCTTTCCTTTTTTTCTTTTTTGTTTTTTTCTGTCCTTTAGCCCATGAAGAGCATCATGCTTTTGAAGGTGGACGTGGAAACCACTAATTGCACTCTGTAAAGAATTCTTTGTCCTTTGCTGATTGGTTTTGGAAACGGTCTTAAGAGGAGGGAGAGTGAAGGAAGAGAAGACTTGCCGAAGCCCGATGCTGGTCAATTTAGAGTGGGTTTCTGTGCTTGCAGACTGGGCAATTAGAGGACTCGCAGTGGCAGGTGGGGTGGGGGAGATGCTGTGGGTTTCTGCCTTCATATCACTTGCTTTGTTTTATTTTTTTCAGTTTTTCTTTTTTGCTTTTCCTTGTTTTTTCACTCCCAAGTACTATTTTTTAATTTTTTTGCCTTGAAAATTTCTTCATTCAGGCTCATTATTTTCAACAGTCGCCTTTCATTGAGGCACGGGAACTCAGTTTCCCTTTGAGTAACTCTGCTGTACCTAGTTAATGAGAGTATACATCGTCATGACAATGCTGCTTTGAAACCACACTGTAGGGGAAGGAATACTAGCTTGGTGAAACCTGTCTTTTGATTATTTGTTGTGACATTCCCGTGTGCTATGAGCTGGGCATTGTTTTTGTTGTTGTTGTTGCTGTTGTTGTTTTTTGTTTTTCTTTTTCTGTCCCAGAGGAAAGAGAAAAAAACCATATTCAAACCTGATGTTGCAAGACGGCACACACATCTTTTGTTTTTCCTTCTTAAAACTTAAGAGGTAAAAGAAAAAAATTGGTTTGCCTGCATCAGGATCAGAATTACACTTTAGGTTTTTGGATTCTTTGTGCAAATATTTCTAACCAGAATCTCAATCCGGTCTTTTCAATGAAAGAGAAGTAGTCGCAGGCAATTTTATCCAGTGGTGAATGTGATTTTTCTGACTTAAAGTGGAAGTGATATATATATTTTTTACATGTTTGAATTCCACTTCTTCTAACGTATAAGGGTGTTTATTCACTTGGGACTTTCCAGATGAATTCTAATACGTTTTGTAAAGCCATCTTCCCTTCCCCTCCTCTTAGGTATCATTTCTGATACTCAACAGCCCTCTAGCCTTAGGTGCCTTCCCTCCCTTTTCAAGCAGGAGCAGGAAACTTAAGTCCACATCCAGGCTGCATGAAAACACTCACAAAGTTGAACTTTGAGTGCATCCTGTTCATATTAGTGATGAGACTTGTTGTTATGTACTGCATTGGACTACCAAAGAAATACTGGCTTCAGTAGAAGGAACTCTTGGAGCCCTGAGACCCATTTGGAACATGCCGATTTCCCTGTATTGACTTTGTGCCCAGCTTCTTGGTGCTTTTACCTGAGAAGGAGTGGGGCCTTTTGAAAGCCCTCAACAGGCTTACTTCTGATGGCTTCTTGTGGGAGCTGTGGGAAATAGTTTGCACTTATGCATTTCTCCAAAGGGTGGTGCATTAGAACTCCCTGGAACTCGGGATTTTTAATACCTCTTGGAAATGTTGAGCAGCAGAGAGAGGCAGAACTTCTCTCAGCCTCCCTCTCACATGTATTTTGTCAATAAAGTTTCCCATTCAAATGTTTCAAATGACTTGCGGTGATGATCTATTTATCAACGTTGTTCCCTCCACTCACATTACTAACCACATCAGCCATAATAATAGTCATCATCATCAGAGTTTTTTTTTTTTTAATTCTTTTTTCACCCCCTAAGTTGAGTTTCTCCAGCAATTGCACATTTGGGTATTGGGACCTGCTTTTCTAAGCAACGTGCATTTCTTTAAATGTCATTTTAAAATTATTCCTCAAGGATTAAACATTTATTCTGAACCCAAAATTGCTTTTTATTATATACGTATTTTTCTGATAGGGTAGAAACAATATAATTGACTTCATTGTAAGTGACACCTATATTTCTATCAGTCACTGAGTTTGGAGCAAGCCTTATTTTAGAACTTTATTTAAAACATTTTTGGTGACATGTTCAATTTTTTCCTGTGTGTAGCTTTTGAAGTAAAAATAAAACAACTAGGAATGCTAGGTTGGTGTTCATGCTTTCGAGTTCTATTGTTGATGATCCTGGAGCATGATCACACATGGGAGATTTTTTTTTTTGTCCCAATGAACTTCTACACTATTCTGACCTTTTGGAAAATACCAAACATGAGGAGGATTTAATTTGCCTAATGTTAAGAACCTATCACCTAAATTACTCTCAAGAGTGGATTTTTGTCAGATTTTGCTTTGGAAATTGTTATAATTGAATATTTAGTCATAACAGACTTTGTCTGAACTAAGCTGATTTAATCAGTTTAAAAACCTCTCATTACCTCCTTAGATTAAAGAAGCTAATACTTTTTGGAGATAGAAGGAAATACTTTGGGGGACACGTGATTTTGGGGGTAGGGTAGTTCAGCCATCATGACCCATGCCTGGCCAAGTGGGAAGTTGGGTAGAATGAGACCTTTCAGCCAGGCCCTGCAGGTGCAGCCTCTGTTTTCTGCAGAGAGCTAACAACATAGACGCCAGGGGCTTGCTTTCTTCTCTGGTAATTCAGCAGTCTGTGAGACAGAGCCAGGAAATCTGATTGAAACTAGTATATATATTCTTATTCCATCCCTCCACCTCCGTTATTCCCGAGTGGCCTATCACAAGCACTTCCTTACATTGGGAGAGTTATGGGGGAGAGTTAAATAACTAAAGACTCATTGGTGCAGTCCGTCCACTGACTTCGCATAAGCACTTTCTGAAGTGTTAGCCTCCTTGTTAAGATTTCCTCTTTCACTGGAAAGATAATGGCAGTTGACAGCTAACAGGTTCCTTGGCTGTAATGTTGCTACTTAATTCACAGGATGATGAAACAATGTGCAAACGAAAACACAACTCTAGTAAAACTAAGGTTAGTGTCTCTCTACCCACCCCTCTCCACTATACACAGTCACAGATTTTACAATCAATAAGAACTTTAGATAGAAGGGGATAGATCCAGGAGACATGCTACCCACCAGCTTACCAGCTGAGCCTGGACTGAATTTGTCCCCTTAGGAAGTACACAGGGGGTGAGTGACAGGGCTAGGCCTTACAGTCTGCAAGCTGCATCCTGGTGCAAGTTTTCTCATAGAGAAGACTCCGGTATCTATCAACCCAGCCCCCCAAACCTGTCACCCCCTGGTCAGCACTCACATCGGACTCACCCTGACTGGGGATATAGTCACACCGTCAGATGCTCTTTTAAATAACTGCTCATTTTCTTTTGTTCACTTGCGATGGGTGGCTTTAGGTTTGGAATCTGGAAGTAGGCTCCCCTCTTCCCCCCCCCTTCTCCCTGCCCTCATCCCCCACCCCCCCGCCCTATGGTGGGAGGGGCCTCTGGGGAATCTCACCATTGACACAAACCCTGCACCTGTAATGCTCACACGGTGGCGCTGCCTGCCAGCCCACGGTTCCAGAACAGCAGCAGCAGAGTGGAGCTAGCCATGTTGTGGGGTTATTTTAAGATCCTGCTGCATTATTTGATTAGAGTGTAAAAATCGTACTTGGTGGTGACATTTAGTTCTCATACACCTAATAAAATAATGTGTCAGAGAGAACTCTCCAGACATGTAAAAAAGAAAAGGGGGTGTGTGGGAGAAACCCTTCAAATCCTAGGCATTGGCTATGTAAGCAGTCATGATGGGAAAAGAGTAAACTTAACATGTACAAAGAAGATACGGAATAGGTAGTTGGTAGTGTGAGCAAGACAAAAATATTCGGATGTGGTTTTGGCTGTTTTGCTTTCTGGAAGAGAACTCCCCTTTAAAAATGTAAATGGACCCTTTAGCTGTGGTATGTTTCTGTTAGAATTTCACTCATTAAAAATGCAAATAGAGGACTGCCTGTTTCATTTTTTAAAAATTGCATCACATGTTGAAGTCAATCAAAAGTATTCTAGAGTTTGGTGGCTTAGGACTGTGGAAAACCTAGACAGCTGTCTCAGAGCCTCGAAGAGTCAGAGGGTAACAAGGAAACACAGGAATGGAGTCAAGAGGCAAGTCCTGTGTAGCAGTTACTGGGTTCTCTTTGACCACTCTCAAGAGGCAAAAAGCCCCGGTAGATTCATCCATTTGATTGTACTTTTCTGGGATTGCTTCTCTTCTTTTTGTACATATCCATCAACAATTTAAGAAAAGTTGTAAGTTATCCCCTTGGAGCCCATCTTTCATGGTGCTGATGGGACTTATGTTTTTGAAAGAAAACTCAGAGACTTAGAATCTGTGAGTAGAAGAGACCTTTGAGATCATCTAACCCTTAGCATGCCCAGGCATTGCCAGAGTGCTTATTTATGGCACAGATTTCTCTCTGCCCCTCCCTGTAACGCTGAGTCCAGACTTCTGTATTTGAAGCTAATGCCCCAATGACAAAAAACCCATGGCCCTCAGGCCTCACTTTGACAACTTCGGATTTTATGCAGCTTCTGCATTGGGCACATGAAGGAAGCCCTCCACCCCTTAGCTCCTTCAGATACCCAGATTTTAATATGTAACACCAACAATCTTTTGAGAGCTGGAGAAAATCCTTATTACTAAAAATTGAGTGGAGGATGCTCATAAATAAAAACTTTATGACTAGGACCACAGCAGTCATAAATAGCCCATCCCTGGAAGTCCATAATACAAAACCTTTCATACCAAGCAGTAGCTTTTCTCTCTTTATAAATACCATTTCAGCCTGTTAAGAGAAACGAAATTAATGGTCAGAAAAAGTAGCTGCTCCATATGCAATAACTACTTTTCTATAATGTCTTAGGGCATCTGGGGTTCAGCATCATTGAACACGATTAAATGAATGTTATAGAGCTATAAAATTGCATGTAAAAGAACGCAAAACTGTTCAGATGATGATCAGAGTAGCCTGGGAATGAGTTTCCACTAAAATTAATTGTCACTTTCTAAATGTAGCTTAGCAAAGCTGTTACTAAACTGGAGGGATTCACTAATGTATAGGAGTGTCCAAAAAAAAAATTAGTTTTCCCCAAACCATGAGAATGGTAACCAGCAGAAAGAAGTCATTGTGAAGTCAATGTTTTTGTTTGTCATTGCCTCTTAAAAAATGCACTGTCCCATTGTATATGTGTGTTGAGTGTGCTTTATTAGAATATCCAATAAAGTAGCCTTTGGATATTCTATGCTCTGTGTCTCCCAGAAATTGTGAGGTTGAGAATCCATGTTCAATGTTTAAATGTTTGCTTGCTGCCTGGAAAAAAAAAAAGATCAACTCATTAAATGAAATGCAATGAATGAAATCCAGTTTCAACATCTCATATTGAAGTCAGAATTTTTCTTGAACTTTTATTCTGGAACAAGTGGCTTTGGGGAGGCATTTGCTAAATTGGCAACTTTGTATTACATAGGGAGAAGCATGAAGCAAATCATTTTTTTTTTTTTAGTTTTCTATAGAAAAAAGAGGTATGTATTGTCTTTGAATACAAAGAAGCGATTTTAATAAGAGCTTAAGCAGGTGAAATTTTTAGTTTTTAGCACTTTTTATAGTTGAATAATGCTGAAGAACTCTGAATATTTTAAGGAAGTTATAGGCTTTCTGTTTTCAAGGGGAGCTGTTAATTTGGTGAGCCATGCATTCAATTTTCCCCAAATTTCTCAGACTTTAATGAAGTACCATAGCTTTCAAACCATGGTTGTTTTTTAAAAAGTATTCATTCACAGCAAGTTATCATAATTTTGCATGGATCCTTGGGGAGTCTTTAGTTTTATTTGAATTATTACACACACACACTTCAAGTTGCAACTAATAAGCACACTTTGAGCTTGAGATATATCTAGGACCATTTGTCTTGAACTTAAAAGTCTTATCAGTTGCCTTGAAAGTTCTTCATTCTTTAGAGCAGACTTACCTGTGTAAGTTGAACCAGGTTTATTTGCCTGATGGTTTGGATCTGCTCAGACCTCTCTCCCCGCCCCATTTTATACCATCTGTGCCCTGTGCAACCTGGGACCCCCTCACATCTGGCGACAAGCTGGTGGAATGCCCTTCCTTTTGATCTGGTCTCACCTAGTGATTTGCTCAGTATTTTGAAGGTCAGACTGAAAACTTTTTCTTTTCTAGTTATTTTGGATTTTATATCGTGTGTTGTGTTTGAAGTCCAGATACATGTGAAAGTTGCTTCTATAAGTCTGTCATTTTTATTCCACCCTATTGCAGCAATAAGGTAAGACTAGCTTGTACTCTTCTTTCTGAAAAACTTAATGTGTAGAGTGCAAATGTTTACTTGCACAGAAGTGTTTTGTTTTGCAGTTTTCTAATTTGGGACTTGTATTGTCATGAGTTGATGTCCTTACTTTTTTTTTCAAAGTTAAAATTATATGAAGTGTGTTAGAGGGTTATTAATGGACAGAAATGAATTTTGAGATCTTTTCTAATCTATTGTGCTAGTTTCTCCTTCTCTCTGGCTGGGTTCTTATAATACAGAAATATTCTTCTCACTCACCAGGTTTAAAAGTCTCATGCAATTGAACAAACCACATTGTGTAATCTTAATTAGGTTCCAGGTATGTGTATGGTGATGATCATAACCCTGTTTATTCCAGCATGTTTTGCAACGTATTTCCAGCAGTTCTAATATGTGTGAGGCTTCCAGTAACCAGGAACCTGGCACATAGTAGGTTCTCTGTGTTCCCCGACTGGGTGCAGTGTATCTATTTTGCATCTCTCCTGGAGCACGGTTGGCCAGAAAACTGGTCTTAGGCTCTCAGAAAACACATCTTACTTGATTTAATACTTCTTTACTTTTTACTCAGGATGGTTTCATTTTAGAACAGTTATTTGTCTTTGATGCTGCCAACTACCCAGGTGATTTACTTGTTCCCCATTTAGCTAACCAGCCAACTTATTTATTCTAGACGGTCTCAGACATATCCCTTTAAAAGCAAACAAAATACCAGCGAGCCCTTATTTCTTCCCATTCATCTACAGACGTTCCCATCTCTCACTGAAGAAGCCAGCAATTCAGAATTCGGTGTGAGATGCCCAATTAATTTTAACACAGCAAATTTAATGAAATCTGTGAGGGGCAGGACGTAACACACTGAAGGCTTTAAAATTTCATAATACCTCCTTCTCGTATTGGAGTCTGGTTACTGCCACCCTGCATTCTCTGTGTACTTTATCATCTCGTGGTTATTGATGCACTTTTCAGAACATGTTCTCAGTTGTTTTATTAGCATAGGCTTTGCTTTCCCACCTCACATGTAGGGTTTTGGAGGCCAAGACTATGCGTGCCTTTTCTTTCTCAGTAATTCTTTTCAGGCAGTAATTGCTGTTTAAAAAAAAATTTAACTGCTTTCCACTAACGAATGTATTAAATATCTCTGGAATTCTCCAGGCTGATAGGTCTTTTGTTACAGGAAGAAAAGAAAACAGTAGCATGTACAAGGCTCAGCAAGTTCAAATATATATCATCTGAATGTAGTTCTAACTTCCCATCATCTGGCTCAGTGATGGTGCTGACTAGCTTATTTCTTGCCAGAGAAAATAAGTTTAAATCATAAGCATATATTAACTAGCAGGCATAAATCATAAGGCTTTAGAATCCTTAGCATGTTGAACTCTGTACGGTTTGTACAGATGGTATGGCTGAATGCATGCTCCTCCCAACATGCAAGTTGTGGGTAGGCCCTTACTCCCCAATTTCCTCTTCAACTCAGGAAACTTCAATCATTTGCTCATTCTCCTCCCCACCCCCTCCACCAATACAGGAATCTATAAAGTAGCTACCCAAACTGAGGTTGCAGTTCTGGGACTCTTCCTGGAGAAGAAGGATGAGAAAGGATGTGAACCACCACAGGGACACTTGCTTATTCAGGCCAAAATAAGTGATGTTTGGTGGGGATTCGTCAGGTTATAAAGGACACTAGTTCTCTGAATGTGCTTTTTTTAAAAAATGAAAAAAAAACCCACAGAATCAAAATTTAACACAGGGTCACCCACTTAAAAAAAAAAAAAAAAAGCATTCCCCAGAAGGATGCTTCTACCAGAAACACTTCAAGATAGTTCCCAGAGGTCTTCAGCTATGTTTTTAATCTGGATGTGATTGGCTGTCATCCTAGCTACTTAGGAGGCTGAGATCTGAAGATCTCGGTTCAAAGCCAGCCCAGGTAGGAAAGTCTATGAGACTCTTATCTCCAGTTAATCAGAAAACCAGAAGTGGTAGCGTGCTAGACTTTTGTGGAAAAAAACTCAAGGACAGCACCCAGGCCCTGAGTTCAAGCCCCATAACCAATAATCCCTCCCCCCCCAAAAAAAATGCTTTTAAAGCCATGTTAAAAAGTGCCATAGCCAAGCACTGTTGGCTCACACCTATAATCCTAACTACTCAGGATGCTGAGATCTGAGGGTCTCAGTTCAAAGCCAGCCTAGGCAGGAAAGTAATTTGTAAGACTCTTATCTCCAATTAGCTGCCAGAAAACGGAAAGTGGCACTGTGGCTTAAATGGTAGAGTGCTCACCTTGAGCTGAAGAGCTCAGGGGCAGCACTCAGGCCCCAAGTTCAAGCCCCATGACTGACAAAAAAAAAGTGCCATAAACACAAATACACTTAGAGTCCTGTGCATCATTTGTCAAAATTTAACATTTCAGAAGGCAAATAGCATCACTTACATACTCCTTGATTTTTGCAAAACATCACTTAAAAAGACACCTTTTTTAATGCATTAAATTAAGTGAATACATTAAATTAAATGAATTAAGTGCCCAATATGTCAGAAACATGCAATGTTTGTCATTCCTATTACATATACACAATTTATTAAGGCCATTTATACAGATGTTCCACTTATTTACAATATCACTGAGAAAAACAGAAGATGCTTTCCAAGAAGCTACCAATAGTCATGTTATTGTCAAGGACACAATAGGCTATCCAGTAGTAAATCATATAACACTAAAAGTAGCAATAATGATAATAACTACATTTATGGATTGTCCAAGAATGGAATTGAGTGCTTTCTGTGTATTGTTTAATCTATTAATATTATAGTCAAATTGGTATTATAGCAGAACCATTCAACCCTAATCTCTGATTGTACTGATTCTGTGTTAGTTCTTCTTGGGGAGATTTTTGCCTCCCCTAGAAGCATATTGATGAAGAAGTGAGAGGATTTGCTCAGGTAGAGAGAAGACTAAATTTCAGCCGGCAGGGGACCATTTTGTAGAAGGTGACAAGTTCTTGCTCACAGCTGATATTCTACCTCTGGAGCTGTGCCTCCTAGCCAAGATGGCAGGTTCTGAGAAGCCATAAATAAGTAAGACCTCTGTCAACATGGTGTCTCTTTATGTTTCAGGAAGCATTTCCCAGTAAGCCCTTGGCCCTACCCTGAGATCTAACCTGAATGTTTCCCAATTCTGAATGCAATTCTTTAATCTGTGCCAACCTTAGGCTACACACTGATCAGCTTCCTGATCAGCCAACCGAGGGGATTCTTTTTTTTGGGGGGGGGTCTGGTCCTAGGGCCTGAACTCTGGGCCTGGGCACTGTCCCTCAGCTCTTCAGCTCAAGGCTAGCACTCTAACACTTGAGCCACAGTGCCACTTCTGGCTTTTATCTTTTTGCTTATGTGGTGCTGAGGAATCAAACTCAGGGCCTCATGCATGCAAGGCAAGCGCTCTACCACTGAGCCACCTTCCCAGAAGCTATGACTTTGCTAAGTGCAATTAGCTGACTTTCTGTGATGAAACAGATCAGATCCCAAATTGAGCCTCTTTTTTAAATTGTAAAATGATGGTACAGAGAACCATGTAAAACAAACATGTAACCCAGTGAATTGATACAAGGAGAAAGGTCTTTGACCAAATAAATAGCCTTGAGCGTTTCTCTACACTTTGTGTCTGCTTTGATCTCAAGAGAAAAACATAGTTTTTGTTTTTGTCATTTTACTTATAGAAGATCTTCCACTTGTGAACATTGGACTCAAGAGTTATTTATAAATCCTTTAAGGGATTAGTGCAGAATGGTGCCCCATGCACTTGGTAGTCCCATAAATCAGAGATGGGTAGAGTTCAACATGCTTTGGCTGTAGTGTGTGGCTCTGTCCATACTTATATCAACAGTACTATTGGTAACCTGTGATGGACTACATCTAAGCACAGAGATTAAGTACTCTCCCACACCCTAGGAGAGCAATGCTTTTATTGTTCCCAGTTTCTGTATGTGGAAACTTAAACTCAGAGAGGTCTTCCCCAAGGTCACACAGCGACCTTTGCCAAGTCAAGGTACAGCTAAGGTCTCTAATGTTTCAATGCATCTAATGCTCTATACTATCACTGAGGGAAATTGAATGTTCTGATAGACAAGAACTTTGAGATTCCTTCTGCAAGTTTGTTTTAAAAGAAAATAATCACTGGACACCAGACACCATGGCTCATGCCTATAATCCTAGATACTGGGATCTGAAAATCAGTTCGAAGCCAGCCCAGGCAGGAAAGTCTATCAGAATCTTTATCTCCAATTAACCAGCAGAAAGCTGGAAGTAGAGGTATGGCTCAATTGGTAGAGAACCATTCTTGAACAACAACAACATAAACTAGGAGATAGTACCCAAGTCTTTAGAAGAGATAGAGAACTCACTGGCCCAGTTCACAATCTTCATTTTACATAGAAAGCAATGACTCAGAAAGGAAAAAAAAAGCACTTAAGGTTACACAAGCAGTTTGTGGCAAAGTTGCAACCAGATCCTGGAATCTGGTTGTTAAAAAAAAATCAGTGATGGTTTCTTCCCATGTCTCATGTGGCAAAAAATATCCACATTTCCTAACCTGCCTCTTTGCACAAGTCCATGTGGGCAGATCTGTCTTGAAATTAGTTTTCCAGCTAGAATATGCCATCCACTTGCTTATTTTCTCAAGGTTTTAACTGGGAATGAAAAAAAAATGTATACTTGAAGCTTGCTTTTCTGTCTCACTTATTGAGTACCCAATCTGTAGACACACATGCCTAACACTCTTCTCTGAAGAATGTACAAGAATAACACATTTGACTGGCGTGGATGGCAGGTGAGAAAGAATTACTGGTGTAGTGTGTGTAGGCCCTTAAACATATTCATGGCCAATTCTGGATTACCCCAGCACAGATGGATCAGGCAAAAAAAAAATCCCTCTTCTTCTTCTTACTGGTGACCTTTAAACTATTTGTGTTTGCAAATGCTTCTACCAGAGATTGCTAAGGAGAGAAGCACAGAAAATAGAATTCTTCTTGACCAGAGTTATTAGGTATCCTGGTGAACATTTTGGTGATTTTGCCATTGAGGGCTCCAGGAAAGAATGGAAGGTTCTCTTCTGACTTTAAGTCACTTGGGATGCCCAACCTCGCCTTAGATGTGAGCAGTCAGAAAGAGAGCAAACTGGCAACCATATGAAAGGTTTAATTATTGGGTTGACATCCCATTACCTTGTGCCTCAAGCTAGTTACACACCTTCACTGAGTCACAGTTCCCTCATCTTTAGAAAGGAGAAGTAGAGCCTCTTCAAAGCAAGTAATGTAGGAAGCGTCCTGCTCAGAACTATGCATATGGTACAGAGTGCGTAAATAGGAGGCTCACAGGTGAGCCCTCTTCATTTGTCTACACAGAAGAGTGGACTCACCCAGGCTGCTCATCTTACCCTTAAGACATCGGGCCAGCTCACCTTCTTTGAGGTCTTAGAAGTCTGGTTGCTATACTCAGGCAAACAAACCTACAGCGTCTCCTGATTATTGATCTTCTCATACATAGCATATGGGGGAAGAAAAGTATGCCTGTTTCTTGAGTCCTGTGTCCCTGGCTTCTGAGTCACATGAACCAATTTTTTTCAATGAACCAATGTAAGCTCGAGTGAACCTTCTAATTATTCTCCAAGTACATTATTGTCATCCTTTCTCAGAAATATCAAGAAGGAGGTCCAGAAGATGAAAATGTCTTCTAGGCTGAACCATTTCTTATTAAAGTTTGAGTTTCTTATTTTCCACTGTCGGGTGTAGACAGACACTCAAACTTGTCATGGCAGAGTAATTGTGGGAAGTTTCCAAATGACCTCTGAATTAAGATGTGAATTATGTTAATAATGGATGCCTGGAAGGAAAGTTGATAGGAATTCATATAGCCAAGATACAAACCATATGTGTTATTGACTCTCACTCAGCAAGTATTTGTTGAATAACTGTGGTGCGCTAGACACTGCAGATAAGAAAAATAAACAAGAGAAGACATCATCTCTGCTTCATGGAGGTTACAATTTAGGCAATTAAGAAATACCATTAAAACTGAACTATCACCTGGTGCCGATGGCTCACACCTTTAATCCTAGCTATTCAGGAGGCTGAGATCTGAGGATTGCAGTTCAAACTCAGCCCAGGCCGGAAAGATTATCTCCAATAAACCATTCGGAAAACCGGAAGTGGCCCTGTGGCTCCAGGGGTAGAGCTGTAGCCTTGAGCTGAAGAGCTGAGGGACAGTGCCCAGGCCCAGAGTTCAAGCCTCAGGCCCCCAAAATAACAACAACAAAAAAGAAACCCTAAACTATCAGAAAGGTAAGAAGTTTATCCTGACCATTTTCACATTTCACCTACTTGGCATTAGAGAATGAGCTTAGCTCTAGTGGGAACCAAGCAATGTTTGGATGTTACCATAAGCAGGATTGTGTTTTGTTTTTAAGTTTTAAAAAATATCCTTCCATTTCTAAAGCTGAGTGTTTACCTTAATCTCATCATTCTTTCCAAATTCTCTAATGATAGACAGTGAATTCAGTAACCACAAAGGCTTGCTTATAATTGGCTGGCACTTGTCAGGCATTTTAAAAGCTAAGCAAGACTCTGACTTTTGCTCAGTATGTCGCAGTGTCTTTGTGCATTTACTTGAGCAGAAGCAGCCATAAAATCCAACCATCCAACTGCCTGGGCACCAGCATGTGAACGAGAGGGATTCTTAACACTGGAATGTCCAAAGATTGCTTACTCTGTAATTTTTTAAAAGGCCTGTAACCTCTTATAAAGCATACAAAGCATCTGAACAAGAAATATGACATTAAGTCTAGGATTAAATAATATCTGGGGGCCACTACCTTATGCATTTTGGGCAGTTGGGAGACTCTCTTAAGTGCACGTTAACAAAGCCCTGAGCACCACAAATGAGCTTCTGTCCCATGACCCAGCAGGAGACCCTTTCCGATTATTCATTCCAGAAGCTGCGCTCAGACAGTGTTCAGCCGTCCTAGTTCTCTCTCTCTCCCTGGTCCTTTAAGATTTGTGGAGGTCACATGCTCCCACCCCCATGTTTTGTGGAGGGGGTCTTGGTCAGGGGCCCCCTTGCCCCGATAACTCCGAACAATTCAAGCAAACAAAAAAGGTGCCCTAGCCAGAGAGGAGCCAACTCAGAACACTGGTAAAGAAATGATTTCTTTCATAAAGCAAAAAACAACAAAACAAAACACCCAAGTGTTTTCAAGTCACAGCAGACAACCCTGTGAACTTGTTGGACTGGACATCAAGGTGGTTGTGTCTGCTGACCTGGGCTTTGCGGCCCCCCCAAGTTCAGTCCTCCCCTTTCAACCATAGGCTCCTAGAGAGGATCACCTACTTTTCCTTGATGACAAATTAATCAAACTTGATTTCTTGGATGAGATGGATACAAAAGCACAACAACTCCCCAAGGCGCAAGGAGTCAATACAACCTTCTGGCTCTGATTAGAGTAACAAAAGGATATCTGAGAGCCATCTTTCTCCCTGCTCCCGGGGCTGCGGGCTGAAGCGGAAAGCAAGTTGGGCTTGTAAAGCAGAAAGACCTTATTAAAACACATTTCAGCTGCGATCAAGCGCGCGGCGAGGCCTCCTGACAGAAAATAACTCTGAGATCTGTCCACCTTTTTCTCAAGAGCACCATTTCCGCTTAGAAGGACCTAGAGGAAGTACTATATTATGAATCTGAAATGTTTATTGATCTTCCCTTTTATGTTTCTGCTGTGAAGATGAGCATATAATATATATATATGTGTGTGTATATATATATATGCACACTTCATATATATATATATATATATATATATATATATATATATATATATATACACATAAAGAAATTGGCCTATGGTCTGGCAAATGTTATGAGATAAGCCCTCATTTGGATAAGGACATTGACATCTATGAGACTTAAAATTAGAAAGCATTGTCCTAAGCCTATGGAATTTATGTACCTATGAGGGCAGACCCAGGACAAGGTGAAGATGTCCGTTTCAAGCAGGTCTGGTGAGCATCCCATTTCAAGAGGGCCTTCTGCTAAATCGGGGCGCGCAGGATTTCCACACACAGCGCTCTCAGCAGCTTTGTCTTCCGCCTGTTTGGGGTCATGCAAGGACAGAGCTAGCATCCTTCTTGTCATTGCTGTGGCGTCTATATTTAGAAGGATTGCTGTTGCACAAAATATGGTTCCCTGACTGTCTCTGGGGTGCTTCCTACCCTTCCCAGAAAGACTTCCAAAGAGGGGGGTTCAGACTTTCAGCTCAAAATGTTGAAATAAAGATCTTGTAGGCGTCCTTTCACGTGTAGGTAGAAGGCGCACATCTATCTGTCTGGTACAGGTGCCAGAGTGACACATCTGTAGGATCCATTTCCGTGCGTACAAATACCAAACGGGGTGATGATGCACACAGGGGATAGTTGGGGGCTCGAGGGGGCCCAGCTCTCATTGGTGACACTTGGCTCCAAAACCCTTTCCCCAGGCAGGTTTTAAAAATGCCGTGTGGCATTGTAGGACATGTAATAATCAAAAGCTCTTTGGAGATCTACCTTCTGAAAGATATTCCCCCCCCCCGGAAGGGTGAAAGGAACCCACATTTTCATCCAGGAGACTAGCATCTTCCCCCTGGCACCAAACATCGTAGATCTGTGACCATGGGCTGCCAGACTTCCTGAGCCTCAGTGTGCCCACCTGGGAAATGGGGATTGAGTGTGAGGCAGAAAGGAGGAAATGTGTGTGCATGCAGGGCCCTTACTAGATGGTCAGTGCTACTCATGGGTACATCTTGGTATCAGGGCTGAAAGACACCAACATGGTCTGGCTTCGGGCAGCCTGCTTTGGTTTTAAAATTATATTCTAAGGTAAAGTCTTTTCAATTGTTACAAAAATCCTTTTTTTGGGGGGGACATAATTACCAGCTCATTGTTTTAAATGCAAATAATAATGATAGCTAGATCTTCCCCTCATACCTTCCCCCACGCAACCCCCCCCAAAAAAATCCCACCTTTGATTGAAAAAAATTCCTAAGCAAGCACGGTACTACATGCCTATAATGCCAGCACTCAAGAGACTGAAGCAAGAGGTCAGTTCAAGTCCAAGGTCAGCCTGAGATATATAAGGAATAAGTATGTCCTTCTTTGAAAAGGGATAAGTAGTCCTAAATGATAATTCAGGAAATAGCTGTGTGTAGATATGCAAAGGCATGGAGGAAAATTGAGGTGCACGAGGGGCCAGGGAAGGGGATGGGACTTGGGAAGGAAGAAACGCTGCAGATGGAAAAGGAGGAATCAGAGAAACAGGGTGTTTCAGCACAGATAGTACAGAAATGATCAGCAACACTGTCTTCTTCCATTTAAAATACAACGCGCCCCAACTTTCCAAGCTGGGCGCAGTGGCTCAGGTCTGTCATTTTAACTACTTAGGAGGCAGGGATTGAGGGATTTCAATTCAAGGCCAGCTCAGACAGACAAGCAGAGAAACAGCATCTTAATCAGTAGCTGGGCACACAGGAGAGTGCTTGTCATCCCAGTTACAAAAGGAAGGGCAAATAGAACCATTACATCCCAGGCTGGCTTAGGCATAAAGCAAGACCTTATCTTGGAAATAACCAACATAGAAAGGAGCTAGAGGTGTGACTCAAGTAGTAAAGTGCTTGTCTAGCTAAACCAGGCTCTGAGTTCAAGTCCCAGTACTATCATATGTTTATTTTATTTATTTTTTTGGGGGGGGGGTCCGGTCTTAGGGCCTGAACTCTGGGCCTGGGCACTGTCCCTCAGCTCTTCAGCTCAAGGCTAGCGCTCTACCACTTGAGCCACAGCACCACTTCTGGCTTTTTTTCTTTCTGCTTATGTGGTGCTGAGGAATCGAACCCAGGGCCTCAGGCATGCAAGGCAAGCGCTCTACCACTGAGCCACTTTCCCAGCCCCAAGATTTTTAAAGATATATTTTTCTTTTCTGAGAAAGCCACCATCATTCTTGATTCCTGGATCTGTGTCTCCCTTTCAGCCATACTGTTTCCTCAGCTGTGCACACAGAGGGGCAGTTCATGGGCACCAGTGGCTCATGCCTATAACTCTAGCTACTCAAGAGACTGAGATCTGATCGGTTCGGCTTAGAAATCCAAGCCAGCTGGGTGGCAAACAAATCCAAGAGACTTGTATCTCCAATTAACCAGCAAAAAGCTGAACGTAGAGGTGTGGGCCTCAAGCGGTGAGGGCAAGAAGTTTAAGCAAGAGCTGCAGGTCTTGAGTATTGGCACAAAACCCAAGCAGTCCCTGCCCTTCTGGGGCTTAGAACCCTGTCTGTGGGAATGAAGTAATCACCACTGGCCTTTGTCAACAAGTACTCCTCTCCCATACCAGTGTTTGTCCTGAACAAACATCGGTGAGGATAGGTGGCTTTCAATTCAGTTTCTCTTCTGGTCAGAGTGTGGTGGGTTGTGCTGGTTGTGGATGGTTCTCTCTCTCTCTCTCTCTCTCTCTCTCTCTCTCTCTCTCTCTCTCTCTCTCTCTCTCTCTCTCTCTCTCTCTCTCTCTCTCTCTCTCTCTCTCTCTCTCTCTCTCTCTCTCTCTCTCTCTCTCATTGATGTAGTCGAATGTTTGTAGCCATGATAGGAATTTTACACCTGTGTGCCATTCATAGTTTCCCCCCAGGAAGCATGGCTAGAGTTTGGGTTGGTGTCAAATTTGGAGTGTAAAAATGGCCAAGACTCTGATCTTCCTTCTTTACTTGGTCTGTTGTTTCTCTCTGCCCCAGATCGGCCCTACCACATCTATGAACGGGAAAACACAAAACCCCTCCCCAAGGGGAGGGTTGTTCCCTGGCCTTGGGGGAGCGAGGGAGAGAAGAAGGTGTTGGTGAATTTTCATTATAAAATGCCCTCCTCCTAGCACGTCTTCACAGTCATTCCAGGGAGCCACGTGTATATTGCACTTTAAGCACAATTGAAAAATCTCCTAGGTTGCCGACAAATACCTAATTAGTTCAAAGACTGAACTGTTGGAGGGCAGATTGCCTTTATCTGTGACAATACGGGTTTCTAAAGCAGATCTGTTAAAAGTGCATTACTGTGACAGATTTCAGATCTCTGATTCTTCTAGTTCCTTTCTCCATTGTGAGGAGTTCACAATAGGTGAAAAGCGCCTATTTTTAGCGGTTGTAGAGATGCTCAGATTAATTTTTAGCAGAAGAGGTAAATAAGGCATTCTGTCCTTCAAGTGCTTTTCAAGTCCTCGTCACGTGCAGCCTGTCAGTGAACACGTGCACATGCAGCGGATGTGCTGGGAATCGCCCTGGGCTGCCTTCAAGTTCACAGCTGGCGTCATCAGGGGATAACCGCGATGGCTGAGCCCCGGGGCTTTCTGGGTAGGGTTTTCCACACAGCAGGTCTGTGATGGGCAAGAATGAGGTGGGGAACATCCTCGGTGAAAGGCGGAGTGTGATGTGTGTGCCAGCCAGGCCGGAATCCCTTCATCCCCACTCTTGCCCCACCCCTGTCCTCCTGGGGAGATTTTCAAGGTCCTCAGATGTTTCTCCTTTACATCATTGCATTGCCCTGGGCCTAGGCCTTGGGAGGACCTTTCCCAGAAGCACTTGGTGCTCTGCATAGGTGTGGACCTTCTAGGAAGGAAGCGACATCTCCATCGTTTTTATCCACACATAGATTTCCTGCCTGTTATCTGCCTTTGGATTATTCAGAAGCAGCCTGCAGAGCAGGGGCTGGGGTCAGGGTCCTGTCTTCGTAGCTGAGGGGCACCTAGCAAGGAAAGGTGCTTGGTCAGCATCGTGAATGCTAGATGAGTCCCCAAGTACAAGCTGGGTCTTTAGCCTTCATCCTTTACCACTTTCTTTCAACCTACACATGCAGATATTTTTTTCTCTCCTAATACCTAAGGTGCATGCCTGTATTATTCTGCTGTTATTTTCAGAGCTCCATTCATTTTCTATTTGAACTATCCACTGGGATAATTTTTAAAATAAGAAATTGATAGAACACGAAATGGATATCAGTAGCTCATGACATTAGGGGTAAAGTAAGAGAGGATCACTGTGAACGCTATTGCATTAGGCTACTGTACCACAAGGGAGTGAGAAAGGACCAGGACTCTCTCGTAGGAGAGACAAACTATGTGTGACATCAATGAAAAGGTGTGCTTCTTGTGGCTTCAGGGGCTGTTTGATCCAAGAGGCCTGAAAAATGTGACTTCACACGTTCATCTTCCCAACTTTAAGTCCTGGTCTCAAGGTTAGGTACCGCGGGTTCTACGTTTCCATCCTCTTGAGCCAGTCACTCCCAGGACGAAGGGCTGCCTTAAGCCACAGACACACAACTTTACAACCGAGGTAAAGGGACAAAGTCCTCTCTTAGCTCTCGGGAGTCATTTCTCCATCACTCCTCCATCACCTCCCTTCAGCTGAGAGTCCTCCCCATAGTGCTATTCCATCTAGGCAGCATCTCCTGCTCCATCCTCCTCGGTCCTCCTCTTGGATGGATCTCCCGCAGGCCTCCTGCCCCCAGCAGTCCCCTCCTGTTCTCCCATACAGCACAGGGCAGGGATGGCAAGGACAGAGACCATGGGGCCTGGCTCTTAGCACATGTGCCGAGGAGGTAAGCAGGCTGGGTTCTCCTATGGAAGGAAAGGTCCCTGGGTTGGCATGGATTTTAGGACCCAGTTGATGAAGACCTGGGGTGTGGTTGGGACCTTCATCCTCCAGATGGAGATCCCTGCCATGCACAGAACCGGGCTGGTGCCTGTGGAAAGCCTACGTGGGATGTCCCCAAGGTCTATGCATGCCACTCTGTGTGTGTGTGTGTGTGTGTGTGTGTGTGTGTGTGTGTGTGTGTGTGTGTGTGTGTGTGTGTGTGTGGTGTCAGCTGCATATACTCTAAGCCTTCCTTATCTGTAGTTTTGCAGTTAGTGTTATACATTGGTGGTAAGTTCTTATTTCAAAAGAATGAACCAGTTCTTAATTCAGAGAAGTGATCTTAATCCCCAGGTGAACTTTCCTGAAAGCCTCGATCGTGGTGTCTGTATCTGAATGTCAAAGATGCTCAAGCAGGCCAGGCTCCGTGGCACATGTCTGTAGTCCCAGCTACTAAGGAATTGGAGACTGGGATGCTCGTAGTCCAAGGCTAACCCAGGCTAAAATAAAAAATAAAAGTTAGGAAGATCTCATCTTAACCAATAAAAAGCTGAGTATGGTGGTGTGCACCTGTCACCCCAAGTACACAGAAAGTGTAAATATTAAGTCTGGATTGGCTCAGGCACAAAGCAAGACACAGCTCAAAAATATCAAAGGAAAAAAAAAGGCTTGGGTCATGGTGCAAGCACAAGGCTCTAAACTGAAACCCCATACTACAAAAAAAAATTCTTGTTTGTCGGTCATGGGGCTTGAACTCTGAGCCTGGGCACTGTCCCTGAGCTCTTCTGCTCAAGGCTAACACTCTACCACTTGAGCCGCAATACCACTTCTGGTTTTCTGGTGGTTAATTGGAAGTAAGAGTCTCATGGACTTTCCTGCCCGGACTGGCTTTGAACCATGATCCTTAGATCTCAGCCTCCTGAGTAGCGAGGATTATAGGCATGAGACACTGACGCCCAGCTCAAAAGAAAAAAATTTTTAAAGTTGCCCAAGATGAAAAAAAAAATCTTGACTACAGCTTCAGGGAAATTTTCCCTGGAAGTCAGTTGACTTTTGATTCAATTGAATTAAAAATGTTAAACCTGACAAAGTGTCTCACGCCTGTAATCCCAGCTACTCAGAAGGCAGAGATGGGAAGGGTTTCAGTTCAAATGTTAGCAGATACCACTCCACCAACAACTTGTGTATATGGTAGTACTCGCTTGTAATTCCAGATTTGTGGGAGGAATAAGGAGGATGATTGCACTGCAGGCCAACCTGGGAAAAACATGAAATCTTACTTTTTTAAAAAAGGTGGGCAGATGTGGTTCAAGTTGAATTAGGCTCCAGTAGGCAAAAGGTGGCTGAGCATCTGGTGAGTGAAGATTGGGTTCTCCTGCACCTCAACTGTCTTTTTGGGGGGCTGTTTTCCCTCTCCTAGGAGGGTACCCCATGTGTCTGTTCAAAGGAAATCACCACCTAGACATCTGCATAGTCTCTGGGCTTTGAAGTGTCCACAGGAGATTTGGCAAAGAGAAATGCAGGGTTGCTTTTTTGAGTAAGTGGGTGCATGGCTGATGGTACAGCCTGAACCCCGGAAATTACACCACCGGAAATTAAAGTGCCTTCCCTCCTCTTCTGAGACAGGGTTTTGCATATCATTTCTCCAGTCATTCGAAGGAATGACAGACAGACAGACACAGAGGAAAAGCTGTTGCATTCTCTCACACGTGTACACGTATGTTTTGGAGCATCTAGCACTTTCCACGTAGCACTGAAGTATTTACAGAGTGCATTAGTGTGTGTTGGCTCGTTTGGGCTTTCTAACAGATCCAGGCAGTTCCCTGCTGTGCAGGTAAACTAGCTGCATGAAAGGTGAACCGGCCAGCCTGGCATGCTGCCCAGGAGTGAGACCGCAGACCTCTGTGGTCCCTCTGGGGCTACTGTCAAGTTCCCTGGAGAAAGTGGCCTGAGCTGAGCCCTCCACTTTGCCCTCACATTGGGGAGTAATGTCTCTGCTCAGAGTATGGACTGGTATTCCTTGATCCACCGAGCAAAGTGAAAACAAGGAATTAAGCAGTGGTTAAAACAGAATCAATAAGGAGTAAGTGAGGGCTGTGTGCCGCATTGCATTATAAACTCCATGTGTGAACTACTTAGTCCTCATAGGAAACTTCCTGATGCGGAGACTGAGGTGGCATGTCTCAGGGAACTTAGCCAGAAAGCAGTTGAGCCAGAATCCAAATAGAATTTCCTGACCCCAGGATCCTCCTCTCAGTACTTCCTGTTTACTAATTGAGTACCTACTTAGCACCAGCCCCCGCCCTGCCTTTTTAATTAAATACATTTTTTATTGTAAAGATACTGTACAGTTACATGAGTAAGGTAATGAGTACATTTCCTATCAAGCATTGTTACCCCCTCCTTTGTTTTTCTCCTACCATCCCTTCCCTCCCCACCTCTCCAACCCCTCCCTCCCCACCCCCAAGTTGTAACGTTGGTTTTCAACATAGTGTCTTGTACGTCTCATTGCTACAATGGGTCAACCTGTATACTTATTTCAGCATTTTGTTATTTCCCTTCCCCTCCCCAAATTAGAAAATGTGTATACAAGTTGCAGGGCACTAGAATCAAATACAGTGAGAACAGGGGTTAAACCATGGGGGAAGAAGAATATAAAATAAGCAAAAATATCACATAGTACATTTTAAGTACATTAAAAACAATAGCAAGAAAGATAAAACCTCCTGTGTCCCTATCTTGAGGTTTATTTCACTTAGCATCATCTTATATGGTCATATGTACATAAGCTTTTGACCTTTTGCTTGTCCTAGACATATACTTAGTTATTGCAAATAAGGGAAACCATGGGACCTATGTTTCTTTGGGCCTGGCTTACTTCACTTACTATAATTTTTTCCAAGTCTTTCTATTTCCTCACAAATAGGGCGGTGTCATTCTTTCTGATGGAGGCATAGAATTCCATTGTATATATATACTGCATACCAGCACAACTATGTTTATCCCCCTGCTTTTTATGTGTACACCAGTCCTGGGGCTTGACTCAGGGCCTGGGTGCTGTCCCTGAGCTTTTTCTTGCTCAAGGTTAGTATACTACCATTTGAGCCACACTATACTTCTGGCTGTTTTCTTAGCAATAAGAGTTTCATAGAAAGTCAGGCGCTGGTGGCTCATGCCTGTAATCCTAGTTACTCGGAAGGCTGAGATCTGAGGATCGTGGTTCAAAGCCAGCCTGGGCAGGAAAGACTGTGAAACTCCTATCTCCAATAAACCACTAGAAAACCGGAAGTGGTGCTGTAGTAGAGCGCTCGCCTTGAGCTGAAGAGCACAGGGACAGCGCCCAAGCCCAGAGTTCAAGCCCCACAACCACCACCACCACCACCACCAACAACAACAACAAAAGTTTCATAGACTTTCCTGCCCAGGCTTGGCTTTGCACCATGGCGATCCTCAAATCTCAGCTTCCTGAGTAGCTAGGCTTTATAGGCGTGAGCCACTGGCTCCCCAGCTCCATTGAGCCCTCTTAATATACTATCTCACTGAATCATAGGAATCCTCATTTTAAAAGAGAGAAAACCGAGGTTTGGGTCATTCTGTGACCTGCTCCAAGACCTGAACTATCCATCAAGCCTGTGCTTCCCCAAAGGCCTAAAGGTGCCATTCACAGTGTTATACGTTAGTCTCCCTTGCTTCTAGACAGCTATGCTTTTCTGGAAGGCAGGGCTTTGAGGAGCCACGTCATTCTTTTGTACACCACATCTCCTTAGGATCTTCAGTGTTTGGCAGATGGGGAAACTGAGGCCCTGGGGAGGTGGAATGACTTGCACAAAGCAATGGGTCTTACAGAGAGGTGGCTGCCAGATCTGAACAGGCCTTTGGGGTACTCTGCTGGGCAGTGACACTGGTCATTGAGCCGCCTTAAGGAAATGTGCCATCTAGAAGAATAAAAGAAAATAATAATTATTATATTAAAAAGTATTGGTGAAATAATCTCTGTGTGTGTGGGCGGGGGGTAGGCAATTAAGAGGAAACTGGCTTGTAATTGTGGAAGATTCTCAATTGAAGAGGCACCCATAACTGACTCCGTTAGGTGGCTAGTGTTGGAAGTGGTGCTAGAGACACTATTGGTGCTGTTCAAGAGTAATGCCCAGGTCCACCTCAGACCTGCCGGCGCAGCACTTGTGCTGAACATGAAGCAAGATGGCGGTCCTTTCCAACATCCGCTCTATCCTGGAATCTCTTAGAGACATCGGGGACCCTGTCATCTGTTCCAGTCCCCCGGGGGACCGAGCTCTGTGTCTACCTCACCACCTCAGTGGACCTGCTTCCCATCTGCTTCTAGGCTGGTATCTGTGATGAGTGTGTGTGTGTGGGGGGGGGGGTGTTCTGGCAGGCCATGAGATCTGACTGCCATGCTTAGACCAGCCGCTGGCAGGTTCTGAGATCCCTTGGCTGCTAACATCTGGTCTGTCTGAATGGTGCCCTCTCCACCTTCAGAGGACCCGTTTGCTGAGCAAAATGTTGACTCTCATAGTCCTCTTGCCTTTGATCTTGTAGGCCAGCTTTCCTGCCCGCACATCGCACAGCGGCCTTGCGCGGCCTCCACATCTGGCCTTGCGTCTGTACAGTGTTGCTTTGCTTTCTGGCGCTCTCTCTCTCTCTCTCTCTCTCTCTCTCTCTCTCTCTCTCTCTCTCTCTCTCTCTCTCTCTCTCTCTCTCTCTCTCTCTCTCTCTCTCTCTCTCTCTCTCTCTCTCTCGCTGTTCTGACTTTCCCATCTCCACATCTGGCTGCCTCACAGTGTGTAACTGCAGCCACAGCCCGCTCATCTTCCCCAGCAGTTATCTTCCCCTCCAGACAATTCAGACAGGATAACCTCTTAGGAAAATTGGGTAATTCTCATCTCTTACAACTTCATTTTCTGTTTGCACCAGTCCTTGCCGGCCTCTCCCCACCAAGGGTGAGCAGAACCCAAGCCTATAGAAGGGAGCCTCTCTAATGTGCAAACAAATTGTCTGGGCATCCGATGAAAATGCAGAGTTTGGTCTGTAAGACCAGCTGGGCCTCAGAGGCTGATTTCTGACAGGCTCTAGGTGATACTGGTGTTTATCTATGAGCCACACATCCAATAGCAATGTCTTCAGATACTTTTGGAGTGATTGCGCTCTGGTCTCTCCCAGTGATCTCTCTCCCCCTCCCCTACCATATCCTCCCCGCCTTGCTTCTTCTCTCCCTCTCTCTCTTTTCCCTTTTCCCATAACAAAATGAAACTGCTTTTATTCTACTGCATAGAAGTCTTCACCTGTTGTAGGTCACTATTTCAGACTCAAGTGTTATGGCTGATAGAGAAGCTGATGTGCATTTAGAAGACTATTACAGAGCAGGGTGTGGGATCTGTGACTGCAACATAAGAATCACACTTCCAGTGGCTATTATTTTTTTAAACACACTCGGGTAGGCTTTTTTGTTTGTTTGTTTTAAACAACGTCCTGGCAGCTTTTTTTTTTCCTTAATAGGAGTTATTAAAGGAAGGGTACGTTGACAGTAAGAAGTTCAGTGCTGAATGTTGTAAATGTCTCCTCCCACCTTCAGAGTCCCTAGAGTTCCATCTTGCCATTCGCCCAGAGTTCTCAAATGTCAGAGCAGCATGCTGCCGACTCAGGCTCAAGATTTGTGAACTGTGTCCCTGTCCCATTTGATCCTACAGCCGAGCCCGGTCTGTTCTATTCAGAATGGAAAAAGAAAAGTGATTTCTATGTAATAGCTGATGACATGATGCACACACCTCGTCCGTCCTGGGCTGCTCTAGCTCTTCACAAACCCTCAAGGAGGACGTTGGAGTTGAGTGAAGACAGCTGCATCTAGGCAGAGTGACTCGCTCCCAGGGGATTCCTCTGTGTCGTCATGACACAGACGTTCAGGTTCTCCTGCTGAGATGTCCAGGTTAAGGGACAAGAGTTTGTGAGGACAAGCACTTGGATTTGTATCCTGGCTCCTTAACATGCCTCACCCCTGTTTCACTTCGTTTATCTAGTTTGGCCTACTGATGAGTGGGCACACGTATGGTTATTTATTTACTTGGCACTCAGGCTTTGTAGAATTCATGTGTGTGCCTGGAAGAGCTCCACCATGCTAGCTAGCAGGCAGGACACCGAGGTTCACACCTATAATCCTAACAACTCAGGAGGCTAAGATCTGAGGACTAAGATTCAACGTCAGGAAAGTCCCTGAGACTCTAATTCAACAAGCTGGATAGTCGAAGTTTAGCTGAGTGGAGACCTCTAGGCACTGAGTTCAAGCCCCACTAATGGCCAAAACAACAACAACAAACAAGCTAGCTGGTGACTGATATAACGTGGTCAATGACAGCAGGCCAGCTCTGGACCTGCCCTTGGAGTTCTTCTGGGAGAGGCTCCTTCACATCCTCGGATTATGGGTTGGTCTATACAAGATGGTTGGCTGGTTGTAACCCAGGCTGACCTCAGACTCAAGACCCTCTGCTCTCAGCCTCCCAAATGTTGGAATTAAAGGCTTGTCCTGCTAAGCCTGTCTTGTAGGATTTCAGTACTCTTAACAGATCTGTTCCTAGTTAGCCAATGATAATACCAGGTGCTAAGCCCATTTCCCAGGGCTGCTCAGCCAGTGAGAGAGAAGGCCACATTGTGTCACACTGGGTGTATGACCTGACCCTGGAGCATCCAGGAGAGAATGCTGGGTAAGCATCTGACAGTGTCACGTGGGTAGTCAGGCCATTTCACACATCTTTGCCCTCCTCTACCCTTGATTCTGTGTGGTATGTTTCACCATGAGTTTAGTCCTATCTTTGAAGTGGGGCCAAGTAGGTGGCTGTAGCTTGAACATCTGACCCGTCCAGGACCCCGCAGGTCCTGCTGGGGCTGTGACTCAGGCTTTCCAGTCTCCCTAGCCATGCTAGGGCACAGGGGAGTTTTCTAGCTACAGGTTGCTGAAGGGTTCCAGGGCAGGATGTTTACAGCCCCAAGAGGAACGGGCACTGAATCAAGCAATCCTGGCTTGGCAAACCCTGGCTGTTGTCTACAGCCCAAGGCGCCCTGCCAGACCGGCTCAGGGGAGGAAAACATAACAAGAGCTGATGTGCTTCCATTTTACATAGGACATAATACAGGTTTTCAGGTTGATTTCTTTTCCTAAATAAGAAAATACAATGGTCCCCACATCCAGTATGCAACATGCTAATGCTCACTTTGTGCTGGGGTCCAGGCAGGTCTAAGATGGTGTGCAATGCAAGTACACAGAAGAGACAGAGCACACACACATGCCCACAGCCCGCAGCACTGAAAGCCCTGCAGTGGGAAAATGAACTGTGGTAAGGGATTTTTTTTTTTTAAGTTGGTCCTGAGGCTTGAACTCAGGACCCCACACTTGCTAGGCAAGTGTTCTACCACTTGAACCACACCCCTAGCCCTTTGACTATAATCCTACTTACCTCTTCCACAGAGCATGTTGAACACAGGCCAGCACATCCAGCTTTTGAGATGGGGGGGTCTAACCACCTTGAAACTGGACCTACCCTAATCCCCGTCTCCTCTCCAATAGCTGGGATTGGTTTGTTGTACCCACCCGTGTTGGATGAAAGGGAACCCTGGAATTCACTCTTCACCTGAGGAACAGTACTGCCAGCTTTTTCCTCTGAGAATTACCGTTAACCAGTTTTCTGTTCCGGACCAGTTTGACAGAGTGACACACTCACTTTTTGATATCCAAGCAGACAGGAAATTAATTGCCCGTTAAAGTTACTGATTTCCCCAATGTGTAATGGTGTTATGTACTTTCAATTGGATACAAGAAAAAAAAGTGCAAATAGCTTGTTTTAGAACTGACATCGCAACTCAGGAGTTCCTGTTCCCAAATGTGAGTTCATTTCAAGAATTCAGGCCTTGTGAGCTATCACAGAGCTCTTTTGCTCAAGGCTACCACTTTAAGCCACAGCTCTACTTCCGGTTTTCTGGTGGTTCATTGGAGTTAAAAGTCTCAGGAACTTTCCTGCCAGGGCTGCCTTTGAACTGCCATCCTCAGATCTCAGCCCACTAAATAAGATTACAGATGTGGACCACCAGTGCCTGGCTTCATTCTCAGCTTTTTACATAGCTAGTGGACCAGATGAGTCTGTACATAGAACATAGAACCTTGGAAATAGTCATCTGACTCTTATCTATGTCTTTTGTAGGTTACAAGGGAAATTTAAAAAAAAAATTTAAAGAGCTTTTTTTCTGAGTCCTCTAAACTGGTGTTTTGGCTATGAAAAAAAAAAAAAAGCAACCCTAGAAAGTTTTTTTGTTTTTGTTTTTGGGTCCGGACGTGGGGCCCGAACTCTGGGCCCGGTCGCTGTCCCTCAGCTCTTCAGCTCAAGGCTAACACTCTACCACTTGAGTCACAGCACTACTTCTGGCTTTTTTTCTTTTTGCTTATGTGGTCCTGGGGAATTGAACCCAGAGCCTCATGCATGCAAGGCAAGCACTCTACCACTGAGCTACCTTCCCAGCCCCAACCCTAGAAAGTTTTAATGACCTGAACTCTTCTCTAAATATTTTCTCCGTCTTGACTTTTAGATTTCTGAGTAATGACAGGAGGTGACACTTCTCAGCTCTGAATCATGGCAGAATGAGCAGTGTTTGGGTGGTGCTGCCCCAGGCTGTGAGCTGGGGCTTGGGATGACCAGGGACACACTCCTTAACCTCTTTCAACCAGGTTGTTATTATGTAGTAAACTGTGAAAGACTTTTGGTTGTGTGCAGTCCATACGAGGCAGAATGGATAAAGTATTTCATGTATAGTAGCAAGCATGAGGCCCTATAAAAAATGGTGCCTTCTGGCGGCACCCTCCACAAAGAAACAAAAACTAAATTTATGTCAAAGTTAAAACAATAAAATGCCCTGGTGCTGGTGGCTCACTCCTATAATCCTAGCTACTTAGGAGGCTGAGATCTGAGGATACAGGTTCAAAGCCAGCCTGAGAAAGGAAAAATCCTTGAGACTCTTATCACTAATTAACCATCAGAGAAGGGGAAATAGAGTGATAGCTCAAAGAGATAGAGTGGTAGCTCAGGGACAGCTCACAGGCCCTGAGTTCAAACCCCATGATCAAAGAAGAAGAAAAAAAGAACACAATTAAACGAAAACTTCCTCACACAGTACATACACACAGTAACTAGTAACAGAGGGTCTGTATTTTATTTTTTCATTCTTTCCATAACCATGGGGTGTTTGTTCTCTCTGAGATACTAGCAGTGATCTTCTCATACTACATAGTCAGGTCATCTGCAACAAGAAAAAAAAAAAAAAGCTTAGGGTCAATGCTACTAAAACCAACAGGAAACAAAATCAAACCCCATGGTGTCATTCCAAGATTTCCAGAAGATTCTTCTAAAACTCTGCTTTTCTTTTTGAAGGGGCTTCTGAAATTCTTTAGGCTCCACTCCACCACTCCCTACTTGTAATATCATGTTGAGGATTATTCTAAATGATTCTGAGACTTTGCACAAACTCTGTCTATTTCAAGTCTGTTCTCGGAAGATGGAACTCCACAGAAGGCGATTCACATGATTTTTTAGTCCGAATCTATAAATAATTGGTGCATCCATTTTAGCCCCCAAAACTCCCATCTGGTTCTCTGTTCACACAAGACTCGAAGGCCGAAAGCTTGGAAAGATAGTAATCCTGAGATAATTGTGGACAGAGTGGATGTTTCTCACTTCTGGTTTCTTGAGAACTGTTAACTTGAGCTTGCCCAAGGTGATCTGCACCCATCCGCAGGCTGGATAAGAAAGCAAAAAAATTACTCCTAGGCACACATTTTATTTCATCTTCCCTGTTCAATTTCCCAGCTTCTTTTCAAGCATTAAAACTGTCATGGTTCGGGACCAGCAAAGCTTGACCTCCCCCAGATCCTACTTCAGACATTTCCTAATTCCTGCCTGGTAGAGACTCAGAACACAGCTTGTTTGGGAGAATCGCAGATGGAGTATGCAGGATGGATATTAGGAAAAAAAAAAAATCATCTCTTCGGGGTGGTAAATGGAGACATTTAAATTGGAACAGCCATGCAAACCTCATCCATGTTGGGAAGTGGGGTTGGGGGGGGGCGATGAAGAAGCCCATGATGTCACTTTTGCCTCTGTAAAAGAGTGCTTGTGAACATTCTCTCTGCACTTTAAGAATTCCTAATGTGTGCAGTCAGCTCAGCTGCTGAGCTGGGTGTGTTGGAATTTCTGTTGATGTTCTTCTGAATAAAGGAGGGGGGGGGAAAGAACCAATAACAGATACACAAACATATTTCACCAAAGATGGGGGGAAGATGGGCATCAGGCTCTCCCCTGCTGATGTGGGGGTGACAGTGGAAGAAGAGAAGAATATTCTCAGTACAGGGACTGCAGCACCACCAGCCCCCCAAAAACAGGAGAGAGAGAGAAAGAGAGAGAAAGAGAGAGGGAAAGGTCAACAAAGGTAAGTTGCTCAGCCAAACAGAGTTGGGGGTGAAAGGTGGGGAGTGGGGCAGAAAAGGGGATTAGCTTGGGGGGGGGGAGAAGCAGGAAGCAAGTAAACCAAACCCATTGTGATTTATTAAGAATGTTTAATTTGAAATTGTGATCCCTACAATTATTGAAAATGGAGCAGTTAAAAAGGAAAGCATTTTCATTGTGACAGGGCAGGAAGAACACGAGAAATATTTGACATTCAAATGCCTTTTTTTAAACTGCCTTTGTTCCAAAGTTCTTCTTTTGCATCTGGTTAAATGCATATTAATTTTTCTGCCTTCATAATGAATCACTGGGTGTCTGTATCTTCTTTCAGAGAGAAAAGAGGGTGTCTGTAGATTAAGGTTTGCAGCATGGCCTCCTCGCCATGTACCCTGATGCTCTAGGAGTGAAGAGCCCCCATGATTGGGGGGCCCTGGAAAGGGGTGGGGTATATACCCTATTTCTTGAATGTGCAAGTTGTCAGTCTATCACTCTGCTAGCTCTTAAAGGGCTTTGTCACTACAGAATGTGGTGCATTTGCTTTCTTAGAATCCTTACTAATACTCTAGACCCTCCCTCCCCCCAGGTCTCTGTCTCATGAACTCATTCTATTTATTCTGAGGCCCCAGGCTGAGCTGGATTTGAAGTGATCTCTGTACCTCCTAAGAGTGACTGACAGTGCAGCCTCAAAACTGGCAAGTTCGGGTACAGGAATTAAATTCAGGCCCTTCTGCAATGCACGTTGACTTTGTGGGTGGAAAGAAAGCTGGAGGAGAGAGGGAGAGAGAGAGAGAGAGAGAGGAAATAAGCCTTAAAGCCTCCAAAAATTGGCAGGCAGACTTCTGGAAGGAGGCTTCTCCAAGAAGTCTTCTCCTAGAATTAAGCCTGGGAAGGAAATGCACGCGCAAAGGATTGAGCTGAGAGAGGGGCTGGCTTTCCTTGTGTCATGCTGATATGGGACCAGAGAGTTATGGGTGCTTTTTGTTTTTGTTTTTCTTCTTCTTTTTTTTTTTTTTTTTGGAGATGAGGAAGAAGTAATGAAGAAGGAGTGCCCAGAACCGAACATTCTGGCCCACAAATCACTGACTTAGAACAGGCCTTCTCCCTGATATTCTTCCCAAATGCATCATGTCATGGGAATCACAAGGCAAGCTGCTTCTGAAATGTCGGATCTCACAGCTACACTCATTGAATAATGACATAACTACCCTGGGAAAGGTTTATCGGTTGTATCTCAGATTTGTGTAGTTGTTCAAATGCTCTCTGTAGTGTGTAGCCTCTAGCAGGCCGCATTAAGGTACCTTTTGGATTTAGAGACCCTCATTTTAACACATTTATCTGGTGTGCTTAATGAAAGATGATTTTTAAACCCATATATTTCTTTTAAGGCATAGCAGGGACAGCTGGGTTTTCCTTCCATAACTGGTGGCCATAAACTACCATAAGATGGCACTATAACATAAATGATGGAAATGGTGTAAGACCTGAACACATGAACTGCATGGTTATCCCCAGGTTTGCAGGTGAGCAGACAGGACCTGAACTAGAAAACGTATGAAGGACATGTCAGATATTATCTTGGGACTTGACTCAGTGAGAAGCTTGCCAATCATTCCACACCATAGTCCCTTTTGTATTCTTCCCAGCCTTCCCCCCCACCCCCAAGAAAACTCATTTTAAATAGAACCTGAAAGAAAATATTTTAAAAGTAATAAGGAAGAGAGAAATCAAACCACAAGTACAAAGCTGGAAAGGTGCTTTCCACGTGAGGCTCTGCCTCAGGCAGATCATAACGGAAGTCAAAGTACAGGCCTGCAGAAGCCTCGTCCTGTTCTTCCTAGCTCTCTCAGCCTCACAAGAGATGGAGAGGAAATCATGTCAGTCAAGCCTGGCTGTGGAGCCTGGACATCAGCACCTGCATATTTCCTCCGTTGTTTGGTATAAAGCTAGAATCGCCTTTTACAGATAGACATGGGGGATATGAATGTGGCAGGGATGCTCCTTCTCCATACACTGAAAAACGGCTCAGTGAGGGCTGTCTCTGCCTTGGTTGGTGACAAATCCTTGGAGTTTGAGGAGGAAAAAGGGGAAGAAAAGCCCAGGCTTTTCAGGGATCCCATAGCTCCAGGTGCAGTTGAATACAGCAACCACACCAGCATATTCTCTAGCTTCATAGAAAAGCTTTTTTTTTTTTTTTTAAATCAGTTTCTTAGAGCTCTTTGGCCATTGTGAAAGCAAATGTGTTCTCTCTTTGCCTTGGCAGAGGACCAGGTTCGTGCTGTAGTCTGCTTAGCAAGCAGGTATCCAGACCCTGCTCAATACCATAAGCTCAGGGGAGAGATGCAGGAAACTCCTGGAACATCCATGAGATGCTTTTCTGAAATGTTCAGCAGCCTGCAGACAGCGTGACTACCTCTTGGCTAAGAGGAGATCGCTTGGGGGGGCCTGGCTTTATATGGCAACCTCAGGCTCTTACTGTAATGATTTTTCCTCCCCTTCATCCTGGTAGAGAAAATAGAGCATTAGGCAACTGCAGACACCAGTCAAAATCCAATCAGAAATGAACCAGGGCTGGGGTGGTTATGCTGGCTATGAGTTCTCAGGAGCCTACAGAGCCTGGATTCTAGTTGACACAAAAATCCAGTGGGAAACCTCTCAGGTGAGTTAAATTTCAATTCTGGAACAGCCAGGCTTAGCTGGTCTCCTGGGCGGGGGACACTTGTGAGTGTCTATAGAAGAGAGATGCAGTGATAACTAATCCGACTCCAGTAAGTGGCCTTTAGAAAAATGGCGGCTCTTTGTCTCTAGTCTTAAAGTCATGATGATACAGAGATGCCGGCTTCTCAGTGTGGGACCTTTCTGCTTTCTGTAGGCAGAGCTCTGTTGTGAGATCACATGCGTGCGATGCTCTACCAAGACTTATTGTTTGAGAATACTGAATTTTCTCTAGAACCTTCCTGCTACTGCTACAGATAGTCTTAATATCTTTACCCCTTCCCCCTCCCTCTCCAATTTTTTTTAAAAAAATCTCAAATGGAGATGGTTATGTCTGACTTTCTAAGGCTGTGAAAGTTAATATCTAAGGATGTGGATCTCTTGTTCAAACCTTTGGTGGCAGGTTTTAGAATATGAGGGACTTTGTAAAGGTGGCATAGAGTGTACACTGTATCTTGTAGTACGTTTATATTTCTGCAGGGCAGTGTGTGCATGGTGATACCGAGAGGGAGCCATAAGCTCTAGAGAGATCCTCAAAGCAATTCAGGTCTGGCCAATGTTGAGGTGCTATTATTATTATTATTATTATTGGTGGTACTCACACTCAGGGCCTTGTATATGCTAGATATTGACTTCCATTTTCATAAGAGTTCATGCCTTATAGTCTATGGCTTTCAGAATAATGAATAAGGAAATGTGGGTCTATATATTTATATTATATATGCATGTTTATGTTTTAGAGGAAATACGATACAGAAATTATATTTGAAGTTGATGGGTTCTATTTTTGAAACAGAAAGCATCTAGGAGTTCTAGTTTGGAAATTGGTCTCTAGTCATAATCTTTTCCACGTTCATTGCCTTCTACTATTTCTTTCCCGTTAACTTATGAGATCCCCAACCCTCCTGACTTGGGCTTGTGTACTCATGTGGAAACAGGCTGGAAAGAATCTGGGCACTGGTGGTTCCCTCCTGTAATCCTGGCTACTCAGGAGGCTGATGTCTGAGGAATGAGGCAGGAAAGTCAGTGAGACTCTTTATTTCTGCTTAAAAGAGGAAGGGAGGGAGGAAGAGAGAGAGAGAGAGAAATAGAGAGAGAGAGAGAGAGAGAGAGAGAGAGAGAGAGAGAGAGAGAGCGCACCAGAGTGTTGTCACTTAAGTGGTAGAGTGCTAGCCTTGAGCAAAAAAAGCTCAAGGACAGCACCCAGGCCCAGAAGTTCAAGCCCCAAGAGTATCCATGCCATCTAAAGGAAGAAGCCACCACTAACCAGCTTCTGCCAATTGATGGCAAGTTGGAAATTGCCCCTGGGAATGCTACTTATGAAGATGAATCAGAAAAAAAATTAAGTGAAATATTTTCAAATTTCAGAAATTTCCATGCAAGACAAATCACTATGGCCTTTTCTTAAGTCACATAAAGTCATATAAGAATATGGTGTTAATATATATATGTTGTTTCTTCTTTTGTTTTCCATATATATATATATATGGAAAACAAAAGAAGAAACAAATTCTCTTTGTATGTGCCTTATCTTTTTGATCTGTTCCTCAACCAGTCCCCCCTCCCTAGTACTTTCTGTTACTTCCATTATGATTCTGGTGACATTCTTACTCTACCCAATACCCATGGCCAGTGTGTGAGCTGTGCATTGGATACTGTAGTACTGGCCCTCCAACTGACTGTGCTGTCCCTCTCATCCTGGTCCTTAACTGTTTCTAGTTTTGGTCTCAGGATGCTCTTGTGCTTCCCTCCTGTCTTTCCCTTTCTTTCACTTGCCCACCTCTCCAAAAAGCCACCAGTGCTGATACTTCTGGGCAGTGTCTTTTCTCCTCATATGCCAAGCCCAAGGTAGCACATTCTATGGGTTCTGAGTACTTCCTGAACTAGATTGGTGCCCTTTGCAGATTTCAAAGCCTACTTCTCCCTGCTGTCCATGTCACCACACACTCTGGATTTCCTCCTTTATCTCTATCTTTTCATGGACCATCCTCTACTTTCCTCCTGTTAGGTTCCAGCTTCTCTTCTGCATTCCATGCCTGTGATCTCTCTCAGAACCTAAACAGAACCTCCATCTCAGCCCTTCCACAATCAAGACCTTGATGGGTATTATTTTTTCTTTAAAGGTGAGATCTAGCTGGGTGCTATTGACGCACAACTGTAAATCCTATCCATTCAGGAGGATCGAGGTTCAAAGCCAACCCAGGCCAGAAAGTCAGTGAGACTCTTATCTCCAATTAACCACCAGAAAACCAGAAGTAGAGTTGTGGCTCAAATTTGTAGAGCACTAGCCTTGAGCACAAAAGCTCAGGGATAGTGCCAAGGCCCTGAGTTCAAGTACCACAACTTGGGGGACGGGAGGGGGGGTGGGAGGAGAGGGAGAGGGGAGAAGGAGTGACCTGAGTTTCCAGTTAGATACTCTGAAACTCACCTCCCAGAAATTAGAACCCTACACATTTGTTCCTCATCAACACCAGCTCCCAATCCTTATCTACCAATGAGTTCAAACAAGTCTCCCTTTACCAATCTCCTCTCATCCCAACTGTCATGAGTTACTCATTGTTCTCCTTAGTCTTGTTACCACCCCTAGCTCTCATCCCAAACAATAAGAGATTATGTATTTCCCTAAACCCAACAACAACCATGCTGTTGAACTAGTTGTCCAATTCTTCCACATTGCCGTCCAGATGAAATCAGTTCTTTTTTTACCAAGCTTTTAAGTCTATCAGTTACCCTAACCTACGGCATTCTCAATGTTATGGACTTTAATTCCTATTCATGTACACAATACCTTTGATGAACTGGGGTGCTGGTCAAAAATTCTCCTTTAGCATGAGATGTATTCTTTCTTTTTTCTAAATTAAAGTCTCACTTGATGGCCTGCAGTCTTAGATGCAGTTGTTTAAGATTAACTAGTTCATGGAGAGCAACATACAATATGAATATTTAAAATCATCTCCATTTGGACTTCCTAGAATATGTTGTTTTCCATGCACTCCCAATAATAAAATGGAGGAAGAGGAAATCATGGTCTTAAATATCTTAAAAACCTTCTGATGGCATTATTTCCTGAGTAAACATGGTCTTTTTTAAGACCATGTGACTCCACCCAATAAACATAACTGTATGGCTGAGAATCACCAGTTGTCAATGCATCGTGATGACATGGTAGCAGGAAATCTCGAATGAAAAATTTGAGATTTGATATTGAAAAAGTCTAAATTTTTCACTAATCATGGCTATCAGCCATCTTTAATAGGGTCATGATAACTTAAAGATAGCTTGAAAATTTGATATAATATTCAAATATATTTGGTGCAAAAACCAAAACTTTCAGGGCACGCGAAATTATTCTGTCTGTTGGAAAAGATTTCCACCTTTCAGTTTCATGGTGGAATTCACTAGAAACTGCTCTTGGTATATCACTGGGGACAGAATCGTTTTCTTCTTTGACTATCATTAGAAATAAAAGTCTCATGTATTTTGCCAACAATCAGAAGCAAGAATTTTAGCATTTACTTTTGTCTGTGAGTCTTTTCAGGATACAATAGAAATAAAAATGATTTTTTCTATCATCATTGAAGACAGGTGGAGGCCCACCTACTCTTAAGAAATTTGTGTCTGGAGGTGGGTAGTGATTCAACATGGCATCAGGTTAAGAAAGTATTTTGTGGAATACATTCTCTGTTTTTCCACTACTGAAGGAAAAAAGAATATGGTGTGGGGTGTGGTGACACTTGCCTGTAATCCTAGCTACTTTGAAGCCAAAGGCAGGGGGAGAGAGGCTTTGAGGACAGCAGGGGCAAAGTAACAAGACCTTATCTAAAGAAAAAAAAAAAAAAAGGAAAACGAAAAGGCTGGGTTGTGGCACTTCCAAGCACAAGGCTCTGGGTTTATTTCCCAAGTAACCAAAAAGCATTTGGAGAGAGACCGGAACGCTGGTCCCCTTCCTTTCCCCTCTCATTTCCTAAGGAAGTTCCTAACCTAAAGATGAAATTTGGAAGAGGAGGAAAACCTACCTTTCCTGGCACAATTTGACCATATCACCAACCTTGTAAGCCGAATAGATTTTTTTCTTTGGGGGGGGGGTCCGGTCGTGGGGCCTGAACTCTGGGCCTGGGTGCTGTCCCTCAGCTCTTCAGCTCAAGGCTAGCGCTCTACCACTGGAGCCACAACGCCACTTCTGGCTTTTTTTCTTTTTTGCTTATGTGGTGCTGAGGAATCAAACCCAGGGCCTCAGGCATGCAAGGCAAGTGCTCTACCACTGAGCCACCTTCCCAGTCCGAATAGTACATGGAAAATCTCATGCACCTTCCTGAACTGTTTTCTTCCTATTATCAATACCACATGCAGAAACTTTCAGTGACCACCAACACAGCCAGTGAGGCTGGAGTGGGCATAGTGAGAAAACACCATGATACTAGTGCGAACAAGTTTACTTCCCACGAAATGTGAAACCTGGGGCTGTGAACACTTGTTCTCTCGATAGTGAATATCTCAGCTTCTGCTCGTGCAGAAGAGGCTGTTACAAGTGAACTTCCCAGGGTATAGCCATGACACTACTGGATTAAAAATCTATGGTTACAAAAGAAACCAAATTCTGTCATTTCATTTGCAGGAAACAAGTGGAGAAACTATAGAGCAAGAAGTTTAATGTGAGCAGCCAAGCTCACACTAAAGCTCACATGTCTCACTTAATGTGGAACCTAGACCTAAGATGATGATGATGATGATGATGATAGTACAAAACAAAAGTAAATGGAGACTGTCTTAGTAAGGGGAATCAATGGGAGGTAAGGATTCTGAGATTTGAAGAGGATCAAGTATGTATCTATCATCTGTCATTTGTCTATCTATATCTAACTATGAATGTATATGAATATATGTATATTTTCATTCATATATATGAATGAAGATGGCATATATATATTCATTTATATATGTATGAATGAATACAAGATATTGAAGCTCACCAAACACTGTTTGAATAAGGAAGCAGAGGGAAAGGAAACTAGAAATGGAAAGGCATAAGGCATTCCACGTATGGAATGATCACAGTAAAATCTCTCATATTAATTAATGGGTACTAACTAGAATTTTTTTCAAGATAAATAATATCATCCAATATTCAGGGAAATAAAACTTGAGGCAAAAATCCACAATGAGAAGTATCAAGATTTAAATACACATGGACTTTAAGCCTAAAAAACTAAAGAATCTGATTGGCTCCAGATGTGATGGAGGCAGACATCAAGAGAATATAATATATGGCTGAGACTTTTGAAGTCTTCCTCTACCACCTGTATGTCCCCACATTTCTGTATTTGTGGCTATGCAGATAGAGAGGCTGATTTTACTGTGATGACCCAGAGAGAAATCCATCTTCTATCCTTCCCAATTTGGATAAAGATACACCAGAAGATCATTGTCTACCTATGACCAACGAAGTCTTAATAACTATACATTGTTATATAACATAGAGTATATAATATATACTAATTAAGATGATCAAGATTTGGCTTTTAAAGATTATGCTGTGTAAAAAAACATGTGTAGGCTGAAGATAAATTGCTGTCTGAATCTCATCTTGCTAGCCATAATTTTACCTCCTTGCACAACCACATTTTCCCCCTTCCAGCATTGCCAGAGTGATTTGAATAGAGGTTGGCATTTCCAAGCACACTCAGAGTGCCTGGATCCAGACAGAACCTCTTCTCCTGGTTTTCAGGCTGATTGATTCTCTCTGTGACAGGCCACATCTGGTTGTGTCACTCCTGTTCTGTTTATGTCACATAACATGGCATCAAATGCTGCTAGATTTTGGCATAGCCACCATCCAAAGAGATCGTACGAGTCAACCATTATTTCTGAAAACATGCAAAAGAAATGCTAGTGTATTTTAAATTTTATCCAGACGTATTTTCCAGAAACAGAACTATTTATTTAAAAATACTTGGACTTGGTAAAAATTCTTGCTGAGTGAACGCTAGGGTTACAAACTAGAGGGCACAGAGGGCAAAGAGTTTGGTTACTCCATCAAGCAAATATTTATTGAGGCAGGCACAGCCAGGTGCTAGGTCTGGCACCATGATGGTTCTCAAGGCTACATGGGAGCAAGAGGACTAAGAGGGTACAGTGGTGCTTCTCTTTCCTATCATTCCATTTAGGCTAAACACGTGACCCATGCTCATGTAGCTCACAGCCCCCAAAGCAACTGAGTTATTAACCAGGACATTTTGGTGCTATAGAATAAGTTAGATCTACCAAAACAGTGTGTCCAAGGGAAGGGTAGTATTGCCAAAGGCACTGTTACTAGAAGCCTGGAAAAAAATGGCTGCTGGCAGGAAAAAGCCATAGACATTCCTATATAGCAACTGAGTATGAGTCTTCTGAGCCTCAGTTCCTGAAGGGGGTGTAATGGCATGTACTTCTAGAATTGTTGTGAAGACTGAACGCCTTGCATGTGTAAGGTGCTGAGAATTGTGCCTAGAACATAGACTGCACCATGGGCATGCTGGCTGTTGTCACCATGTTTGGTGATGACCTTCTAAATTCCCGGCCACATAATGTTATTGTTGTTGTTGTTTGGTTGGTGTCAGTCTTGGGTCTTGAACTCTGAGCCTGGGCGCTGTCCCTGCGCTCTTCAGCTCAAGGCTAGCGCTCTACCACTTGAGCCACAGCGCCACTTCTGGGTTTCTCATGGTTAATCTGAGATAAGAGTCAAGTTAATTTTCCTGCCTAGGCTGGCTTTGAACCTGGATCCTTAGATCTCAGCCTCCTGAGTAGCTAGGATTTCAGGCGTGAGCCACCAGCACCCAGCTCACATCCTGTTTTCATCATGGAGCCCAAAGAGGTGGGAAACTCTTGGCCATGCCACAACTCCTCAAGCAATGAAACTTTTTTTTTGGGGGGGGGTGGAGGGAGAGTTGTAGAAAAGAAGAGAGAAGAATCTGGCAACTTCCCCTTTCTACAATCACTGAGCAGGGCCTTCTCAGGTTTCCCCGTGGCCCAGAGATCTGCAGCCTGTACGTGTTAATTTAAACTGAGTTCTCTAAATGGCAGCCTATGCCAGGGCCTCAGGCTGTCCAGACAGAACCCTTCTCTGCAGAAAGTTCTGGGCCGGTGGCTTTCATCCAGCCTTAACCCTGCAGATACTCACAACACAAAACTGACTGAAAGTGATTGAAATGTAAGTTTGTGTTGAGCTGAGATGCTAAATTCAGGATTGGGAGCATATGGATTGTTCCATATTTGTTTTCTGCATATCTGATGTTAGCAATTTAGAATATCACTGGGATGCTCCCGAGAGAATTTCAGTTCTGTAAATGAAACAATTATTTTGGCAGTTTGGGAAAGATATATTCATAACTTTCATGGTATTTAAAGGGGAAATGCACCTTCTCCGAGTCCCTTTTTCCCTTGCCAGATATAAAGAATGAAAGGAGCGTGCCGGGGGAATAGATGGCATTTATAGGAAAATCGGCAGTCGATGTTGAACTTCTAGGTCTGACAGTCAGGAAGGAAGGGGGTTTCTTTAAATCTGGGCACTGAGAAGTTGTAAAGAACACCAGGTCTGGGGCATTCTGTTCATTCAGTCATCAGTTAGCTATGGAACAACTTTGACGGTGCCTTGCTAAAGTAGGACATGGAAAACACCAGTGCCCGTCCTAACTGTTCACGTTCTGCAAGTTAGGAGTCTTTGGTCGCAAGTAACAGAAGGGACTGACAAGTTTAATCAAAAAAGGGAAGATTATCATCATGATAGAATGGTGTCTTGTGACACCAAGTGATAGAAATCACTTTCCCAGTGATGGAAATCTAGCTTGGGGATCCAGAAATGCAAGCTGCACGATGCTAGGTGTAGTGGAGCACACCTGTAATACCAGCACTTGGCAGGCTGCGACAGGAAGATTGTGAAGGTCAGGTCACCCTGTTTCATTCATTCGGGAATAGATGAATCCAAGCCTTAGGACCCGAGCAGTTCTGTGCATCGCATCTCATATTCTTGTGAATTCTTACTTCACAGAACAGAAATTCCCAGGCTGTGTGTTTCTTCCCCTTCTCAGGTGTTTTCTCTGTGACCACTCATCTGTGATCAGAGAGTGGATTATGCTGAAGCCTAGAATGAGAATAGGCTAACCTGGGATTAATTCAAACTATGCCTGCCAGAGGACCTCACCCTTACTAGGTCAGAACCACCATGTTCCCAGGCCCTGCCTGTCCCCCAGGTGTGCATGCTAGATCTGTGTGACCCATTCCTCAGTGGAGGAGATGGGTGTGCAAACTAGCAGAGCATTTCTCTTCCAGCACCTTCACTGTGCTCAGCTCTGTTATCTCCTGAGGGAAACCTTAGTTCTTAAGAACATCTGTACAGGGGAGTGCATTGAGTATTTGCCATGATGGAAATGAAATATTTCATGTGTGTGGATGCTTTCTCCACAACTGATGGACCTTCTCTTTTTTATTATTTTTATTTGAAAATGCCAAAAAAAAAAGGGGGGATTACATTTACATAAGTCAGGCGAAGAGTACATTTTCTTTTTTTTTGGTAGGCCGTGGGGCTTGAACTCTGGGCCTGGGTGCTGTCCCTCAGCTCTTCAGCTCCAGACAAGCGCTCTACCACTTGAGCTACAGCGCCACTTCCGGTTTTTCTGGTGGTTATTGGAGATAGGAGTCTCACGGTCTCTCCTGCCCGGGCTGGCTTTGAACCGTGATCCTCAGATCTCAGCCTCCTGAGTAGCTAGGGTTACAGGCGTGAGCCACCAGCGCCCGGCCGAAGAGTACATTTTCTTTTGGACAGTGCTACCCCTTCCTTTGTTCTCTCCCAGTTTTTCCCTCACGTCTACATCCGCAAGTTGTCTAGTTGATTTTTAACATAATGTCCAGTACATTTGTTTGCCATTTGTCCCTCCATTTTTGTGTCTCCCTTACATACTCCCAAAGACATAGAGACAATCACACAACACAAAAAGAAAACAAAAACAGCAAAAAAAGGAAAAAAAGTAAACCTCTTGTTTCCATTTCCTGGAGTTCATTTTGATAAATGTTATTTTGTATGATCAAATACACATAGGCATTGTGCCTTTCTGTTCCTCTCCTAAGAGTTATCCCCACTGTGTGAATGCCTAGACACCTGTGTTGTTTATTATGTTCCAGTGTATTTTAGATCCAGCTTTCACACATGAGAGAAAATATGCCCTATTTCTCTTTCTGAGCGTGGTTTACCTCCCTTAACATGATATGTTCTAAGTCCATCCATTTCCCTGCAAATGACATATTATTCTTTCTAATGGCTATTTAAAATGCCATTGTGTATAGGTACCACATTTTTTCTGGCTTTTTTCTTTTTGCTTATGTGGTGCTGAGGAATTGAACCCAGGGCCTCAAGCATGCAAGGCAAGCGCTCTACCACTGAGCAACCTTCCCAGCCCCGGTACCACATTTTTTGTGTCTCACAGAATTTTTCTGATTTCTCATTCAGATCAGAGAGTTTCTATTCCTTCCTCACCCCCATGCTAGCTACAGGATAAATTAGTGAACCTGTCCATATTGAGATAGCCCAAATGTGGGGATCCCATGGCCTGTTCCAAGGCTGTGGAGTTACTGCTGGGCTTGGACACAGGTGCCCTTGGCCACAGGCCAGGAGGTCCTGGGCTCCCAAAGCTGCATGTTGCTCAGATTGCTTTGAATCCTACAGTTCTCACACAAAAGACCTATTCTCGAGTTCTCTTTGCCTCGGGACACTGAGTGTAGAAAGGACCCTTCTGCAGCAGATCCTTAACTATGAGGTTTCTTCCCTTTTGCTCAATGAGTTGATTTCACTGTAGTTCCAACTTGAGATGATTTTGAGCATCTAACCTATGAAGACAACAGATTAGGGGTCATTGAGACTCAGGTGTGAGTCTCAACCTCTGTGGCTGAAGTGATGTTTGGCTAGCTGTTGCTCTGACGACTCTTGCTCCTGTGAGGTCCCAGGGCTTCTGAGGACCAGTGAGGGAGGGTGCACACACTGTGACAGCCCACTTACAGACATTATTTGTGATTTGTGCTCTGCTATCAATGGAGATTGAGAGTATTGATCCCAACTGATTGCCCAGGACCACAATGAAGTGAAAGGGTAATTGACTACCGTGTCCCCCATCGATCCAGTGCCACCGTTCATCGCCACTGAAATTATTTTCAAGTACTTTGGTTTATCATTCCTAATAAATATAGAAATTGAGTCATCCAAATGACTTACATTCACATCGAACCGAAAGCTTTTAAGGAAGTGTGTATGTTGAAGAGAGTCCGTTTTCTATGATGGGTTTCCAGGCTGGTCAGCCCCCAGAGTACACTTGCACGTGCTTGCACGCAGGCTGGCTTGAGGAAGGTCTAAAGCAAGTTCGTCACTGTGGTTGGAATCCCCCCCACCCCCCACCAGCCCTGCTTGATAATGTCACTGCAGTTGTGGCCCCTGGGATTGGAGGGAAGACCCTACTAAGAAACAATGGCATCCATCTCCTCTGGAAACCAAACACGTTTTCCTTCACACAGCAAAGTTTCTTATTTGTTTCACATCCTCAGCATTGCACATCAATGCCTTAACAGTCGTTTTCAGGCTTATAGAAATGTTAGCAATGACATTAAATCAAAGTAATCCTCAGCCCTGTACACCGAGCCTGCCTTCTTCACAGATTTGTTACATGCAGTTTTGACCAAGCACAGGAAAAGCAAAAACGAATAAATAAAAGAAAAATCAAAAGAAGTTTCAAAAGCAATAATTTTATATTCCCGTGTGCGCATTACGTGCAGCTCAGTTGGTATGGGGAAGCTCTCAGTCAGTCTCGGTGTTTGATCAGGTGTGTTCATATCGTTGTGTGATTAGCTGGGTGGTTTCCTGCCTTTCATTGGGTGACAGTCTGCCTCCCCCCAAAGCAAGGTAAAAGCTAATGGGCTGAATTTAAATGATAGAGTGAAACGTTGAGACTTGTTTACTATCCAATGTTGTTACCCATAAAACTTATCTCTGGGAGGATGAGATTGTTGGGATTGTGGTTTAAGACCAACTCAAGTAGAAAAGTTCACAAGACTCCTACTCAATGAAGAACAGCAGGTGCTTTTCAAATAAGAAATCATACTCTGAGCTAGGACCGTCACGGAATGGAACAGATCCACACTGCAGCTCTGGTTCCCTCCCAGCAAGGTTTTCTTTCCGTTTCATTTTCAGATTTAATCTGGTCGTTTTTATTTTCTCTAACTATTTACTGTCTTTTTACTGCTAATTTTTTGTACCTTGCTAATCTGCCCATGTACCTGAGACTTTATTTCTGCTTGGTAGAGACACAAAAGGAGTTAGTGCTTATCAGCAATCTGCCATTTTGGATTTCCAATAAACATTTTTTTCCTATTAGATATCTTTTTTTTTTTTTTTTTGTCAGTTGTGGAGCTTGAACTCTGGGCCTGGATGCTGCTGAGGAATCGAACCCAGGGCCTCATGCATGCGAGGCAAGCACTCTACCACTGAGCCACCTTCCCAGCCCACCTATCAGATTTTCTTTGTTTTTTCCCTTTTCTTTTCTTTTCTTTTCTTTTCTTTCCTTTCCTTTCCTTTCCTTTCCTTTCCTTTTCTTTCCTTTTGTTTTCTTTTCTTTTCTTTTCTTTTCTTTTCTTTTCTTTTCTTTTTTGACAGTCCTGGGGCTTGAACTCTGGGCCTGCTCAAGGCTAGCACTCTATTACTTGACTCCATAGTGCTATTTCTGGCTTTTTTTTTCTGTGATTAATTGGAAATAAGTTTCGTGGACGTTCCTGCTTAAACTGGCTTGGAACCTAGATCCTCAGATCTCAGACTCCTGAGTAGCTAGGATTACAGGTGTGAGCCACTGGTACTGGGCTCCTATCGGATCTTCTGGGGACACTGATTGAAGGCTGTCCTCAAGAAGGATTAAGAGATTCTTCTGTTCACTTCTAGCCTTCGGGACCATATGGGCTTCAGCTCCCACAGTGAGCCTTGGACAGTGGGAAATCTGCATTCCCTTAGCGACCAGGCAAGGGGGACAGGAAGAAGACACTGTACGATCTGCTCTGCCTTCTGATGCCACCAGGCGGATGGAGGGCTAAGGGTGCAGGTGGTAGATGAGGCATAAAGGCCTGACTCGCCATCCCTTGCAAGACACACAGGTAGAGGGCTGTCATAACAAGTTGTATCTGGATATAGTGCTCCAGACTACACTTGTTTACTGAGCCACAGGCCGCCAACGCCTAGCTTGGGCACTTCTGTTCTCAAGGCAGTGTCAGAAGTACAAGGACATGCCCAGTCTAATGACTGGTTTTTGACCCTTTGGTCATGACCCATCTGCTAACATCCTATTGGCCATATAAGTCACATGGTTATGCCTGGAGTCAGGAAGTGACATGGGCACCCTATCCGTGGAGGTCATGAGAATAGGATGTGACTATTCCTGACGAATAATCTAATCTACCAGCCAAGCATCAGAGGTGAGAGAGAAGGGAACTTGATGGCCAAGGCCCTGTCTTACTCCTCAGGAGACACAGCATCCTTGTCGTCTTATTCTGGAAGCTTCCCAGCCCTAGAAAGAGTGTGCCCTTGCTGTGGTGTGGGGTGATGGTGTATGGTACCAAGGTCTGGCTGAATCCTCGTCTTACAGATCCACTCAAGGATTTCAGGTCTCACCTGAGATCCCAGAGAATATCTGCTTTGAGCATGACCAAGTGGGCATGACTTGCTGGGAATCGATGGTGCAACACCCACCTCTCTGCTTTTTTATCACGAAGGTTCACCAGTGGTATCATCTGCACCTTAAGCCTGCTCATCAGCATAGGACAAGAAGGGGACAAGGACAGGGTATTCAGGGGATGAGGCAGCGATCACAGAAGAGTACAATTGAAAGCACTTCGTGGTTACATATTTGTTTTAGAGCACTGGGGTTTGGCTTGAGAGTTTACCTTGTTTCTAGCACGTGTAGGGGGTTTAGGAGCTAGTGACCTCTCAGCTCTGACTCCTTGTCTGACTGCTGGAGTCTGGCAATCCTCTTCCTGAATTTTATCTCCCCAGCACCTCTAGGTGCTTGATAATGACTTGATACATTTTCATGAAATGAATAAACTGTAAAGTTGGAACAGAATAGCCCATGGAGAGGTGAAGAATATGAGTGAAATAACGTTTGGAAGAAGCTTGAGTCCAGGGGCTGGGAAGGTGGCTCAGTGGTAGAGCTCTTGCCTTGCATGCATGAGGTCCTGGGTTCGATTCCTCAGCACCACATAAGCAAAAAGAAAAAAGCTGGAAGTGGTGCTGTGGCTCAAGTGGTAGAGCGCTAGCCTTGAGCTGAAGAGCTGAGGGACAGAGTTCAGGCTCAGAGTTCAGGCCCCATGACCAGATTCCCCCCCAAAAAACAACAAAAAAAGAAGCTTGAGTCTTAAAAGCTTCCTGGATTCTCTCTGCTTTGAATACGAAGATAGATTTAAGAGTATGTGGGGGTTTTTTTGTGTGCAATATAAGAGTTGTAAGTACCCCCAAATTGTACAAATATGCTTTGATTTTCTTACCACCTCAGATGAATTATCTGGACCCTTCAACATAGAGGGCGAGGAGCTTGTTCTTTGGATTATCTTTTATTTATTGACAGCTGGACTAGTGCCGGGCTGACTCCTCTGTTAGAATATCAGTTGCTAAGCTAGCTGTGTTTATCGCCCGGGATTCTTTATCTTTGATAGCACGGAAGTACGTGAGAGTTTCTGTGTGCTGTGCATCTCTTTCCCTAGCTGAAGTGAACGTGGTTTGTATATTTATGCGAAACCATTAATGTGTTGCTTGCTAGATCATGAGCAATGGTCTTCTGACAGCTCTGTTCATTAGTCAGCTTGGGGGAAAAAAATAAAAGAAAACACATTGATATAGAAACAGAATGTGAGCCAGCAATTATCCTCAGAGAGTACAATTGAAGCCACATTTTATTTAAATATTTATCTTGTGAATTGATTCATACAAAACAAGGAGCTGATTCTTTTTTCTTTTTCGTTTCTTTTTTTTAATTTATGAATGACTTTGCCAGCAAAAACTTGAAGAGTAAGATCGCTGTCTGAGCTCTGAGTTTCAGGCAGACCAAGGCTCAGCGTAAGGAGAGTTAAAGAATGTGAAATTATTCATTGTGGTGTGTCATTAAGATTGCCATGTGTGAATGTGAAGAAAGGCGGTAAGACTGAGCAGCTGTTCACTTTGGAATCCCAACTTTGCAGAGGAAGGAGAAAATGCTTATAGATAACTTTTAGTACCAATAAAAACAACAACGACAATAATAATAATAGCAACTAGTGCTTACAGATGCTAACCATGCACCAATGGGTCCTCTCAGCACATGGCCTGTTACCCTATGTATAAGGATTGTGCTGACCCCATTTCATCCAATGAGCGCCAAGAGCAGAGCAGAGGTCTCTCCGGTGGGCACACGGGCCGGTCCTGGGATGGGATTTCCAGGGTTGTAGCTGGAAGTTCTGACTACTTGCCAGTTCCCGATGCTGTTTGGCTCTACGCCATGGTGACTGTCCACTACAGCATGAGTATACGTGGGAGCAATCTTGAGTGCTATGTCCTGCTAGAATGGTCATTCTTGAAAACTTGCCCATTCCTTGCTGGCCATCTCATAGCTCATCTAGGCAGGTTGGACCAGGAAGGTTCTGATGACATGCAGCCCTCTGTCCCTCTTCCTTCTGCCCCAACGGAGATGTTTGGCTATGTTATCACCTACCTTTGCCAGTCTTGCTCTCCCTCACCCCACCTCCAGTACACAGTGAAAGAACTGGAGCTCATCTTCGTTTAGCAGATGGATTTCAGACATGAGTTCAGTGAACAACCAATTGCTTTCTGTAGAAATTGGCATTCTGAGAGCTGTACTGTACTATACTGTACTTTATTATTATTATAATTGATCATCTAGCACTTAGTCTTACCTAAAGTTATTTGCATTGTATTAACTTTATGAACATTGTGGGCATCTATGACTGGATAGCTTTGCCAGCTTATCTTACTGTTCTATCTGACAAATCTCTAAGGGGTTCCCTGTTGTATGAAGGGTGTTCATACACATTGTGTCTGCCCTTCAGAAACCTTGAACCCATTTCAATAGTCCTATGGTCATTCCATGTAATGAATGCAAAGATGGAGGGAAGCAGGCAGTTCCTGGAGGAGAGAGATCTAGGAGTAAGCACCAAGGTGTGTCTGGTCCATTCATGGTCAATAGTAGCAATTAACTTGGCAGCGCAGCCAACTTTGGAAAGAAACGGTATCCATTCAGCAAGTTGTGTCAGAAGAGAAATACCAGGGATTGGGAGTTAAACAGCTCCAACTACGGCACTTCGCATAGGTCATAGGAAATGGAAGAAAAGGAACGAAGAGAAGAAATGTTTATATCTGATGCAAAGCAGTAAAGCTGTGATTGGAGAAAGGAAGAGCAGGTCCAGGTGTCTCGTGCTTGGAAGGGAACCTGCAGAAGATCTTGAGAACAGTGGAGTCTGACCTGTAGCATCCTCTCCTGCTTGGCACTGGTTTAGATATTGGGTTTGCTCAGTGTACTCAGGTGTATTAAAACCTGAGAAGTGACTTAGAGGAGCTAAACTCACAAGGGACTAATGTAGGAAGCCAGAATGCAATTCTCTTGGAATACTATCTGCAACAACAAACACCGTTTTCTCCCTGCTTACTGAGCTCCATGCGGACTCCCTGTGGACAGAGCTTCATGAGAACCTATGTTAGGACTAGATGATATTTCTGAAGCATGGTCATGGTGACCTTCTAGTGACCTTTGAAAGGAACATGCTGAAGTCCTGGTACAGATAAATAGTTAGACATGAAAGAGAAATTGGCATAAGTTGTGAGAGAACTTATTTGCTTATGTCACTTAGAAGTCAAGGAATTCAGGTACTATTGGATCCAGGAGTTCAAACAATGTTATCTAGACTCTGCTTACTGTGAGGGTAGAATGGAAGTCTGTATCACTCATAGCTACATGGCCCTGTCAGAATGCCTAAGGGTTCAGTGAATATTTGGAGAAGCTCTTGAGCCAGGACTCTCTTTCTCCAGGAAGTACCAGAAAGTAACTGCTAAAGGTTTTCTCTGAAGAAAGATTCCCAAACCTAGTGCTCTTACGCTCAAGATTCCCAAGCCTTCCCAATGGTGAGAATCACGGTAGACTATGCATTCCCAGGCCCAGCCTTGGAGAGTACATGTAGTGATCTGACAGATCGCTGCAGTCTGGTTTTTTTTAACCAAATCTCCAAGTGCCCCTGTCTCTAGGTGAGGAGAGGAAAGATACCAATGCAGATGAGCACTGCTTAGATTCTAGTGCACTTGCACATCTCTGGGGTGGTGTGGGAGTGCAGGGCAGGTGCTAGCTGACATGCAGGCTTTGGCTCACCAAGCCTGAGTTGGGATCCAGATTCTCTTGCTCTTGAGCTCTTGAGTGATGCTTGTGGTTTGGGGCAAAGTCCTTGGGAACACCTTCCTGCAGACCCTGGGTTCACAGTTGGAGCCAGGGTTGCCCTTTGTGGGGAGCGCGACACGGGACACTTCACTTTTCGCTGATCACAGCTGGAGGACAGACCCGTTGGCTGTAGAAAGTGCTGCCTACCATGCATGGAACAGCTCCACACAGTGGTCACCAGCCCAGAGCACCTGCACAGCGGCTGGGGGTGTGGGGGACTCCTGGCCCACAGAGGTGCACCTGCACTGTGTAGCACAGGATTGGGGCCACACACAGCATACCTGAGAAGGTACAAGCCTCATTAGTATCTCTTCCCACGCCCTAGGTGACACAGAGGGCAGAAGGTCAATCACAGGGAGGACACAGGGTGTCCCGCTGTCCACTGCTCCCTGTCGGGGGCCCTGCCATCTGATTGTGAAGTCTGAGGCTCTAAGAGGTGAAGACAACTCTCTTGGGTCATTTCTGCAGCTGTAAACAAAATCACAATAATTGTAAGTTGATTTGGTTTGTTTCTGTGTGTGCGGCTTTTTTTTTTTTTTAAGCCAGTCCTGGTGCTTAAACTCAGGGCCTGGGCACTGTCCCTGAGTTTGTTGTTGTTGTTTTGCTCAAGGCTGGCATGCCATTCTTCCACTTGAGCTACATCTTTACATCCAGCTTTTATGGTGGTAAATTGGAGATAAGAGTCTCACAGACTTTCCTGCAAGGGCTGGCTTTGAATTGAGATTCTCAGATCTCAGCCTCCTGCCTGAGTAGCTAGGGATATGGCGTGAGTCACAGGAGCCCAGCTGATTTATTTCTTTATTTTTTTTGATACAAAGCTTGTGAAATTGAGGATTTCTCAAATCAAAAGGTACTAAATAGGATGCAATTAGAAATGGCTATCTCTCCCCTCATTTCTAGCAATCTCTTCTCTTGGGTTTCCTTTACAAAAGGATCTCTGTATTAAGAGATGGACAATTGTCGACATGATGGGTGAATTTGCTAGTTTCCTAGTACTGCCATGATGAATTGCTCCAAATTGGGTAAGTTGAAGGAACTCAAGTTTACTCTCACAGAACTGGATGCTGGCAAGCCAAAATCCATTTGTTGGGATGGTTCCTTCTAGAAGTTTTGAGAAAGGCTCTGTTCCCTGCCTACCTCCTTATTGCTGATAGTTGTTTAGTGTTCCCTGATAGACACAGAGCTTTGATCTCGTCCTCCATCTTCTCATATGTGTCCCTGTGCAATCAGTCTTTCATGGTGCAGGATAGCAGTCAGTGGGTGAAGCCTCCCATCCCCAGATCCGGTAGGACTTCAACTCAGCTTCGTGTGGCGCAATTCCCAAGTGGGGTGACCTTCAAAGGTACTGAGCAAAGGCAAAAGTGTCACGGGTCAACCACAACTGACATCAAATATGGCTTGCTTTTTCACCTATTCATTTTTGTGTCTTCCTCGGTACTTGGTCCACACCCTTCCTCATAGATGAGTGTCATTGCTTGCTATACAAGCATTCATCCAGTGTATAGACATACTACAGTGGTCCCTAGATTCTCTCTCTCTTAATGAATATTTAGTTTTCAGCCATCTTTTGCACTCTCCTATTTGGATTTGTTCTCCTTTCTTCATTATTTTTAGAGTATCACCAAGGAGCACCAGGAAGTAAATGATTCCCATGGTTCATATAACTAGATTCCTTAGAGGCAGGATTGACCTGTGAGCATCTTTGCTAGATAGTTCAGAAAGCCAGGTTTTCCACCAGAATCGAGCCCAGCTCACAACTTTTGTTGGTGAATTATCTTAGCAGTTCCCAGGCCTCTGTTCATCAGCATCGCTTGACTGCCAAACACGGAGATGGGAAGCCCGGGACCAGTGCACACACTTGTAAATCCCAACTAGTTAGGAGGCTGAATTAGCAAAATGCTAGACGGGAGGCATGATTCAAATCATAAAATGCCAGCCATGAGCAAGAAAGCTAAGCAAGAGTGTGAGGCCTGAAACTTAAGCCTGGGTATTGACCAACACCTTCCCCCCACTCCCCCTCAACCTTGATGGTGGCCCTCATCCCAAGTTATTTCTCTAGGGGATGGACACTTTTCAATAGTTCTGAATTAGATAGCTGGGACATAGTGCAGCCACACTGTGTGCCTCGTACAAGCTAAGCCTGGGGATGTGGAGTCACACACAGAGCCACCTGTGCCCTTCTGGAACTGTGATGTTTTGGAGGAAGGATTTGGGACTAGACAATCGCAATCTATAACAACACGAGGTGCACTCAACACAGTCAGCTATGGGCACTGGAGAGGGGTACAAGGGAGTAAAGAAACACCCCCAGTGACAGTCCTGGGGTACACAGCCATCAGCTGAGCTGTGTTCCTCCCATCCTCTCATACCTGTAGCTGAGCTACATGTGGATCCATGCCTTGTCACCAAGGTCTACTCTCCCAGCAAAGCAAAGCTTGAGGGCAGAAGAACCCCGGCCTTTCACTCACTCTTCATCTTGGTAGTCTGAGCCTAGAACCAAGAAGATAATGAGAGAGGAGCAGCGAATCAATGTTTGTGCAGAGAACTACTCGGTTGCCACCGAGAATAAAAAAGTAAGCAATGTGGGAACATCATCCCTTACAATCCTATCCTTGTATTTTAAGAAAAGCAATGATGTAAAAGTTGGGACGAGGCTGGGGGAAGGTGAGAAGCAACCCAAGCCGGGCTGTATGGAGGCTGGCCATCTGGAACGGAGGCCTCCTCATCCAACAATCCCTAATTGTTTTAATAAGACACAGAAGTTATGTTTGGCTTCCTCCACTCCTGGCCATCTCCCTGTTGAGACTGTTTTTTATTTTCTTATGAAACAATAAGGCCAATATAATTAAAAAGCAGTGAACATACTCACCTCCCTGTGACTGGGGCAGGTAATTAAGAGCTAGCTCCTTCTTGGAGGAAGGGCGGTTGTTTTTCTTTTCTTTTTTTTTAATGTTGCAGTTTTAATAAAAGAAGAGGTAGTTGGGCAAGAGGAAGGACAGCTGAGTTCCAGTCTTTAGCTCACCTTGTGTTTGCTGTGAATTTGGAGAGAGAGAGAGGACAGAAAGTCTGGTCTCTTTGGCTCATCAGATTCCCCCTCGGGCTCAGCATTAGCCCTGTGCTTAGAGAATATTTGATCATGTTTATGGGGGGAAGGAAGGACAAATGGCTTGGGTTTGCAGTGTGGTACCAGGTACCAAGGACGTCACCTTTGAGCTTTTTCCAGCATCCTGTAGCAGTGGCTGTGTTTTTCGGAATGGATCAGAGTTGACAAGTGGGAAGTGACAGAGGGGCTGAGCACCCCAGGATAGCTTGCTCAGGGTGAGCCTTCTGGGGATAATGGCTGATTTTTCAGAAAGAAACAAGGGAGAACTATGACTTGCCTAATAAGGTGAACTGAAATCTCAGGCTGTAGGAAGCGACAAAAGACAAATAAACCGGGTACCATAATCCCCAAGTCTCATAGGTTCTGAGAGAGAACAGGGAGAATGGAAATTCCTTGCACAGGCTGTAGTACTGTAGCTTGTTGTTGTTAGGCTGTAGCTTCCTGAACACAGGTCCTGGAATGTATTAGGACACTAACGCATAAGCCCTGCTAACTCTGCTTCATTGATGATGAAACAGAGTACTGGGAGGCTGAGACCCTGGCCTCAGGACATCACAGCAGAGTGGAGCCACCATCTGAACCAAAATAGGGACATTGATTTTCAAAGGCTATGGCCCCAACCTGCGGCTTATGCTACCAGTGGGTTTCCTCTCAGTTACACAAGCCCACTTCCTTGTAATTGGACCCTGCCTTTCTCACGGTTTCCCTATTGGTCACATAAACACCCCATCTTAATTTTAGGAAGATAACATCAAACTATCATTTCACAGCGTATCTTTGTATCAGTACCAAGACATAAAGTCAAATAGGACGTGGGTCAGCAAGTGACTTAGAGGTTAGACATTTTTTTTGGGGGGGGGGGAGTACTATACTGGGATTTGAATTCAGAGCCTCTCATTTGCTGGGCTAGCTCGTTTGCTTGGCTAGAGCTCTTTCACTTTGAGCCACACACCCCTTCCCCATCCAGTTTTTTTTGCTGGTTATTTTGGAGATGGGGAGTCTTACTAACTCCTCTGCTTAGACTGGCTTTGAACTGCAATTCTCTGATCTCAACCTCCCGAGTAACCAGGATTGTAGGTGTGAGCCACTGGTACTTGGCTAGGGTTTAAATTTGGTGTCCTGGATCAATAGAAAAACAGCACAGAGGATTCCCGGTGCTCCCTAGCTTTCCCGTACAGAGTAGTCTCTGGGCTATCAGCTGTAGGATTCAGGCAGGTGGGGGCATGGCTTTGAGCCAGCGCTTCACATCACAGAAGACTGAATGGAAGGAAAGGAGAGTGTGTGACCTGACTGGGGCATTGAACGGAGAAGACAAGGCCAGTGAGGGAGGGCATGGGAGTTCTGAGGAAGGGAAGGGCTAGGCAGAGGTGGTCCACAGGATGAATGAAATGAGGTTATAGCCATCTGGAATGTCATACAAGGAGATGGGAGCCGAGTGGGCAGCTTTGTTAAGGGAAAGGCTTGGGGCAATGGGTGGTGAGGTTGGTGGACTGCTGGGTTATTAGAGGACATTCATATTTGTGTCAGGATCAGAACTGTTTCAATGGCCAGTGAGTGGAGAGGACTTCAGATTGGTTCCCACACAGAGGGATTAAGTGGAAGTGGTAAATCAAGGGTCCTACACGGAGGACGGATTGAGACCGGGCTGGATCTTGACACTTCCGTCTCCCAGCTAACCCTCCTCTTCTGCTGGCTGCTTTCTCGGTGGCCTACTTCACTCTGCACCCGTCTTCTTGGCGCATTCATGGAAAGAGAGAGTCAGTTTCCTTCAGAACACGCCATCCCTTCTAGAATTTAGCTTCCTCAGCCCTGATTGGGTCTGACCTCCAATTGCCATGGCCTGAAGGGTATACAGGGCACTGTGGAGCGAGATACAGGCTCTAGTTCCACTCCTGGGGCTGGAGATGGAGCCTGGCTGATGTGGAGGACTCAGAAGGAGAAGCCCTGGTTCCTAAAGAGAAAACAACCCCCTACCCCCAAAGAAGCAAAACAAACCCCAACCCAAAGCTAGGGTATTGTGATCAGGAGTAGGAGGGTCCTGGGCCTGGCAGACAGAATCAGCAGATGTCCAGGCCAGCACTGTGGGAGTTGCAGGAGGACAGCTGGGAATGCATGCTGGCCCGGCCCTCATGTCCGCTTCCCCTATGCCCACGGTGGACTTTGAGTCTGCAGATCAGCAGGTGAGCAGGAAGCAGCGCTCCCAGGACTGCAGGAAAGCGAGGCTTCTGGTTTGTCTCAGGATTCAGAGCTGAAAATCCGAAGGACACAGTCCACAGATCCTGTTTTTGCAGCATCAAACCGGAAGTTGCCAAATCAGGGTTTAGTTTGTCTGCCCAGTTTTCCAGGCTGCATGTTGTTCTCATGCAAATCAAGCTGCGGCTGGCACACATCTTCCCAGCTGGGGAATACGTCCTAGAGCTCAGCTCATCTGTGGCTGGGAGGTACTTAGGGACATCCTGTGCTACTGGCAGGTACAGAGGATGAGGCTCTCTGCTGGATCCAAAGACTTTTAGAGCCAAAGACTTGCTTTGTGATAATGAAGTTGTATTCTTTGTTTCCTTTGGTGCTCCCAGGGTTTGAATTCAGGGCCTTGCACCTTGCTAGGCAGGTGGTGATAGGCCTTAAGCCTCTTTACTTGTTTCTTTTCCTTGTGCTGGTTCTGGGGGCTTGAGCTCAGGGCCTGAGTTCTGTCCCTTACCTTTTTCTCTCAAGGCTGGTGCTCTACCCCTTGAGCCACAGCTCCACTTCCAGCTTTTGGCTGGTTAATTGAAGATAAGATTCTCACAGATTTTCCTGCCTTGGGCTGGCTTTGATCTCAAGTCAGCTCTGAGGCTAGGATTATGGGTGTGAGGCACTGGTGCCCAGCTTACATTTACAATTAAAAAACAAATCTCATACTATGCCTGCTCAGCCTAGACTGTAATCTTCCAATGTATGCTTCCTACATAGCTAAGGTTTTTAATGGATTGAAAGGGGTTCCTGAAAACATTTTTCCCAAGATGGTCTTGAATTGCTATCGTCCTGAGGTCAGCTTCTGGAGTAAGTAGGATACAGAGATGAGCCACTGCACCCTGCTAGAGAAGTCCTCTTGTGGGAAAAGAAGTCGCTTCTTCCATGCCAGCCATCACACTGAACTTTCTTCCTGAAGGTTGATTTCTGGAAGTCCTTCATGCAGGCTGGAATCATGCAGAAGGTCTTCGGAGCACCTGGTCTAGAGCAAGTCTAGACCTACCTTCTCCTCTTCTTCCTCCTCCTCCTCCTCCTCCTCCTCCCTCCTCTTCCTTTTCCTCCTCTTCTTCTTTCTTTTCCTTCTCCTTCTTCTTCTTCTTCCTCCCTTCTTCCTCTTCTTCCTCCTCCCTTCTTCCTCTTCTTCTTCCTCTTCTTTTCTTTTTTGGTGCCAGTCCTGGAATTCAAACTCAGGGCCTAACCACTGCCCCTGAGCTGCTTTGCTCAAGGTTAATGCTCAGCCACTTGAGCCATAGCTCCACTTCTGGCTTTTTGGTGGTTAATTGTAGAGAAGAGTCTCATGGCTTTCCTGCCTATGCAGGTTTTGAACCATGATCCTCACATCTCAGCCTCCTGAGTAGCCAGGATTACAGGCGTGAGCCACCAGCACTCAGCTAGATCCCTATTTAATTCAAGTCTGCATACAGCTGTAGCTGGAGAGGTTGACTGTTTTAATGCCCAAACCTAGTCCTCTGCTGTAGAGATGAATCTGGACAGACAGTCCTCGGTGGAGCCCCATCTTGTGTTTTGTTTTATCTTTTCAAGGAATTCCGAAGTCCACAGAGGCCTTAGCCCTACTTCTCTCCAGAACTGAGAATCTGCGTGTTGAATGGTTTCCATACGACTCTTGGCCCCTCTTCCTGTCTGTCCCTGTCTTTTGGTTCTGTTTCCTCATAGTATTGTATCTTCAGCTGTTGTTGAAAACATTGGTGGGGCACACTCCATCTTGAGCCTCAGTTTTCTGGTCTGCGAAATGGATGAGTCTTCTGAGAGCTCTCTGGGTGTCAGGTTCCTGAGAGTTGAATTTCTGTAGGATCCCCAAGTGTGTGGAGCGAGGGGAGCCATCCCTCAGTCTGGACGTGGCTTTGTCCCCAGGTGATGGTGCCAGTATGCAGAGATTGTTTTGTATTTGTTTTCCTGCATGTTCTGCCCTTGGTGTTTAGAAGGTAGAGGCCAGAGTTGCTGCTGAGTATCCCGCTATGTACAGTGAGGCCGGGAGCAATAATAAAACCGCTGGATGTGTCAGGAATGGTAGCACAGGGAACTAACTCACCCTATCTGTCACTTTGACTCCAACTGCTTCAGGCTGGCTTAAGCCTGGCTGGGCAGGGAACTACCTGCTAGAGGTCTTCAGTGATGCCTGTGGATTGTCTGCCTGTGTTCTGGCATTTAAATTTTGACTTTCCTTCAATGCGATGAACCACTTTCTATACATGACACATGGTTACCAAAGCTTGTGCTTTTTTTCTTCTTCTTCTTTCTTTCTCCTCTCTTGTGTTCCTTCACGCCACACCACTTTGAAGTGGGCGCGAAGGGACATCTGTTTGGGCCTGGGCCTCTGGAGGAGGCCCTAAAATTGTCTCTGGAGGAGCTGAGTTGGAGACCAGAGAGGCGTCTATGTGTGAAGGCCCTATGCAACCCTCTCTGCTCTAGGAAAACGGTGATGTTAAAGGGAGTGTTAAGTGTTCCTATTTCACAAAGAAAGAGAAATTAAACTAAGAGGTACTTAGCGACATTAGAGAGTTGGTGATGTCTAGGTACCTTTTCAGAGCTAGCCGGTTAATAAGAGGGTGTGTCATTTATGGGGCAAATACACTATCTATAGGCAATGAGAGTATTTGAATTATCAAAGTATTTACTTGATTGGAAATTTCCCCATTGCCTCCAGAGGATGAAATGTTCATGTATCATTTATCTGAACTTTGCTGTCAAAAAGTCTGTGCATTGCTATTAAGAAAGGAGAAAAGCATTTGTAGGATGATGATGAGGGCTGGGTTTACACACTCCCATTTCCTGTACCTAGAAAATAGGCATTGACATTGCATCTTTGATGTTACAGTGGAGAAAGTTTAAGAGGTAAAGAAACATAGTCACACATGGTGGCACTTGCCTATAATCCCAACCACTTAGGAGCTGACAGTTCAAAGTCAACCCTGGCAAAGTTGGTGATACTGTGCTTCAAAATAAAATACAAGCTGGTGTCCGTGGTTCTTGCCTGTAATCCTAGCTACTCAGAAGGCTGAGGTCTGAGAACTATAGTTCAAAGCCAGCCCAGGAAGGAAAGTCTGTGAGACTCATGATTAATTAAGCAACAAAAAAACCAGAAGTAGAGCTATGGCTCAAGTGGAAGAGAACTAGCCTTGGGTGAAAAAGTTAAGGGACAGCGCCCAGGCCCTGAGTTCAAGCCCTAGTACCAGCACAAAAGAAACAAATGAAGGAAAGCAAAATGCAGATGAAGGACCTTGGGTTCAATACTGAGCACTGAGAAAAAAATATAGAAATATCCACTCTATTTTTTTTAAAACAGTATTTTTTTCTGTAAGAAATCATATGCTAACTCTCTTTCTCCTCTCTCAGCCTCTGTGTCTGTCTGTAGGTTCTTTTTTTTTTTTTTTGTCCATCAGGGGCCTTGAACTCACAGTCTGGGCACTGTCCCTGAGCCCTTTTGCTCAAAGCTATAGCCCACTTTGAGCTATAGCGCCACTTCTGGTTTTCTGGTGATTAATTGGAGATATGAGTCTCATGGACTTTCCTGCCTGGGCTGGCTTTGAACCGCTGTCCTCAGACCTCAGCCTCCTGAGTAGTAAGGGTAAGCCAACAGCACCTGGTCTATATTTTGTGTTTTAATTACAGTATACTCTGAAGAGGTTCAATTCTTGTCTGTATTATTTGGACTTTTAAAGATCTCGTGTACCTGGATGGGCATCTTTCTGTTAAATTTTGGGTAGTTTTCTATTATTTTATCAAATATATTTCCTATTCCTTTAGGTGGCCCCCTATTCTCATTATTCTATGCCCATCATTTGTGGATTTGATCTTTTCATGAAGTTTTGGAATCCTGGTCTATTCCTTTCTTGCTTTTTAAAAATTCTTTTATCTTTGTCTAATTTTTCTATCACATACAACTTGTCTTTAACTTGTAATATCCTATCTTCCATTTGATCTACTCTGCTGAAGAGGTTTTCAATAGAAGTTTTGACTTAGAGAGTATTTCATTTCCAGGACTTCAACTTGATTTACCCCCTTGAAGGCTTTCTATATATTTATTGAATTTCCCTTTTATGTCTTGGATTGTCTTCTTTATTTCATTTGGTTATTTATTTGTATCAGCATTGAGTTCAGTTAGATCTTTATTTGTACTCTCTTTTAGTTCATTTTGCTGTTTATTTGTATTCTCTTTGAACTCATTTAGCTGTTTATTTGTATTCTTTTTGAGCTCATTTAGCTGTTTATTTGTATTGTCTGTGAATTCATTTAGCTGTTTATTTGTATTCTCTTTGATTTCATTGAAGTGTTTATGCATGCCCTCTCTCATCTCATTGCTCATTCTTATCATCATTCTTTTGAGTTCAATATTTAAGATTTCATCCACTTCACTATCATTCAGATCCTTTGTTCTGTGATGGTTGACTTTTTTATGAGGTATTCTATTGCCTTCCTTTTTCATATTGCTTGTGTTTCTGTATTGAAACCTGCTCATCTGAAGTCAAGTCATTGGTTGGAAGTTTTAATCCCCTAAAGTCTTTCTGTTTCAGTTATTCTCTATGATTCGGTGGGAGTTGGTAGTGGTGGCATTGTTGTGCTACGTCTCACCACTGGGCTGGATGTATAACTTATCAAGTACAAACTTACCAGTCCAATGTCAAACCAAATATTTATTTGAAGTAAGAAATCATTGGCAGCATTATCTCTACCACAAATCACATTACATGTGACTGAGACTAATGTTCTTATATGGCAAGGTAAAGGGTTAGGAAAAGTATTTATATAGGAATTCAATGTTAGGGGTTAAAATAAAAGGGGTGAGTGAAGAAGGAAGATGGGAAAAGGGTGGAGTGTGGGCTGAGGAAAACAAAATAGCAGCATTATAAAAGCAGGAATATAGTTTGTGGAGTGGGCTGCTCCAGTCAAGGGATAGAACATTGGGAATAAGAAGAGGGTAGAATAACTCACCAGCAGAAACGTTTGTAAAAATGTAAAGTAGAATAAAATAAAATCCAGTCTTTCTTCTTTGCGGAAGGGAAGAGTGTGTGCCTGCTGAGCTCTATGAGTACAAGTCCCCCTACTTTGCGCCCCCATCCCTGGCTCACAGCTTTCTGTCTGCAGTTCTGCTGTGGTGCTTGCTCACCTGTCCTCTCTGAGCCCTGGACTGCCTACAGTTCCCATCTGGGTGTCCCTGGGAGGACTGTGTTATTGTTGATTAAGGCTCGGGTCGAGGCAGTTGCCCATGAGCTGAGGCAGGTCCTGTGGAGTAGCAGCAGCAGCTTTTGCCGGGGTTTGGGCTACTCTCTGGGTATTCTTGTGAGAACGAAGTGGTTGGTTCTGGCAGCAGTTGGGGGGGGGTGAGGCCTCTGAACACAACTGCTCTTCTTTTTCTCATGTTTTTGTCTTTTTTTCTATGACTCAGTTTATTTATTTTTTATTGTCAAGGTGATGTACCAAGGGGTGACAGAAGTAAGGTAGTAAGTACATTTCTTGTCAAACTTGTTACCCCTTCCTTAATTTTTCTCCCACTTTCCCTCCCTGAACCCCACAACTGCTATTCTTGAACCCCATACCTTCTGAACAGGGAATCTAGTGACAGATTCAACTTGTCTGCTTGCATTTTCCCCCTTTCCACCTAGGTCTTCCATTTAATAATTGATTTGCCTCATGAAGAGTGAAGAGCTCTTGTAGGGTGTGTGTGTGTGTGTGTGTGTGTGTGTGTGTGTGTGTGTGTGTGTGTGTGTGTGTGTGTGTGTGTGTGTGTGTGTGTGTGTGTGTGTGTGTGTGTGTGTGTGCGCGCACGCGCGCGTGTGTGTGTGTGTGTGTGTGTGTGTGTGTGTGTGTGTTTACATGCCTGTGTGTTGGGTAGTGGATTTAGGGCTAGGTTTTCTTGCTTCCATGTCCATCCTTTGTCTTGGTCAGAGATCCAGTCACCTAGCTAGATACCAGTGACATCACCCAACCACAGGACCCAGGCAAGGCTCCCAAGGACAATTGTATTTACTTCTACTCATTTGGCTGGCTGGTGCTGGTTTTACGCATATAGCAATTTGTAGGAAGTCTACCCAGCTTGCTATTCCCATGCTGCCCACTTCCCGGGTAGAGGAATACAGTTGCCAGTCCATCTCTGTTGGGTGGCTAGACCACGGCTTGCTATCTCTCCATGCAGTTATTTTGTTGTAGCATGACATTCTCAGATATCTTTTTCCAGAAATGAAACTAAACAGAGAGAGAGACAGAGAGAGACAGAGACAGAGACAGCGAGAGCAAGCGAGAGAGAGAGAGAAAGAGAGAGAGAAATGAAAGGAGGAGAGGAAAACCCAGCTAGATTAGTCAAAGGATGAAGCAGATTCAGTTTTGCTTCTACAAGGTGGTTCTGAGCTCTGTCAGTAAAAAATTCACTTTGTTTCTTTATACATCTAACGTTAGGTATTTTTTTTTAACTTTCTCTAGCCCCTATCTGTCTAGTCATTTACTGGTACCCTCTCCTGGCTTACTACTATGTCCACTTTTCCTTGTAGCCAAATATTTCTGGTTCATGAAAATAATGTGGGGGGCTGGGAAGGTGGCTCAGTGGTAGAGCGCTTGCCTTGCATGCATGAGGCCCTGGGTTCGATTCCTCAGCACCACATAAGCAAAAAGAAAAAAGCCAGAAGTGGTGCTGTGGCTCAAGTGGTCGAGCACTAGCCTTGAGCTGAAGAGCTGAGGGACAGCACCCAGGCCCAGAGTTCAGGCTCCACAACTGGACCTAAAAAAAAAAAAGAAAGAAAATAATGTGGGGTGTGAATGCAATCTACCACCTATCCATACGTCTGATCTTAAAATCTGTTCAGAGACAATATCTTGCTATGTAGTATAGCCTGCCCTTAATCTCATGATCCTCCTGCTTCTTCTGCATAAGTGCAACAAGTAAACATGTATACCATGCCCAACACAGTGGTAAAAATTGGCCATTTTCAAGTACAATGACTTCCCATTATCAGGGATAATTTGTATCTGACATAATTTCCCTTGGAAAATGCCAATCACTTGATCATTTGACTGGCTTGAGTGTCCCAGTTGTGGCTTTGGGCCGAAGCCTGGAGTCTATCGTGGTGGCTTTGTGTTGCCTTGGCCACCCACCCCTTTCCTTAGCACTGCTTCTTTCCCACCTCTCTAGCTCAGTTTCCTAACTTTAGTCATTGTCCCTCCACTTTGAACATCCAGGCTTGTTTTTTCTTCATGATCTTTCCCTGTATTTAATACCATTGAAGGAAGAATTTTTACTGGGATGTATCTAGTAATGTCATTTGTACTAAAAAGATACATACTTATATCATTTCTGATGCTTCTATCCAATGATAGGAAACTTTGAATTAGAAGAAGAGACTGGGCATAGTGGTACATGTCCAGAATCCAAAATACTTAGGAGGTAGAGGAAGGAGAATCTTGCTCCAAGGCTTTCCTGGCAAAACCCTGAGACTCCATCTGAAAAGTAAAGGAATTGGGACATGGCTGTATGTAATAGAACTCTTGTCTAGCAAGCACACCGCCCTGAGTTCAATCCCCAGTATTCTGGGGGCAGGGCGGTGGAGTGTGGTACATGAAACCATCCCAGTAGCCACCCATTACTAATGATGACTCTAAGCAGTTACCTGTGTCAAATTTTGGAGCCATATTTGGCTAGTGTAGATTAACTACAGTGCATCTGAGCTGAGGTTCTGGTCAAGGTCTCCCCTGACCGGTGGGGATATTAGAAGTCTTAGTGTTGTAATCTGCCAAGTGGGGAATTGGATTAGATGCAGCAGGACAAACTCAAGGTAGTCATGCTGCTTGGCTGCAGTCACTAACTCATTGACACAGGTTCATCTTCTCCTTAGAAAAATATCCCAAGCTTGGTGCCAGTGGCTCACACCCATAATTCTAGCTACTCAGAAGGCTTGAGATCTGAGAATCATAGTTCAAAGCCAGCCTGGGCAAGAAAGTCTGTGAGACTCTTATCTCCCACGAGCCACCAGAAAACCAGAAATGATGCTGTGGCTCAAAGTGGTAGAGCACTAACCTTGAGCAAAAGAGCTCAGGGACAGTGCCCCAAGCCCAGAGTTCAAGCCCTATGGCCAACAAAATAAGTAAGGCTTTTTATTCCCAGACCTCCTACAAGACCGGTCTCTAGAGTACAATTAGAAGACCAGTCCCTTGAATACCAGTAAAAGATCAGTCCTAGAATATGCAAAGTTGGTAATTATGATGCAGTGGTAACTGCATTCCCATGGGATGAGGAGAGATCTCCCTGTCTGCTTTTCACGTTGTGTGAGTCCAAGGAGCCTCCTTGGGTTGTTTTACATATCCAAAAGGCAGAAAGCACATGCTGTGGACTGGGCCTAGTTTTGAGAAGTCTGAGCAGCACTTTTCTCTAAACGCAGAAGAGTGACCTCCTCTCCCAGAGAGGTTTACATCAGAATGAAGTAGTCGTGCCGCCGGGATGGTCGGGTGTAACCCTTCAGACCAAATCTTTGTGACATCCCAACCTAACAGCCTTGAACATGGAGCAGAACTGGTTCCAAAGAGCTCATTAGTATTTTCCATGACCATAATGAAATGTTTGAGGTTGGAAACTTTGTCAAGGGGTTTCTGTAGCTCCTAGCTCTGGAGTCTTGAGGGCCTTGTGCCAGCATGGGCGGGGCTTTGGAGGAGACGTCTTGATGGATGGATCTCAACGGCAGGAGTGAGACCCCAAGAGTAAGACAGGGAGAGACGGACAGCTTTTTGTTATAATATAACAGCCACCTTATGAGAACTAACCAGGATGCCACAAATACTACCTTACTCTCCTCTGAAGGCCATGAACAAACTGACCCATGTGTGTTAAAGGTTTTCTGTATCGTGCAAATGCAGGCATTGTTAGTCTGGGTTGCTCAAATCCCAGCTCAGCCACAGAAAAGCCAAAGGCCTCCAGGGTCCCACAAGGCATTGCATCATCTGTAAAGCAATGCCTTTCTCTTACCTCTGGCTGCCTTCTCCCTCCTATATTCTGCTCTAGCTACATTGTCCTCTTGGCTGTACTCCTATGACAGCACACCTGCCCCAGGGCCTTTGTACTTGCTGTTCTTTCCGTCTAGAACATTGTCCCACAGCTATTTTCCTGGCTTACCCTCTTAACTATTTCTTTGAGTCCTGCCCTGATTTCCTCAGCCAAATGCATTCTATTCTCCATTCCACCTGTTTTCTCTTGTCACTTTGTGACATAATATACAATTTATTTTCTCATCAGTCTCTATCACATTACAATATAAGTTCCATGAGTGCAGATCTTTTTTTTCTTCTTTGATTCACCACTGTTTCTGGCAACGGGATCAGTGCCTTACTTATTGCAGGAGACAAATAAATGTTTTTAGAATGAATACATGATTTTTATTTCCTCAAGTCCCTTTCTTGCTGCTTTTTGTTTGTTTGTTTGTTTCAAACAATAAAACCTAATTCATACACCAGGCCAGTTCTAAGCAAAAGTAGGAGTTCTTAGGCTTCTAGAAGCAAGGTAAGAGTGTGTAGCCTGTTTTTATTTTTTGGTTTTGTTGGTTGTGAAGATGGAGCTGGTTGGGCTTGGGCACCATTCCTGAGCTCTTTTGTTCAAGGCTAGTGCTCTAATACTTTAAGCCACAGCTCCACTTCTGAGTTTTGACTGGTTAATTGGAGCTAAGAGTCTCAGGGGGACTTTTCTGCCCAGGCTGGCTTTGAACCATGGTCCTCAGATCTCAGCCTCCTGAATATCTAGGATTACAGATGTGAACCACAGATGCCCAGCTTTGCCGTGGTTTTACATCTACTATCTGTGGATGCCTTAGGCCACGTGGAAGCTGACTGAGCGATACTCGGAGCTTACGCCTTTCCACATTCATCCAGGGAAGAAAGCACTCTCTCCAGTTAAAAATCTACAGTAATTCAGGCTTAGTCAGCACCACATGGATTTAGGGACCAATCCCAGTGGCCATTGAAGGATGAAGGATGGTAATGGGGCCATCTACAGTAGGTTCACCAAAGTACCTGAGGATTCTGAGCCTGCCCTTTCCTGTCTGTATCTGAGATAGAAACCTTTGTCACACTTGTTCTGACTTGCTTACCTCCCTCCGAAACAGTCCATTCTCTGCGCATATGGTTTCCATATGACACAGCACCAGGTGTAACCTTCTGTGGTGCACAAAGAAAATATTAAAACTTCTCTTATCATTTATATTTAATCTCATGCTTTAAATTTTAATTTTAAATGCATGGTTTATAATGCTCACCTCAGCATAGTTGTACATATACATATTAGTAGTTTATATACACATCTATAATTTATAGATAAGAAAAAAAAACATAACATATATTTGTGCCAGCTCAAAATATTTTCGCATTAGGCATACATGATTGTAAAAGCATAGGCTAGTGTTCAGTGTGATATGATGAAGTCTGAGATCATCGTGTCTTTCCCTGAAAGACATTTTTTTCTTTTCTTTTCTTCTTTTCTTTTCTTTCTTTCTTTTTTCTTTTTCTTTTATTTTTTTGTGCTGGTCCTGTGGTTTGAACTCAGGGCCTGAATGCTGTCCCTAAGCTCCTTTTTCTTAAGCCTAGTGTGCTACCTCTGGAACCACAGCTCTACTTCTGGCTTCTTTGGTTGTTTATTGGCGATAATAGTCTCATGGATTTTTCTGCCCCAGCTGGTTTGAGTTGTGATCCTTAGATCTTAGCCTCCCGATGAGCCACCAGTTCCCAGCTGAAAGATATTTCTTACTGTGTTTATGAACAAAAAGCTCCTCCTTCAATTTTATCTCCATACTTATTGCATGTTGCCAAGCATTTTGGCCCCGGGTTGCTTAGGACTTGGCAGTGGAGTGTGGAGCATGGGTTAATGCTATCATTTAGGCATTGAGGAGTAACATTCTTCCTTGCTTTGTTTTCTGAAAGTTTGTATAACAACATGGAAAACAACAGCTTTCCAGGTGAAGTTGTGAGTCTCACACATAGAATAACCATGAGATGGTTATTCTATTCCCATGGACGGGAATTGATGGAATAGGGAGAGAGAGAGAGAGAGAGAGAGAGAGAGAGAGAGAGAGAGAGAGAGAGAGAGAGAGAGAGAGAGAGAGAGAGAGAGAGAGAGAGGAGAGAGAGGAGACGAGACAGCGAGACAGCGAGACAGAGAGACAGAAAGACAGAAAGACAGAAAGACAGAAAGACAGAGACAGATAGAGCTAATAAAGGCCCAAAGCAGAAAGCAAGAGATGGTTCCAAAAAGCCAGCAAATGTGGTTAGAGGAATCTGAATGACTCTCCTATCCTATTAAAGGGGAAAAGTGGTATTAGAATAAGTGTGAAATTGAGTTAGAAGCTTATGGAATTAATGCTGGGATATCATTAGCTTTCTATAGACTATGCCTTCATCCTTTTCCCACAAATCCAAAGCATGTCTTGACAACCTAGTAAATAAATTAATCAATACACATGGCAGCTTCATGACGAAAACTGTGTCTATAGGACCCTAGGACCATAGATTGAAAGCAAGCATCTGGCTGATAATTTCAGCGTCATTACTAATTATTCTCATCTCCTGTCAACAAGTCTGCTCTGCGCAGCGCTCAGGACAGGCACTGCGTTTGACATTGGAAACAGATGTGACCTTGTGTCGGTGCTCAGGCAGGTGACCGCTTGTCAGGGAATGGGCTGGAAGGGGGCAGGGGACCCCCTTTGTCCCCAGGATGTATGGCAAGTGTGTGAGGGGCCACGAGGAAGAGCTGGACAAGGAAAAGTTTTCCCCTGGGAATATTTGAATGAGGCCTCAGAAGCGATTAAGAATATTTTCAATTGAACAAATAAAACCTAAGAGGGCGAGCCAGCTTAACTGAAGGCAGGGAAGTAAGAAAGAACCGGACTGGCTGCAAGGGGTGTGAAATCAGCAGAGGCTGAGTTCGCTCTTCATCTTGGAGGGGGCAAACCACGGCAGATATCTGTTATTGTTTCAAGCAAAAGGCGGACATGTATGGATCTGGTGAAAATGTAGAGGACAAAATAGAACTGGGAACAGGAAAACCATTTGAGAGGCTATAAAATAATCCAGACCAGAACTCTTCAGCATCGGCAGACTGGGAGAAGTCCTCTCTATCTGGTTGGCCAAGAGAGTCCATGGAAACCCTAAAATCAGCCAATGTCAATGTCCTTAGGCCAGGAGGGAAGGGAAGAGTGGGTTCCAATAGTCCATTGGATTCCCTTGGTCAATACAGAAGGGAGAGAGAGTGAAGTGGGCTCTCTTTGGGTTTGTTTGCTTTGCTTGTTTATTGGTAGGGGTACCTATTGCAAAAAAGGATGGTAGGTTTTATTTGTTTCTGTTCATCATTATTTTTCACTTATAGCCTCTACACTTGGCTTCTTTCGTTTGATGAGCTGTTCTTTGAGGTCTCACAGTGTCATAGATTCCTGTGACGATACCACAGTCAGGGTACAAAATAACTTCCTCACTCCTGAAATCTCAGTCAGATGTTTGTCTTTCTAGCACATGGCAACTAAGAAGTGGTTCTCAATCTTTCTTTCTTTCTTTCTTTCTTTCTTTCTTTCTTTCTTTCTTTCTTTCTTTCTTTCTTCCTTTCTTCCTTCCTTCCTTCCTTCCTTCCTTCCTTCCTTCCTTCCTTCCTTCCTTCCTTCCTTCCTTCCTTTCTTTCTTTTGCCAGTCCTAGGGCTTGAACTCTGGGCCTGGGACTGTCCCTGAGCTCCTTTTGCTCAAGAGTAACACTCTACCACTTGAGCCACAGCCACCATTGCTGCCTTTTTCCCCATGATTTAATTGGAAATAAGAGTCACACAGATTTTCCTGCCTGGGTTGGCTTCAAACCACAATCCTCAAATCTCAGCCTCCTGAGTAGCTAGGATTACAAAGGCGAGACAGCGGTGCCTGGCTCATTCTCAGTCTTGTAATTCTTCTCCAAATGTCTCCCGAGTAAAATCAATCATTGTATTGTATTTATCTATTTATTAGCTTCAAGTAGTCAGACAAAGAGGTTTCATTTGGACATGTGCATTTATGAGCACAGTACATCTTGATCAGTATCACTCCTTCCATCATTTCCTCCTATTTCTTCCAACCCACCCATCTCCTCAAGTTACCTGGCTCCATTTTCACTGAGGTACATTGAATAACATGACTATATTTGCCCTCCCTTCCTTTCTCTGTTCCTCTACCTCGTCTTTTGAGACTGACTACTTTCCCTCACTCTCATTGAGGTTGTTGGATGTATCATTAATTCTGTGTGTGTGTGTGTGTGTGTGTGTGTGTGTGTGTGTGTGTGTGTGTGTGTGTGTGTGTGTGTGTGTGTGTGTGTGTGTGTGTGTGTGTGTGGCTGAGTATATTTCCAGGTTGTGCATATATCACAAGTAGTTTCTTCAGTTTTGAAGGTCATTAGGCTTTTTTTTTTTTAAGTTTTGGGCAAGTATGAATAGAGCTATTTTAAACCTCCCCCTCCCCCCCGTCTGAAGGAGAGACATGTTTTCCTTCTTTTTCTTTTTCTGGAGTAAAATATACATAATATAAAGCAAACTTTTAAAGCATTAAGTCAGTGGCATTAGATTATAAACATGTTTGTACTAGCTTCTGGGTAAACAGAAGTTTTTATTTATCTAGAATAAGTACATAGGAATGAGCTTGCTGGATCTTTGAACAAGTATGTCTTCAAATTTATAAGAAATTGTGAGATGGGTTTCCAGAGTTGCTGGACCACTCCTCATCCCTGCAAGCAAGGTGTAGGCTTTCTCGTCCTCTCCGTTTTCACCACCATTGGGAATTGGAAAATGGTAGCCTCACCATGTTAATAGAAGTGTTTCTCTGCATGTGTGTGTGTACACAAACATATACATACATGTCTGTGCAAGCATATGCTAGTCCTGGGGCTTGAACTCAGGGTCTGAGAGATCTCTTTGAGCTTTTGTGCTCAAGGCTAGCACTCTGAGCCACACCTCTACTTCCCAATTTTTGATGGTTAATTGGAGGTAAGAGTCTCATGGACTTTCCTGCCCTGGCTGACTTTGAACTGTAATTCTCGGATCTCAGCCTCCTGAGCTGCTAGGATTTCAGGCATGAGCCTCCAGCTCCTGGGTCTCTTGGCAGTTGTTTAATTTGTACTGGTCCAAGTCCCTGAAATACTGGACATGACCTAATAGTTGTTTTTGCCATCTAAGTATCTTCTTTGTCAAGTGTCTCCTCAAATGTTTATGCATTTTGAAATTCTTTCCATTCATTCAAGTGTTCAGAGTTGTTTGTGTTTTTGGCATACATGCCCATCACTGGATAAGTGGCTTCCAGATATTTCTTCTCTTGTCTTTTATGTGTTTTGATGAAAGCTAGTTTATCATTTTTACTTTGGGCTATCATAAGCCAAGAACATTCCTTAACAGGAGACTGAATTTTCTCCTTTTTTAAAAAAATCTTTCTAATCTGACTTTTAAATCTTATGATCCATTTTTAATTCATTTGTAAAAAGTGTGAAGTTTAGGTGGAGGTCCTTCCCCTCCCTCCCTCCCTCCCTCCCTCCCTCCCTCCCTCTCTTCCTTCCTTCCTTCCTCTCTTCCTTCCTTCCTTCCTTCCTTCCTTCCTCCCTCCCTCCCTCCCTCCCTCCCTCCCTCCTTCCCTCCTTCCTTCCTTCCTTCCTTCCTTCCTTCCTTCCTTCCTTCCTTCCTTCCATCCTTCCTTTTTCTTGTCCTAGTCCTGGGGTTTGAATTAAGTGTTTGGACACAGTCCCAAGCTTATTTGCTCAAAGCTAATATTCTATCACATGAGCCACAACTTCATTTACAGCTTTTTTGGTGGCTAATTGGAGAAAAGAATCTCACAGACATTTCTGCCCAGGTTGTCTTTTGAACCCCAATGCTCAGATCTCAGCTTTTCTGAGTAGGTATGATTTTAGATGTGAGCTACCAGCATCCTGCTAAATTTTACTTTTTAAAAACTTTTGTTTACAAAAAAATTTCTCCTGGGATTTGATTTGAATCCTACTAAATTTATGAATTTTTTTGCCAGTTTGAACTTAGGGCCTTGAGCTCATTTGGCTTGCTTTGCTCCGTTAGCAGTCTACCACTTTGCCATGATTCCAGCTCAGCTTTTTTGCTGGTTATTTTGGATATAAAGTCTCTTGGACTTATCTGCCTGGGCTGAACTTGGGATATGATCCTTTGGATAAGCTTCCTGAGTAGCTAGAATTACAAGGGTGAGATCACCAGTGCCCATCAACTTTTGATGACTTGACATCTTCACTATGTTGAGTGTTTCCATCCATAAACATGATATGGCTCTTCATTTATTTATTTTGTGGTAACCGCTAGCTGTCCTAACATTTTTTGGGGGCTAAATTTATAGCTAGAGATTCATTCTTTCTCCTTTTTGGAGATGTTATAAAGGAGATTTTTAAATCTGTAAGCTCTAATTGTTTATTGCTGCTTTATAAAAATATTAGTTTTTTGTGATCACATTTGCTTCACTTACAAGTTGTGAAAGCTTTCATTTTCTGTTAATTTTTGTGTTTTTCTATGTTGACAGTTATATTGTCTATGCATCAACCCAGCTTCTCTTTTTCTATTGGTTCCTTTCTGATCTGAATGTCTTATATTTCTATTTCTTGCTTTATTTCACAAAGTAGAATTTGCAACACTATATCCAATGGGAGTGTCAAAGTGGACATTTTCCTTCTCTTTTAGGAAGAAAGCGTTCAGTAGACATGTTCAAGTTTGTTGTACTTTTTTTAATTGTGAAAATACCGTACAGAAGGGTTACAATTACATGGGCAAGGTAATGAGTACATTTCTTATCAAGCATTGTTGCCTCCTCCTTTGTTTCCCCTTCCCATCCCTTCCCATCTCCCCTACCCCCACCCTACCCCCACCCCCGGCCAAAGTTGTATAGTTCATTTTTGTTGTACTTTTAAAATATTAGGGTAGTTGTGGAGATGGGAAGGAAGGGATGGTAGGTGGAAAACAAAGGAAGAGGCAACAATGCTCAATAGGAAATGTACTCTTTACCTTGCTCATATAACTGTAACTCCTCTGTACATCATTTTTACAACAAAAACATACAAAAAAATCATATATGAACATGAAACTTTATCAAATGTATTTGCCATCGCTTATGATCATGTAATATTTCTTGGTTAGACTTTTGATATTGTAATTACGTTGATGAATTGTTAAGTATTCTGAGATAAACTACTTGGTTATGATACACTGCCTTTTTATACATTGGTGAAGTTTGATTTGTTAATACTTTTGTTGAGGAATGCACAGTAATCTCTTGGGGGATATTGGTCTGAATTTTTGGTATTGTCTTTGTCTGGTTTTGGCATAAGGTTAATGATGGCCTCATAAAATGAGAAAATATTCCTGCCTTTTGTATTTTCTGAGACAGAGTGTTTACAATTGTTTTTGTTTCGTCTAAATGTTTGGTAGAATTTGCCTGTGAAATCATGTGAAACCGAAAGAGTTTTTTCTTTTTTTTCCTTTCTTTTATTTTCTCTCTGCTTTGTTATGTTAGGGAAGGTTTTTTTTTTCTTTTTCTTTTCTTTCTTTCTTAAATATTGGGGAAACTATGAACATTTTGGGGGGGAAGCTCAAGGAATTTTAGGAGCCTTTTTAAACTATGGATTTTGTCACAAAAGCTTAATGTAAGATTATTCAAGTTACTTATTTCTTCTTGAGTGGTCCATTAATTTTACGTTTGGAATTTATGTACACAGAATTGCTTATCCTATTCCTTATTTATCATTTCAGTATCTAGTGTGGGATTTATAGATATTTCTCTTTCTATTGTGATGCTGGTGACTGTTTACTTTGTCAGTCTGGCTGTTGATGGATTTGTTTACTGATCTTTCTAAAAAAACTAGCTTTTTGTTTCACTGGATTTTTTTCTTTCTTTTCCTTGTCCTTTTTTTTCTTTTTCTTACTTTTTTCTATTTCTATTTTGGTTTTCCATATTATTAATTATTGCATCTAGTAGAACTTCCTTTTGCTTGCTTTGAAGTTATGTGCTGACTTTATTCAGTTGGACATTTGTTTACTTGAGACTATTCTCTCTATCAGCAGGTCAGACTATACGTTTTTGGTGAAAATTGTGTCTTAAACATTTCAACTTGTTATATTTAATTTTGGTCTCTTTCAAAGTATTTTCTAGTTTCCCTTGGAACACAGTTGTGAATACTTTTTAAATATTTCTTTCTGATAATTCTGTCACTTGCATCACTTCTGAGTTTGGTTCTGCTTGATTTCTTCACTCTTTGTGAGTCTCATCTTCTTGTTTCTTTACATGCCTGTTAGGATGCCAGACATTGTGAAGTTAACCTTTTCTTAAAAACAATCTTTAAAAAAATCCTATTCTTAAAAACATTCATAGGACACAAATGGCCAGTAAGTACAGGAAAAAAATGTTTGATATATCTCTCCATTAGGGAAAAGCAAATTAAAACTACATCCAGATTCCATCTCACCCTAGTGAGACTAGTTATCATCAAAACAAGCAACAACAAATGCTGGCCAGGATAGGAAGAGAAGAGGATACTTTGCACACAGTTGGTGAGAATAGAAATGACTTTATGCACTACGGAAATCAGTATGGAGAGTCCTCAAAAAACAAAAACAAAAAAATTACAATTGGTATACAACTCTACTATTCCACTCCTGGGAATAAACATAAAGGAAATCAAAGTCAGCTTATAATAGAGACACCTGCATACTAGATCTACTGCAGCCCTTTTTGTAACACCCACTTAAATGATCAACCCAGGGGCCCATCTGCAAATCAATGCATAAAGAAAACCCAGTCTGTAGCAGTTGACTCTATTAAGTCATGAAGAATAGTGAAGTTATGCCATGTTCAGCAAAGTGGATGGAACCGTAGGTTATCATGTTAAGCGACATAGCCAGACTCTGAAAAACAAATATTGCATGTTTTCTCTCATATAAAAAAATCTAGATTGCTTTTTTATTATTTTTTATTTTTTATTTTTTTTTGTCAGTCATGGGGCTTGAACTCTGGGCCTGGGCGCTGTCCCTCAGCTCTTCAGCTCAAGGCGAGCACTCTACCACTTGAGCTACAGCACCACTTCCAGTTTTCTGGTGGTTTATTGGAGATAGGAGTCTCACGGTCTCTCCTGCCCCGGCTGGCTTTGAACCGCGATCCTCAGATCTCAGCCTCCTGAGTAGCTAGGATTACAGGCGTGAGCCACCAGCGCCCGGCTAGATTGCTTTTTTAAAGATAGGAAAGTAGAAGGAGACTTTGAGAAGAAGAAGGGGAACAGTGCGGTGTCAAGGGAGGGCATGGATGGAATTGACTAATATGTTCAAAATACTTTATTTACATAAATGATCATGTCTTAATGAAACCCATTATTTAGTGCAATAAACAGACACTAATTAAAAAGGAATTTCACTTTGACAAGTACATTAGTTAATTTAAAAAATGATTCCCTTCGGGCATTGGTGGCTTATGCCTATAATCCTAGCTACTCAGGAGTCTGAGATCTGAGGATCAAAGTTCAAAGCCAGCCTAGGCAGAAAAGTCCCCGTGAGACTCATCTCCAGTTCACCACTTAAAAACATAAGTGGCGCTGTGGCTCCAAGTGGTAGAGTGCTAGCAAAAGAGCTCAGGGACAGTGCTCAGGCTCAAAGTTCAAGCCCCATGACCCACCAAAAAAAAAAAAAAGGTTAAAAAAATTCTTAGCTACATATCGTGACACATATCTGTAATATCAGCATTCAAGAGACTGAGGTAAGAAGGCCACAAGTTTAAGATAATAAAACAACAACAAATGCTGGTCCCTGATGACTCATGCTTGTAATCCTAGATCCTCAGGAGATTGAGATCTGAGGATTATAGTTCAAAGCCAGCCTGGTCAAGGAAGTCTATGAGACTCTTATTGCCAATGAACCACCAAAAAGCCAGAAGTGGACACATGGCTCAAATGGTAGAGTACTAGTCTTGAGCAAAAAGAAAAACTCAGGGAAAGCACATAGGTCCTGAGTTAGAGTCCCAGTGTTAGCATAAAGTCAAACAAACAAACAAACAAACAAACAAAAAATCTTTGGGGATCAAGCTAAGTTACCTGTGGGTTTTGCTTCTAAGCTTTGTTGGATGGCATCAGCTGGACTTTTGCTTAGTACAGACTATTCCTCACTGTAAAAGCAAGACCTTCTGAGGACTTGGGCTGGTGAATTATGAGCTGATTCACTCTGGCTTTAGGGATCGCCACTGTTCTGGTTGTATATGAGTTGTAGCGATTGTTTCTTCTAATCCTCATGGGTGTTTCCCCCAGGCTTTGAATGGACTCCTCCTGAGCATGACTGAACCTTTCTCTAGGGAACAGTCAAGGGAACTCTATAAATCCCTGCACTATTGTCTCTCTGCAGCTCTCCCCTTTGGTCCTCTGCTCTGCCCACTTCAGCCGCTCTGCTTTTCTGGACCCCTGCATCTGTGCCTTCAACACATCTCGGTCCCCAGTTCCCACCACCTTGGCCTGGACTATGTCGTCTAGACTTGAGATGATTTTGTCCAGCTGGGATGATCATAAAATTCGTCTTGATTGTTTGGGTGATGATACAGTACAGCGAGATTATTGTCTACTAGTTGCTTGCTGAAGTGCTTGAAAGGAAGCTCACTTGAGTACAGGAGACTGGGACTACATCAGAGAAGTTCATGAATAAGGATTTTGCTCTGTCTCAGAGATGACATCAGAACACATTATGGAGGAAAACGTTAAGTCAGGTTCCAAGACAACTAGTAACACTGTCCCTGTCATCAGCATCACCACCACTGTCTTTGTTTTTGTTTGGGTTGGGTTTTTTGGTGGTACTTGGGCTGATCTGAGGGCAGGTACTGTACTGCTGAGCCATGTCTCCAATCCCATTTTTACGCTGGTTATTTTGAGACAGGCTCTTCATTTTTGCCTGAGATAGCTTAGACCGTCATCCTTCTGTTTTAAGTTTTGGGTGGTAGCTGGGGTGACGGGGGCATGACGGGGAGCTAGGGTTGCAGGTGTGAAACACTTAGAGCCACCGGTTATTTTATGGAGATACTATTCTCGTGTGTGTGTGTGTGTGTGTGTGTGTGTGTGTGTGTGTGTGTGTGTGTGTGTGTGTGTGTGTGCATGCTAGGGCTTGAACTCAGGGCATTTCATGCTTAGTTAGCTTTTTCATCCAAGGCTGGTGCTTTGACATGAGCCATAGCTCTACCTCTGGCTTGTTGGCTGGTTAATTGGAGAAAAGACTTTGCTGTCTGAGGCTGGCTTTGAACTGTGGTCCTCAGATCTGAGTCTCCCGAGTAACTAGGATACCAGGCGTGAGCTGTGCTGATGAGGGGATCAGAGCTCCACATGCATTTATTGCACTGAATTCTCATGGTGGCCAAGCTGAACCACTTCCCGGATTTCCTACAAGCCAAGCATCACTGACCACGGCTCCTGCCTGCTGTGCTTTTAACTGACTATTTTTTTTTGGGGGGGGGGGTGTCCGGTCGTGGGGCCTGAACTCTGGGCCTGGGCGCTGTCCCTCAGCTCTTCAGCTCAAGGCTAGCGCTCTACCACTTGAGCCACAGTGCCACTTCCGGCTTTTTTCTTTTTGCTTATGTGGTGCTGAGGAATCAAACCCAGGGCTTCAGGCATGCAAAGCAAGCGCTCTACCACTGAGCCACCTTCCCAGCCCTTGAAGTGACTATTATGTCACTCATGGCCACACTTGTCACAGCCTTCTACAGGAAGGGAAATGGCCAAGTGTGGCAAGGATCCTGTTGTGGACCATTACTGGAGACACAGTAATGGCTCCAGGTTGCTGCCCTGGCCTTATCTAGAATCTCATCTGGAACTAATACATTCTCTTTAAAATCTTTCTTTCTCTCTCTCTCCTCACTGCAGACCAGCTTCATGGCCTGTCTGAGAGCTCTCCAGGCCTCCTCCAGCTCCACATATTCACTCTTAGGTCTCTGCACAAAAATTCCTTCCTCCTGCTCCTGCTCCTGCTCCTGCTCCTGCTCCTGCTCCTGCTCCTGCTCCTGCTCCTCCTCCTCCTCCTCCTCCTCCTCCTCCTTCCCCTCCTCCTTCCCCTCTTCTTCCTCCTACTTCCCCTCCTCCTCTTTCTTTCTTTTTTCTCCTTTCCTCTTTCTTCTTTCTTCTTTCTTCTTTTTTTGGCTTTTCTCTATTGGGTACTGGGGGTTAAACCCTGGATATTGCACTTGCTAGCCAAGAGGTTTGCCACTGAGCTACATCCCAGCCCAAGTAATTCCTTCTTGATAGAACTTCTCCAGAGACGAGAATTTAGTTCAGCAGGGTACTGGTGGGTGCATGTCTGTAATCCTAACTACTTAGGAAGCTGAGATGTAAAGATCAAAGTTCAAAACCAACTCTGCGCAGAAAGTCCGTGAGACCCTTATCTCCAATTAACCAGTCAGAAATTAGAAGTGTTAGAGTGCCAGCCTTGAGCAAAAACAAACAAACAAAAAACAACCAAGCAAGAGTGCAAGGCCCTGAGTTCAAGCCCTAGGACTGGAGTCCCACCCTACCCCTCTCCCCTGACGAACATGTTTCAATCCAAGTCGGTCATTAAGGATTCTTATAGGAGGCTGGGAAGAATTCATTGGAGTAGGTTGCTGAAGGTGGTTGTGTGGAAGCTTCCAGGAAGGTGCATGGAGCTCACAAAGGCCTGGGTGGGTCACAGCAAGTGGTGGGAAAAGCCCCCCAGAGCACCCTCCCCAAGACACCTAGAGACAGAGCAAATGCTGGGGAAATTCCAGCTGTTGGTGACTAGATACAACATCTGGGCACTTACTGACTTACTTTTCATTCACAGTGTTTTGGTGCCTTGGTAGGCACAGCTAAGATGTCTTAGAGTATAAATAATTTAGCACAGTTGTCATTTCCTGTTGAGTTGCTTTAAGCTTGACACTAGAGAAATCCATCTTACTTAAAAAGAGTTTTCAATACTTATTTGCTTTCGTGTTGAGGAGATGGATTATTTTGCTTTCGGACGATTTGATAAATAATAGCTTATCTCATAAGAAAAAAAATGACATGTTATATTTGTTTAATCTGTGTGTATCTTGAAGTCTTCAGGCAGATAAAAATGTGATCCTTAGAATCTGCTTTTTACTCCTGTACCAGTTCATTCATCACTGATAGAGAGAGGTGGTTTAGGAAGAAAATATATTCGTGTTAGTAAAGAAGTCCAAATGTTTTATTTACATATCTAACTTCCTGGAAAACTTGATGTGTGTGTGTTTTGTGTGTGTTTGTTGTTAGTAAACAGGAAGCTCTTGAAATTACACACAGCAAGGATACAGGGCCAAGTTTCCTTGTAGTTTTTTTGGGGGGTAGGGTATAGTTGGTTAATTTTCTTTTCTACTTGATTACAGGGTCCTATATTGATTACCCAGATATCTCTCTCTCCCTCTCTCTTCTTAAAAATTTCCTTAAGTGGTACCCCACAAACATAATGCTATGATGATGGAATTTCAGATTTTTTGGTTGACTGCTTGCAGAGAGATTTTATTTGGATTGGAATGCAGGAGATTGGCTTTTCCCCCTCCCTGCTTTTTAAACATCAGCTTGCTTATTATTACTTTTTTAAGAAAAAGAAATTACTTGTGGGAAAATAGTTCAGAGTATCTTATTAATGATTTTCCCCCAGGACTTATGTTTATCCTACCCCTCTCCCTCAGATCTTTGTAACTAAAACAGAGCTTTGGTGCCCCATTTTGGGTCTAGTGGTTTAAATGTTTGTTGGTATGTCACTTTGTTTAGTAAAGTTTTTGTGTTTCCTTTCCTTTCTGTTTTTCCCAAGTGATTTAAGTTTGCTAAACATTGCATAATTTAAAAAAAATGTAGTCGATTGTGTTTTGGCCTTCTTAAAGTTCATAGTCATTTCTGTTTCCCACATTAGTCGTTCAGGGTATTTTATGTAACCTGTTCAGTCATCAAAGTTGTTTGTTCTTGGCTTTTGCTCTGGGTGGAGGTGTGCTGTGATTTTTTTTTCCAACTTTGATGTGCTCTGTCTTACGTAGTAGCACGTAGGCGAGAACCTGAAAGTTTTTCAGAAGTTTCTTGTTGCAACCAGGGAAAAGTGGGGATTGAATAAAAACCCTTCAGTCCTTGTTATTTTTCTTTGATGTGCAGAGCTCCATGAGAGGCTCTTGGCTCAAAAAGGAAGGCTGTTTGTGGGGGAAAAAATAGTATCAGAGTTGATTGGCTCATGGACAGACATGAAATAAAGATCACCCAAATATGTGGCGTGGATACTGTGACTCTTCTCTCTCTGCCTGTAACAGACATCAGTAATCAATTGTGGCTTTCTGTGGATAGAGCCATCCGTGACCAACAACCTTTCTCTACCTATTATTGAGGACTGCAAGTTTATGTGTGAGTTATCGTCTCTGCTACTGTAGACCATGCCATATCTCCTCAGGACATGGGAACCCAGAGCAAGGCAAACACAAAAACACCAGTAGTGCTTGGCCACAAAGTGATAAGACCTCAGAAAGGAGCCACTAGTTAACTGTGGGGTTCAGGGTGAATTTCCTACCCTCTGAGGCCTGTTGTTTCTTCGCGAATGGATGATAATGGGGCGACATCACAGGTCTGATGGGAAGGTTACAAAGTAATCCGTGGAGCATTTAGTGCCACACCTGGCACTGGTGCACGTCCCACTTATCACACACCTTTGCAGACACTGACAGGCATCCCCCTGGGACAAATTGGTCCCAATTGGGAGTTTTTGTTATCGTTGTCGTCAGTGGTGGAGCTTGAACTCAGGGCCTGGGCATTGTTCCTGAGCTCTTTTGCTTAAGACTAGCATTCCGGTTTGGGGTGGTTAACAGGAGATAAGAGTCTCATGGACTTTCATGCCCAGGCTGGCTTCAAACTGTGCTCCTTAGATCTTAGCCTCCTGAATAGCTAGGATTACAAGCATGAGCTTAGATTTTCTTTTTAAATGTTAATATTTTTGTGCTTGATCACACTGTCAGAGATGCTAATTTCCAGTGCTCCCCTTTCCCTTTCTTCCCTCCCTTCTCCCCCCTTTCCCTTTCCCTCATCTCCTCCCCTTTCTTCTCTGTCTCTCTTTCTCCACCTCTTTCTTCCTCCTCTCTTTCTCCCCTCTCTCCCTCCTTTCCCTTCCTGTTCTCCCTCCTTTTCTCCTCCCTTCTTCTCTCCCTCCCTCCCTCCATCACTTCCTTCCTTCCTTCCTTCCTTCCTTCCTTCCTTCCTTCCTTCCTTCCTTCCTTCCTTCCTTCCCTTCCTCCCATTCTTTCTTCCTCCCATTCTCCTTAAACATTTTGAACTCAGGGACTAGCACTTGCTAGACAAGTGCTCTATCATTTGTCTCAGCTCTTTTAAATTTTAGTTACTTTTCAGATAGGGCCAGCCTCATACTAAGGTCTACCTACCTATGTTTCCTGAGTAACTGGAATTACAGGCATGCTTTATCACATCTTGTTTATTGGTTGGGATGTGGTGAGGACGGTCTAGCTATTTTTTCTAGCTAGTTTTTTGCCACAATTCTCCCAATCTATCTCCTGAGTATTTGGGATTATAGGCATCAGCTATCACATCTGACAGAACTCCTTAAAAAAAAAAATCTTTCCTAGCCAGGTGCTGGTGGTTCACACCTGTAATCCTAGCTATTCAGGAGGCTGAGATCTGAGGATCGCGGTTCAAAGCCAGTCCAGGAAGGAAAGTCTGTGAGACTCTTATCTCCAATAAACCTCTCAGAAAATGAAAAGTGGTGCTGTGGCTCAAGTGGTAGAGCGCTCACTTTGAGTTGAAGAGCTGAAGGACAGTGCCTAGGTCCAGAGTTCAAGCCCCATGACCGACAAAAAAAAAATCTTTCCATTGTTTTTGGTGTCTCTGCCTTCATCTCAGGCTGCAAGGTTTTCTATTTACCAGCCTATGGCTCCTTCTGAGGAACACATTAATAGCTCCAAGTTTTAATTATGTTTTTGTGATAGAACTTAAAAGAATATCAAGGTAAGGGCTCACAATATAATTTTCAGTGGTGACAGCTGCCATCTAAATTATGTAATGATAAGACTCATTGACATAATGAATTGGAATACTTATTACATGTCAGATGCTGGTCTATACGCTGGTCATTTAATTGATCTAACAAAACACAAACATTATCCCTATTTTGAAGACAATGGAACAGAGACACAGAATACCTTGTCTAAGGTCCCACAGCTAGCAGGTAGTAGAATAAACTGCCTATGCCAAGTATGTTGTGTACAATGCACACAAACATGTGTGCCCGAGAAAGTTCTGGAGGATGTACCCAAGTGTTAATCTCGATTACCTATCCATGATGGAAGTACAGTTTGTTAGTTTTTACTTATATTCTTTGCTTTCCAAACTTTGTTTTTGAAGCATTCATTATTTTTGAGGTATAATAAGACAAATTCATCATTTTGCAGCTCTGAAACTTTCATAAAATAATCCATCATGTTTGTAACAATCTACTGCCTAATATTGCTTAGGGTTGATTAAAAAGGCGTAGGAAGTATATCTTAATTTCTCATATTAGATACCAGAATGGAAACATGTACCTCCCTCATATAACACAGGGCAATTTAGGCGTGGGGGTTGTGCACATTTGAAAGAAAGCTACGTTTTCCATATAAGGTTGTTCTGTCAGAGATCATATAGAATGTTTAAGTAAACATAGTAAGTGTTACAGATCCCAAAGAATGTGGTTCTTCAAGTTTCCAACCTTGGGAAATTATATGCTTGTTTCGATGATATTGCCAGTGAGACACCTTCTTTTGAATTTCACTCTCAGTTTTTCCCTTGAAAGCTACTTTCTGAACTAGACACGAGCACCAGCCTTTATTGCCTCAGAAAAAAACCCCAGGAATTACCCACTTTGTTCTTCCCCCTAGCTCCCTGGGCCAAGACATGCCCTGAATTTCTCTTCGGTCATTTTCAAAAATCAAAAAGAGACATATGGGTAAAATTTACCATAAGAGGCAACATTTTAACCAGTGTTTTAATTTTCTCATGGAAATTCCAAAAACGGAGGTCCAAATGTGGTTTTATGAATGGAGTCATTGTTGGTGTAAGTGCAGAACCCCTCAACGTGGTGACTTTCAGATGTAGCACACACATGTGGAAGCATAAATTCAGGTGTGTGTGTGTGTGTGTGTGTGTGTGTGTGTGTGTATGTGTGTGTGTGTGTGTGTGTGTGTGTGTGTGGAGTTTGCGCATTTGCATTATTTTATAATTATGCATTCCGTGTTTTAATTCTGAATATGATATTTGCTTGGCTTTTACCCTCATGCCATGTGTTTCCAATTTAAGATAACTTTGAAAGATCTCCCCAGTATTTGCGCACATCATTAAATGGTCTTGATCATCCTGGGGGGATTGGGGGCAGGTGATCCTGTCTGCAAGGTAAACTGATACATATGAAAGCTCACATTGAACAGGATGCCAAAAGCTCAGGATGTTTTTTGTCTCTTCTTTAACATTTGTCACTGGGGACCTGGTTGTTAGTGGAGTCCCAGTAGGTAGAGATCTTAAAGGTGAACCCCTCCAGAGGGCCTCCCAAAGTAAGTCCTTTCTTCCTGGGACTCCTTCCTTGGAACGCCTCCCATGTCTTTTTTCTGGTATCTATGAGTTCCTACCTGACACAGCTATGCTGTTACCTTTGGGTTCCTGTAAAGAGACCTTCCATTTCCATTTGTGTCTCTCATTTCCAAGTTAGGTCATTATCATTATTTCACACAGAGACAGGACAGAAGGAAAGAGACAGGGCCTCGTGATGGCAGCGAGATCTTGTCCCTCGATTGTTCATTCATTTGTTCTAATATTTAGTGTCTTTTGAGGAGTTTGTAGTGAACGTAGCCATCAGGTAGTCAGGCCTTGTGGCCTCATGAAATGCAGTGATTTCTCAGGAAGGAGACAGATAGTTCATGAATCAATGTACCAGGAAACCAATGAGTGTTTTAGGTAGTAAGTTTGAAAGAGGAGGTGGCCAGAGGTCTGGAAAGGTTTCACCATTCAAGCTGAGCCCTGGGGTGTAAGAGGAATCTAGCTGAGCAAAAAGGTGGAGGAAGAAGTGAATGCCAGATGGAGATGACAAAAGGGGAGGCTAAAGACATCCAATCATTGTATCACTGATACATAAATAGGCATACAACAGTGTTATCTGGATGAGACAGTCCTGAGATATGTGAACGTTAGAAATACACATGAAGGATGCTACGTTGCTATGCAAGACAGAATGCTTTTTTTGAGCGGGGAGGTGCCAGGTGTCAGTTCTGAGGCTTGAACTTAGAGCCAAGGCATGGACCCTGAGTTTTTTTTGTACTCCACCCTTTGAGCCACAGCTTTACTTTTTAATTGGAGAAAAGGGTCACATGGACTTTCTTGCCTGGGCTGTTTATAAACTACAGTTCTCAGATCTCAGTCTCCTGAGTAGCTCGGATGACAGACATGAGCCACCAGTGCCTGGCTGAAACATTGAATTCTTAACCGTGATTTATGTCTTTTAAGTTACAAGCCAGAAAAGCCAACTTTATCATTGCTCCTTACCTAAAGAGCTCTGTAATTGTGTGTGTGTGTGTGTGTGTGTGTGTGTGTGTGTGTTTGTGTGTGACGAGGGGCTTGAACTCAGGGCCTGGGTGTTGTCCCTGAGCTCTTTTGTTCAAGGCTAGTACTCTACCACTTTGGGCCAGAGTTCCACTTTGGTTTTCTGGTGATTAATAGAAATAAGAGCCTCACAGACTTTCCTGCTGGTTTTGAACTGCGATCCTCAGATCTCAGCCTCCTGAATTGCTAGGCTTACAGGCGTGAACCACCAGGGCCTGGCTCTTGTCACTTTAAAAAATTATCTAGTACTCAGCATGAGATGCAACTGTAAGAAAAGCTAGGGCTTCCTCTTTAAGATTCTCTTTGCCCTAGAAAAAAAATGACTTTATTGGATACCAGCACAGAGCATTGTTGAGAGTGTGCGCACATTTGTTTTGCTCACATTATTCCCCCTCCCCCACTGGAAGGAGACCAAACTGTTTACAAGAAAGGCAGACACAAACAAACAACTGGGTAAAATGCTTGCAAGCCTTCAAAGACATGTGACCTGCCAGCCAGCCAGCATAGAGCTCCACCAGGCACACGGCAGGCTGGCCCTGCTTTTGGATCGCTGATATTACAGCTTCCTTGGGGATGACAATATAAATTATGCAGGCCATTATCATCTCCTCCCCAGAATTCTAACTTCTGAATTCCGACCGAGAAAATACAAAATTCATTCCCCTCGGGCAGGAGAGGCACTCTGCCACGGCACTTGCAGGAGAGACCAAAGAAGATTTGATTGGCCTCTTCAACCTTCCGCTGTTCTGTGGGCTAAGACACGCTTCCAGAAGCTTCCAGCTATTTTCTGTTGTCTGGAGGAAAGGCTGTTTTTTGTTGTGCCAGGTGCAGTTTGTAGGTATACCAGCACCATAATCTTTGTTCCCCCATTTCTCTCTGGGCCCGACACTCTTCAGTGGAATGCCAGGGCTAATGTGCCCCTAAAATTTTTCCTCTCTCTTTTCTTTCTCTCCCACAATTGTTTGGGAATCATTTTTATTTTCTGCATCTCTGTAGGAACCAACATCCTTCTAGCTAAAGTTGGGGCGTGGATCAGCATGGCCAGATCGTTCCATGGTTGATAAAACAACTTACAGACTTCTCTATACCAAGTCCTGAACCACCATCTTCCCATTATCATTGATTTGTATCTTCAGTTTCATGTACTGCCTTGCAAAAGTCTATAATAGTCTTATTTGGCATTTTCTTACAGTTTAAGTGTCGCTCCCCTAACATACATTCTTCGCTGCTGATCTGGTGAGTTTATATTGGTAGCTATCCATCCGAAAAAGAAAATCCTCAGCCAGGCTCTGGTGGCTCAAGCCTGTCATCCTAGCTACTCAGGAGGCTGAGATCTGAGAATTGAGGTTTGAAGCTGTCCCAGGCAGGGAAGGTCTTTGGGACTCTTACCTCCAATTAATAACAAAATACTGGAAGTGGAGTTGTGACTTAAGTAACTAGCCTTAGGAACAGTGCCCAGGCCCTGAGTTCAAGCCCTAGTACCAGCACAAAAAAGGAAGGAAGGAAGGAAGGAAGGAAGGAAGGAAGGAAGGAAGGAAGGAAGGAAGCTCCATTCAACCAGAAATTCCCTAGAATGAAAGCTCTCTGAGGGCAGGGATGTTTAGCATATGTTTACTGGCATTTGACAGTAGCATGCAATAAATCTTTATCGAATGGATGATTCAATGAAATTAACATCAGTCTTGCTGGTAGGAGCCTTGCTTGTGGCCTGGCAGCTCCTACTTCTTCCTGCAAGAAGGTGGTCCCTCCAAAAACAAACAGAACTCTCAGAATCATGGTAGAGTAAACCTGTTAAAATGGCAAAGTTAGCCAAACTTTTGAAAACACTTCCTTTTCCAAATTGTTCAACCAGTTTGTTCATTCAGATATTTCCATCATCCATCATTAAAACATCAACCACATAGTTACTGATGAAGACTGCTCAGGAACCCCGGCAAGAATTCACGAGTTAGTGAAGGTAGAAGACAGTGAGTGGAGTAGATCTCTGACCACGTCAATCTGTGCAGTCAGGTTTTTTTTTTTTGGGGGGGGGGTCGGTTCTTGCCTGAGCTTTGAATGAACTCGACTTCCCAGAAGAACTTTGATTAGAATATCCCAATGCCTTTCTTGCCTAATTTAAATCCCAGACATCTTTAGGAGAGGGAATATCTTGAAGTTCTTGAGTGGTTTCCATTCCATTGGTTTCCACTTCCTGTTTCATGTTTTGTTTTTAACCTGAGGTTGACAACACATCTGACATTGTTTACGGAGTCATGGACTCTCATAAAGTCTGTTCCCTCAGGACTGAACACGCTCTGCTGGCAGGAGCTGGGTCAGACTGGAAATAGGTTGGCAGACACAGACCCCACCCTGGGCCCACTTGAAGGCGCTATACAAATTGCAAACAGCCTCATCTTAGGCTACTGTGTTTGTACCGGAAGTGATTGGATCATCCATGACAGACAGAAATAAGGCTGATTGCTGCTCTTCCTAGGGGGGAAGTTAGCAGATAAATAATAGCTGTGGCCAGGAAAGGAATGCTGGTGAGCATACAGATGTTGCCAGCCTGTCTCCATGCATGCGGGGTGGTAGTTCTTGCCTAAGGGTGATTGTAACCCTGTAGGGGGTGTTTGGAGATACTTTTGTTGTCTGAATTGAGGGTAGGCCTCCCACCTACAATGCAAAGGCATAGGGCATCATCTAAAACAAAGACTTACCTGGCTCTACCAGGTTGCCAGCCTGATTTTGAGGAAATGGGCTCAACTTCCCGAGGAAGTCCCTGCCTGGTAGGCCCTTTCTCACTGGAAAATATATGTCTTCATGTTATTCTTGCATCAAACATGTCCACGTGGGTGGAAATCTCACATTGTTTTCTGCAAATAGCATGATTATTAGTAACATTTTAAAAAAACCAACACAACACCACATTGGGTTGCTGTTCCTTACAAATGGTACATGGTTTCCCTCATTTGTGGTAGCTAGAATGCACGTATAAATCTCCAAGTAAACGCACTGGGTGGTGAACAAGGGGTAACGAATTAACTGATGTGTAGAAGACTCTATGGAGAGTACAAGTAGTATAATTCTTTCTTTAAAAATTTTATTTTATTGTAAAGATGCTTTACAGAGGGGATACAGTTACATGAGTAAGCCAATGAACACATTACGTGTTGATCATTGTTACCCCTTCCTTGTTGTTGTCCTACTATCACTCCCCCAACCTCCCACACACCCCCCCCCCCGCCACCCTTCCCCCCCAACCCCGTTCCCTGTTGTCACTGTACTTGAATTTGGTACCCTGCATCTTGTATATGCATTTATCTAATCTGGGGAGGGGAAGGGGAATAACAAAATGCTGAAACAAGGACACAGGATGACCCATTGCCATAAGGATACCCACAGGGCAGTATATTGGAAACCAACTGTAGTATAATTCGTTAAGAAGACTAAGTCAAAGCCCCACAAAATAAATGCCAGGAAACAGGTACTTTCAAGTGGGGAGGGTGGGACCAGGGGAGAGGGAAAGAACGAAAGGGGATGGAGGGAGAATTCAGGCCAGGATTCATTGTATATACCACAGAATTGAGATGTATAAGGGAAAGGGTGGGTCAAAGGTGGGGTGAAGATGTTAATGTGGTGTCACAGATCAAGATGCATTGTGCACATAAACTGCTTTGTTAAAAGGTGAAATAATTCAATCCATAACCTAAAATTAAGATAAGTGAGGAAGGGGCGGGGAGGGGTGAGTAGAAACGTTGAAAGGGGTGTGACATTGATCAAGATGCACTGTATTTATGAACGCTCCTGTGAATTGCAACTCCTTTATACAACTACTTAAAGATAATGAAAATATTCCAAATAAAATCAAAATTCCCATCCTTTCTCCCCAAACAGCTTGAATAGAATGGGTGTGGAGATGATCTAGAGGCAAAATAACTCCTTCCAAGGCTGAGAACCCCTTCAAGAGGCTTGAAGAAGCTAGTCCCTGGGAGGTGGGATTCCTGGGTTGTGGGTTTAGCTCTCTCTGCTGCTGCTGAGCACACTGAGGTTTGTAGAGTACACACTGTACACTGGTTATCCCATTGCATCCTCTCTGCAGCTCTGGAAGAGCCGTGGAGTTACCAAGGCTTGGAGGCGTTTAAAGTGACATGCTGGCTATGTGTGGGGCTGGGATTTTTTCCCACAGGGAGCTGTGAGGCCCAAGGCTCTGCCAGTAACTAAGACTTGAACCTTTTCTGTGACTCTGCTTCTATCTGTGGCAATCAAGGAAGGTAAACTTGGTGGACTTACAGGAAACCCCGTTTGCAATGTTGCCGTATGCCATTTGTTCTTTTATGTCTTGCCCTTTTGAAAAGATCCTCCTTTAAAAAAATGGTGACAGTCCCAGGGGAGATAGTCATTGGAAATCCCTGTGGAATGATGCCAAATTTGATGTTTAACATTACCAGCTGGTGATCTTCTGAGAACATCTACAGCCACCTCTTCTCCATAACACCCCGATTCAGTAATTCTGAAATAACGCCTCCTTCCCCCTTTCACCCAGGTAATTCTGTCATTCTGGCTCTGACCAATTAGAATATTCAAGTGGCATCTTTGGGAGAATTGACCCATTGGTTGACTGACTGCTTGCTGGCCACTGTGAAAAGGCAGAATGTTTGGGCTAGATCAGGGGTGCTGGTGCCTTACGCTGACCATTCACTGCTGTCTCAGACTCACTCAGATCAGGGGTTCTTTAACTTTCAGGCACATGACATTCACCTAGAAAGATCTGAGAAGTGGCACCGCTCACATCATACTTTGAGTCAATCAAAACACAACGTCTGTGGCTGGACCCATTTGAGCAGAAGGAGTGAGAGTGGACGCAGAAGAGATGACAAAAGATCAGCCCACCACGGTGGCTGGTGACGATAATCCCAGCTACTGGGAAAGTGGAGGTAGGAGGATTACAGTTCAAAACCAGCCAGGCAAACATGAGACCCTATCAGAGTAGCAAAATTAAAAGGGAAAAAAAGTCCAGGGGCTTGTCTAAAAGTGATAGTACTTGCCTTTTAAGTAGGATGTGCTGAGCAACGATTCTTTCTTCTTTGTCTTCACTGAAAAAAAAAAAGGGAAAGAGTGATAATGAACGACAGTCTCACTGGTGCTAGAATACTTGAATAAAATAAAACTTAATTCAGGCAAAACTTTGGAGCTCACTTTTCTGGTAGGAAGCAAAGAATCCTTCTAAATAGCAGAGTCTTTTAAGTTGACCGATGTCTTGATCATTTGCTACTTTGAAATCAGTGACATGATTCAAAACGTCGACTACAGCCAAGTATACTCTCGTGGATAATCTCCATACTTGGAAGGATGAGGTAGGAGGATCTCATGTCCAAGGCTCTGTCACAGAACACAAACAACTACCACCAAAACAAAAATGTAGACCAACCTTAGTCACTAGAATTGGTTTTGATCTGTTGGTACTGGGAATTGAACTCAGAGCCTCAAACTCTTAGTTGGCATTTTTTGCTCAAGGCTGACATTCTACCCCTTGAGCCACACCTCTACTTCTGTTTGTTTGTTTTTCTGATTAATTGGAGATATGAGTCTCTTAGATTTGTCTGCTTGGGTTCTCTTTTGAAACATGATCCTCACTTCTCAGCCTCATGAGTAGCTAGAACTACAGGCATGAGCCACCAGGGCCTGGTGTCACCAGGAAATTTGGAGTGAGGCATGTAAAATTATTCTCCATGTTTCCCTTCTTCTAACTGATTTCATTATGCTCACTGAAGGAACAAATTCAGCCATCCTAAACTGAGGTAGTGACTTAGTTTCTCCAAAAATAAGAATCAAAACTAGGCAGCTTTGGATCTTGATACAACCTGTGTCTTGTTTTGAGTGGTCCACATAGAATATTAAAAGCTGAAGAATATTTAAGGAAAATTCTGCATTTCTTGTCTTTCTTGAAATTGTGAAAGCGCTTCCCGGTCCTGGGCTTGCTTGCTTGCTGACAGCAGTTGGCGGCTGGTAGAGAGAGGTTGTATGCTCACATTTGCCACAGTCCCATACCGCTTTGGTAATGTCAGCAGTCTGATGGGGTTCTGTACACCATGACAGTACTGTCACTGCTAACATGAGTTGAGATACAGATTTCTTCTCTCTCCTCCACCCCCTCCCAGTTCTCTAAAGAAGAGATGTCACTTCTCTGTATATACTAAATACTACTATGATTTCTTTTCTTGCTCTTGGTCTACACATTGGGATTGGAGAGGTCTTTCAGGCTGGCTCTTGTGCCCTTATTAAAGCCCCCTCCCCCACCATGGAATTTAGGACTTTGGGCTTCTACAAGATGCTCCTATCATCACTCCCCATCCCTGCGATGAAGGACTTCTTTTAGAATCCTGGATTTCCTACATCGGAGAAAGATAGATGCTTAGAAATCAAGAGCTGGGTGCTAAACGTGTTCATCATTATTGAAGGGGTCATTACTTCTGGCATTGGCCAGAGGACAGAGCTAGAGAGAGTGTTTGCATAGAACTCAGGCATATGCACAGCTAGATTTATTCTGCATGTACCTATTTTGTGCCTCTAAGTACTTTAAGAAACCTGTCCCATGGACATCTTCACCCTTATTCCAGCACCACAGGACTCAAACCAGCCTTGGGCAAATCACATTTTGGTTTTAGTATAGTTTTCTTTTGGTTTGTTTGCTTGTTTGTTTTAATAATGGCTCACCGTTGGGATGAGAAGAAGCAGCTTCTTCACTTGAAAGCTATTTTGTAGATATTACTTTCAAGACCGTCCCAGAAGCCTTTGTAAAAAATATGTGAAGTTGTTCTCATTGACCAAGATGTTGGCACATCACCCTCCTCAGTCCCTTGTTGAAATCTTCCATGGGTTGGAACATATGGCCCCGCTGTTCCTTCCTGAAGGTGGGTAGACCTACCTTCTTCCTTCCACAAACAGGCTTCCTCCCGCCCTTCTAACAATGCCTATTGTACCGCTGAGCTGGCACTTGTGTATCCCAAATGGAAGCCAAGACACTTCTGGGAGATTACCATCAGAACGTTGCTTTACATGTGAAATCTTATTTTGAATTCAGGTACACAATTACTCACTCGGAGACTTAATTACACTGCCTTAGGATAGTATTAAAACAATGGTTTTAATTATTTTTTGGGGGGTTACAAAAGGGATCCGTTGTCTTGCTAGGAAGGTGAACTAACTGCCTGTTTTGGAGGACTCCACAGATAACAAATGAACCAGGCATGGCGGAGGCTTACCTGTGGCTCCCTCGAGTCTGTTCAGGAAGCAAATAGACTTGGATGGGGGTCTCTCTTCTCCTCATTATGCCAAATGTAAACCTAGTAGTCTTGGATGTGTCTTTATAAACTGTTTATAGAGAACTGGGAAGAGGATCGGACCAGGCTGACTCCTGGCTCATCAGAGGTGTGGCCCCCTTGGTGGTTTGGAAAACATTCGGAGTTTTAAACAGCAACACCTATAATTATGAAGGCGTCATCCCTTCCATAAAAAAGAAAAGAAAACAAAGAAAGCAAAGCCCTTCTACTAACAAGGTGTAGTCATAGCATGTGTTCAGCCTTTCCAAAACCTGTCTGGCATTTGTTTCTGGCCTGCTGGGGAATATCTTCCATCTTTCTCTGAGCTCTCATAAAACAATACAAAGGTAAACAATTGGAACACAATTAGCAGTCTCTTTGGGGTAACAGGAGAGAGAAGTCACCCTATTATTAATGTCAAAGGAATTAATCACGGTTTACATAGGTGATTTAGTGGCTTAACTTTGCAAGCAGTTGAAAAACAGGGAACCAACAAAGTTTACAAAAGATGCCAGTTTGGAGAATCCAGTATGGCAGACAGCTTACAAGGACTGGCCCTGGAGTTGTAGGCTGTAAAGGTGACTGAGATATGACCTGTTGAAGAAGGGCCTGTGTGTACTATGCTGAGATTCACACTCATAGAGGTGTGTAAACTGTGTGTTTGCTAAGGTGCAGATTTTGATTCAGTAGGCTTGAGTGGCTTCTGAGATTCTGCTTTTAAAAAAAAATTACTTTTTTCTAACCCAGTTTTGCTATGTTGCCCAGAGTAGCCTTGAACTCACAAACTCCAATAGCCACCACACTTGGCTCTGCTTTTTAACACAGCCCAGGTGGTGCCCAAGTTACAGGTGAATACATCTCCCTTGTCTTAGGCATCCAAATTGCCTTTACAGCTGCCAGTGTATTGTTCTGTGGGTACTCAGGGCATCAGGGGCTGGGATAATTCTTTGTAGTGAAGATCCTAGTCAACTACTTCATTGTACATCGCAGTTCATGGGTATTCTGATCTTTCTAGAGCAAAATGGTTTACTGTACAGTTATAGGCAAGTTCTTTTTTCACAAGGATTTTTTATTTTTAGAAAAAAATTGTAAAATGTGATATCAAGATGTTTACATAAAAATATTTACAGGTCACATTTATTTATGAATATAGAACTGAATCATTTAAAAAACACACACAGGAGTTACAATCTTGGTCGGTAAGATTGTCCTGTGGTTAGAAAAGCAGAAAAAGTCTCCAGATTAAAAGCTGAGCCTCTTGGTTCATTATTGGAGAAAACACTTGGGAGTTGGGTTGGTCCTATCTCCCAATTTTTCCAGCCCTACTTACCCAATATTGTGTGTTTCAGGGCCTGTTAGAAACCATCTATTATAAAACAAGAGCTTCCCCTAATGGTTTCTATTTTGGACAGATGAGGACACCAGAAAACTCTGCATGGGTTCCTGTCACCTTTCTGTGAAATGCGTGATTTTCGTTAGCCATTCCTTTCCTTTTTAGAATGGTCTGATGATGCTCATGAGCTCCTTGCTCCCTCCTCTCCCCATTCCTTCCTCTCTTCATGTGTCTGCACCCCTTCCCCACACTTGGATCCCTGCCACATCTGAGAGAGCAGAGAGGCTAGAAGGGCATTGAACTTGATGTTGGCCTACTGGAGCCTTGGCGGCTCCATCATCTGTTAAAGGAATAAGGAGGATGGCTGTTCCTGGAGGCTGAGCAAGCTGCTTAAGTTCTGAGGACTGATCTGTTTTGTGAGATGGAAAGACTGAGATGTAAATACATTGTCAGATCCCCTGCACTGCCTCCCATCATTCAACCATCAACCAATTATTTGTCTTGGAGAATGACTTCTATCTCTGGGCCTCAGTTTTCCTTCTGCAGTTTGACATGCTTAGTTGTACCCAGGCTTTTCCAAATGTGGGAGCCTTGTCACTGGGAAAGCCTTAGGTGACATTGATTCACAGATGGAAAAAATGCATTCTTTCTCCACCCCTGTCCAGCCCAATCCTTCAGATCGTTTAAAAAGAGAGAGAGAAAACAAGATCATGTGATGATCATATTTTGCTTTGGGAATTTATGTGTGTGTGCGCGAATGCATTACGTGTGCTAGTACAAGGGTTTGAACCCAGAGCCTTGTGCTCTTGCTCAGATTTTTTACTCATGGCTGATACTTTTACCACTTTGGATTTTTACTGGTAAATTTGAGATAAATATCTTATAGATTCATCTGCCATAACTAGCTTCAAACCAGAACCCACATTTTCAGATCTTAGACTCCTTCCTATATAGTAGGATTACAGGTGTAAGCCACTGGTACACAATGATGTTCTTACGCTGTTCATTTTCAACATGGATACATTACTTTGGCAAGGAGATTTTTATTTCTTTATTAGTAATCAAGTAGGAGTCTCTGTCTCTCTCTTCCTCTCTCCCTCTTTCCCTCTCTCCCTTTCTCTCTCTTTCCCTCTCTCTCCCTCTCCCTCCCCCCCCCCTTGCTTGATCTCAAAGCCAGAATGCTGTCACTTAGCTTTTTTGCTCAAGGCTGGAACCCAACCACTTAAGCAATGGTCCTATTTCTAGCTTTTGGTGATTAATTGGAGATAAGAGTCTGGTGGACTTTCCAGCCTGGGCTGGTTTTGAACCATGATCTTCAGATCTCAGCCTGTAGGATTGCAGGACTTTAGCTAGGATGACAGGCATGTGCCACCAGCCTCAGACACAGGTTCTCTTCTTTAAATTCAATTAGAATGTTTCATTTGCTATTCTCACAAAATCAGTGGCTTTCTTTGCATTGTGCCTCTTCTTAATTTATGGAGGGTGATACAAATTTCCTACCTAAAGTAGTAACAGAAAACAAAAGGGTTGATATAAATGAATATAGTTAGTACAATTAGCATAATAACAGCACTCCAATGAATGACGTGTATTGGTTATTCAGGAATTACTTTGCTATATAGGTATGGCAACATTAGGAATCCAGTAACTACAATGGAAGAAACACTAAGTAATTTTTGTGTCCGTTCAACTCTAAACTTACAAGAGCATGAAAACATCTCATGAAGTGTGTTATGTTCATCAACACAGAATTTAGAGAATGAGTTAAACTTGTATATACAGGTAGTGGTGTATGTGGCAGAACATTAACATGGTTTGATTTCTGTGTTTTTGTTTTTTTTAATTTGAGGGAGTAGTGTGCTTGTTTGCTGTAATGTTTTTTGGGTTTTTTTTGTTTTGTTTTATTTTGTTTGGTCGTGGGGCTTGAACTCTGGGCCTGGGCACTGTCCCTGAGCTCTTCTGCTCAAGGCTAGCACTCTACCACTTGAGCCACAGCGCCACTTCCACATGCTCTGATTTCTTTAGAGAAATACTGCCTGCAAGTAAGTGCAATCGGAAAATTGTGCATTTACATTGGTTTTATTTTCTGTTACTTTATATATAAATAAAAGGAGACAAGCCCCTTTGCTTTGGGCATAATTAAAAATAAAATTATGTCAGGAACATGCTTCAAAAAGGGATTTCTATTTGTTCTATCACCAAAAGGTGGCGTCCTACCCCCATGCCCTTTATTTTAAAAAAGCCTTCTTGCTTTAATTTAACAAAAAGAAACTTCCAGTTGATTACTGATAAAAAAAAATTAAAATCTGCTCCTTATGAATGTAACGTGACAGTATTGGAAATGAACATTATGTTAAGCTGCAGTTAAATTTTCCTTTAATGTAAACCACACAGACATGGAGATCTTTAATAAGACAACACATTAGACAGAATCATGTCCCAAACTAAGTGCCATATATCATGGGGTTTACAACCAGAATTTCCTTTTGTTTGCAAAACTTGTTGCCAACCTGACTTGAGCCTCCACTAGCAAGTGAAAGTAGAATTTCAGGCTGTTCAAATGCACTATAAGATCAGCAGGAATCAATCAATCAATCAATCTATCTATTTATCTATCTATAGTTAAATATCTTGTTATATATATTTTGTATGACGGTAAAAATTGAAGGACAACACACTATCAGAAGGAGGCATTGTTCTTTATAGATGATGCAACTGTTTATCACATTTAAATAAGCTGCGATTCCTCTGAGTTTTAATTCGATAACTGGAAGAATGCTATAAACCAGGGGTATTTGTCAGAAACACAGAAATTACAAACAACTTTTCCCAGTACTTTGTAGATTTCCATTTAATTTCATGAGAATTCAGTATATGAAATTTCCAGTGGTGTCAAAGGGTTGTTGAGAATATGAACTGACTGACATAATGGTGTTAGATCAGTGCCCAAGTCATAGTAAACATTCAGTAAATACTAGATGCAATTGCTGACTGCTGTAGATTGTGAGTACCCAGGAGCAAGTATTATTTATTTGTATATCCTTTAGTTCCCACTTTGAGGCCTAGAATGTGGAAGGTGTGTTAATACCTTGACAAAGACAACATGAACCCTAGCTTCTAGGAAACTGTACATTACACTAAAATGAATTTATCTAGTTTCTAGACTAAAAGGCTGGATCCGGTGGTCTTGCCTGGATACCATAGAACTTTACGCAGCATGCATTCAACGAGTTTTGCCAGGACAGAATTCACTTAGAACAGCCTCCTTTCCTTTGGCTTCATTTTGCAGCACTAGTGAAAGACTTTGTTAATATTATTTTTCTTTCCAAACAGATACAATTCTAAAGTGGTAGTCTGATGCTTTCATAGTAACGGAAATGTGAAAGCTAAAAATGAACAGTGAACAATATTTGCGAAGAATTTATAACAGCCTTCTCAGAATATTATCTGAGACTATTATTTGGCTAATCTCAAGGCCAAACGGACTGTGTAAACCTTTTCCCCAGCTCAGGGCTTTTCTTTTGGGTAGGAATCCATAGGGTGCTTTTAATATACTTTCATAAAGTGAAGCTGGAAATTATAGCTTGGGAGTCTGGCAGTATCTGGGATGATAGATCTGAAATTAAAAAAAATCTGTTAAACGAGCAGACATGGAGGTCTTAATACATTTCTAAGCCATGTTTTGGGAACCGAAAATAGGTCTTCTCTATTTGTGTGGGTAAAAAGTGTCTTTTGTTTTACATACGGATATCTGCATTCCAATAACATTTCATGAGGGCTCCTCATTTAGCTCATCCAAATGACTGAATTCAAACTTCCAAACAGTCAAAAGGGGGAGAAAAATTAAAAAAAAAAAGTCTCACCTTTTCACAAGAATTGGACAAAGCGTTCTTGCCACGTGACTGATGTGTGGGAGAGGAGGTAATTTGTGTTAAACAAGTGATTGACATGCTAGCCCTGGGTGTTTTCCTAAGAGGAAAGGAAGTCAGAGCACAGTTCCGCGCAGCTACTTTTCCTCCGAGTAGATCTGGAGACACATTCCTGCAGTGTCTGACAAGCCAAGGGGGTGGTGTGTGTGTGTGTGTGGGGGGGGGGAGCTTGTTTCTGTACTCTCTTTCTCTCTCTCTTTCTCTCCCGATTCCTGATTCCCAGATGCAGGGGGAAAACCCCTGGCTGGCTGAGTGGCTTGGTGGGGTTTCTGTTTCCTTGCAAACCCGGGTTTGTCCTTCTGCTGAACTTTCACCTCCCGAACTCGCCTCCTTTCATTGGACAAAGTGCAGAAAGAAAGGGGGAGAGACGGAGGGAGGACGGGAGAGGAGGGGAGCGCGGCCGGCACGCCAGCCGGGGCTCCCGGGCGGCAACTGTCACCGCGGGCAGAGCACTTTCACTTTTAACTGGAGGAAACGCACGTCCGCGCCGGTCCTCTCCTCTTCCTCCGGTATTTTTAGCTCCGACACCGAGCAAATAGCCCTCGCCTTCTCCTCTTCGTCTCTACTTGTGGCCGAGCTCTCTTCGCAATCCCCCCCCCAGTGTCTGGAGCACCCCCCCACACTTTGCCCCCCCTTTCCCCCCCCCTCATCTTGTGAGCAATCCCTCCTCGCGCCCCCAGGTCCCTTATTTTCCAGGTCTTCCCCGCCAGATTCCTCTTAAAAGACTGTTTTGGCGTTCCCTGCCTTTCTCGGGTCTTTGCTTCTCTCTCCTCTTCCTTATCCAGCCCGGACGCCCCCCCCTCCCCAGGATTAGCCCCCTCCCCCCTCCAGGTCCCCCCCCCACCATTGCGATTTTTTTTCCTGCAAGCCCTGTTGTTTACCCAGCAGGTGGATGTGACGTCAGGGACGCACAACAGCAAAAAATAACAACATCTCCCTCCGCGACGTGTTGGCCTCTACTTGCGCGCCTTATTTATTTATTTGTTCCGGGATGCTGGGGGGGGGGAAGGGGTTGGGCGCCAGCGCCCCAGGGACCAGGCAAGCGGGTGCGGTTAGAACTCTGGGGGCCCTGGGAGGGGTGTGTGTATGGGGGGAACCTTGGGAAATGCGTGAGGCGGAAAGGGGCCTCTGGCAGGAGGTGGGGATGGGCTGTGGTGGGGATGTGGGGGGGCATCCTGGCCCAGCGCGGTCCGCGCCTCTGCCGCCGCCACTGGCGCTGGCGGGGCGCTGGGAAGCTAGTCCCGAGCGGAGGAATCTATTGTTATTTATTGTGTGGCAGTTGCATGCTGTACTCGGCGGCCCGGCCCTCGCCCGGGAGTGCGTGCGTGTGTGTATGTGTGTGTGTGTGTGCGTGTGCGCGCGGGTGTGTGCGCGGGTGAGTGTGTGCGCGCGCGGGCGGGAGTGGGCGCGCGCGGGGAAAGGCCCGAAAACACCTTAGTTTGCACCGAGAGACCATTTGCAGCGGGTGAGTTTGTATTTTTCCATTTCTGCTCCACTTTTTCCCAAGCCGCCTCCTGCCTTGTTTCCGCCACTTTAAACAACAACAAGCAGCACAAAAAAAAGAAAGAAAAAAAAAGAAAGAAAGACAAAAAGAAAAAGAAAAAGAAAAAAACCCTACTTTTCATCTCCAGGCTCCACGTGCATCTCCCCTAGCCTTCCCCTCTCTTCTTCTTTCCCGGGGTCCGGGCCCAGGCTGGGGGGGGGGGAGGTGGGTACCGGGCTACGAGCCGGCCCGAGGGTGGGGGGAGCTCCGAAGGCCGAACCCCGGGGTCCATTTGCATAAGTCAAATGGAGGGGGGGTGCGGTGTCGGCTTTGAGGGGGGCGAGATCGCCTCCCCCTCGACCCCTTTGCGCCGGCGCGCTCGCTCTCTCTACCCGGGTGGAGAAACCCAGAAGCCAGGCCGCCGGTCGTAACTTTCAGTGCCCAGTGTCGGCCACTCGGGCACGGACGGGGTGCAGGGCCCGGCTCAGGGCCGCGGCTTCTTCGGCGGGAGGGGGCGTGCAGCGGGCGCCTCCTGAGGTTCAAAGTTTGGACTTGGAGCAAACTTTTCCCCTTCCTCACTCCCGGGTGTGTGCCCCTTGGGTGCCCCCGAGGGAGCCTCGCTGACGGGGACAGACTGCCTGGGGACGTCTGCGCCCTGGGCCCCGCGTTTGGGGACATCCCCGGAGCCACGCGCGTCTTGCCCCGAACCCAGCGGTGGGGACGCTCGCTCTCACTCCCCCTCGGAGCTCGGAAAACTCAAACACACACGCACACGCACACACACGCACACCACCCGCGCACCCTCTGCCAGACGCTCACCTCCCCCCACGCGCGTTCGGCCCCCGCGGCCCAGCTTTCCCAAGACACGCCGGGTACAAGCCGTGGCCAGCCAGATCGCGGGTGGGCACGAGAACCGGGTGCGCTGCGAGGAGGAATCGCCGCGCCCGGATCCTCCTCCGATCACACCACACACACGCACACACGCACACACACTTTCTGGGTTTACACCCCCCCTTCCATCCTAAGCTTCGGCAACGAGGGGATTGCCAAAGCTCTTGATCTGTCCTGCGAGGCGCGAGCGCGCGCGTGTCGCCGCGTCCCCCTGGCCCGGTCCGGCAACCCATGGCTCTCCCGGTCTCTCGCCGGCGCGCAGCCTTCCTCCTCCTCCTCCGAGCTCTCTCGGGGAGGGGAAGGGGATGGGGGGGAGGGGGCTCCGTTCCTGTCCCGCGGAGACGACTCCCCGGAGCCCACCCCAACGGGGCCGAGCCGGCGTGCGTTTCCGAGTGGGGGACCGAGGCGGCGGCGGCGGTGGCGGCGGCGGTGGCGGCGGCGGCGCGGGGAGCCGAGGACTTTGCCAGCTGCCGCGGGGTCGCGGTCATTTGCAGCCTCCGCCTCCCGTCGCCCCCGCCTCCGCCCCCCTCCCCACTCCTCCTCCCCAGACACCGCAGCGCCCGGAAACTTTGATTCCTTCTCTTTTTCTGGCCCCCCTCGGCGAGCCCCCCTCCCCACCTGTTGGGGAGCTCCGCCTCGGTCCCGGGAGACTGGCGGTGACACCCGGGCGCCGGGGAGCTCTGCGCCCCGAAACAAAGTCTCACGTCCCCCTCCCAAGTGTTTGCTTCCAGCACCCCCCCGCCGCCCCCCAAATCCTCCCGCAGCTCCCGCCCCCTGTGAGAATAAGGACTAAATAAACAGTTGTAACTCCAAACCTTGCGCCGGCGATCGTATCCCCTATCCCACCCCCTCCTCCGGCCCCCCTCTCTCTTTTTCCTTTCTTTCTTTCTTTCTTTTTCTCTTTTTGTTGTTGTCGCAACTTTGTAAGATCCCGGGGAAGGTGCGGAGAACTTGGGCTCCGGCCCGATTTCCCCCGGTTTCGGGTTCGTGGCTGCGATTCCCTGAGCCGCATCTCCTCTCTCCTCCCGGCGCAAACTCGGGGTCCTCCGAGCCCGGCCGTCCTCCCCGGTCCCGGGCCCCTCGGCTAACTCACCCGTCCCGTCCCCTTCGTCTGTTCCACCCCCCCCCGACCCCCCCCTCCCCGACACAACCTGCACGGAGAAGACGTGCTGAGGGTCGCCCCGGTTTCTTGTCGACCGCAGAAGCTGAAAGTTTTGGAGAGGAAGACAGCGCGCGAGGAGCGAGCGGGCGAGGGGCGGCGGCGGCGGCGCCGGGGACCATGGTGCTGCCCGCGCCTCCTCCGCGGGCGTGAAGGCGGCGCTCCCACTCCCTGCGGGACTCAGCCGGGTAAGTCGAGGCGGCCGCAGCTGCCAGGAGCCGGGCACGGGCGTGGGGGGGAGGGAGGCCTGGGGGGGGGGAGGGAAGGGGCATCGGCCAGCCCCGAGGCTGTCCCCGAGCTTTTCCGTGCCCAAAGACGCGGTGGGACCGCTGCGAGGAGACGCCCGGAGCCAGGCATGTGCCCATCTCAGGCCGGTAGGTGCTTGGAAACACGGGCTTTCTCTCTCTCCTCCTTCCCTTCTTTCTTTATGAATCCCGCAAATCTGCAGATCAAAGTTGAGCGTGGAGTGTAAAGTGCTTGGATAAAATATGGTGACACCCCTCGCTCTCCTTCTCAACCCACTCTCTCCTTTCCAACTATTAATTATTTCCAAGTCATTGTGTCCAAATACCCGAGCTGGCTGATTACAAAGTGTATTGATTTAGTCTGGGCTCATCCTACGCTTTCGTCTTAATTCATTTTCTTGTTGCTCGACCAGAAAGACCCAAAATGAAACTTACCGCTGCCTCGTCCCTCTCTCCCCACCCCCAACCCCACCCGCATCTATCAGGTTTGCCCAGGATAATGAAATTAATATAAACATTTCATTTGCTTGTATTCGAGTTTATCCAGGCTCACATCTGAAGGGCTGGGGTTTGCCTTCACGTCTAGTCACAGGTTTGGGTTTTTGTTTTGTGTGTGTGTTTAAGTTAGGATTTCTTATTTTGTTCCCATTCTTTAAACAAGAATGCTGGAGGTGCATTCTGGAATACCGGTCAAAGGACTGTGCATGGGAGCCGTTACACTTCACCTTTGCTCGTCCATACATTTGGGCGTTTAGTTCTTGTAAAACAGCTGAGTTGCGTTTTCTATCACTGAAAAATCACCGAAATTGTGCAAAATCTTTACCTTCCCACCCCTCGTTTTTCCGCAGTGAGAAGCAATTCCAGGGGAAGATAGGTAAACTAGAATTTGAAGACAAATGGTAAACTTCAGATGTTTTCTATACAGGGGATAGAGCCTGAGGCTGGGAGACAGGAAGGAGTTCTTGTTAATTTCTGTTTCAGAGAAAAAAATTTGTCAAATCTTCTTTCTTCTTTCTTTTTTGAATTCCACTGGAATTTGGAGTCTCAAAGTAGAAATACTCATCCCTTTGCGTCAAGGAAAAGAAAACAATCTGGAATCCCATTTCCAGAAAATTGGAATCTCTTTTTCCTCCCTGCCTTTGTATTTGGAATGTGGTCTCTTAATTAAAGAGTATTAAAAATTATGTAAAGGAACCAATCTAGTGACCAGAAGGTATCAGCTAAAATCTCAACTTGGAAAGGGGAAGAAAAAAGGTTTAAAATCTGGCTACTAGCTACTTCCCCCACCCAATTTGGATTAGTCATTGTATGGGGGGGGGGAGAGAAATAACTTTTTTTTTTTTTTGGAAAAGTAAACAGCCTCCAACTGCTGAACCTTGACAACCCAAATTAAGGAAGCAGGAGAGATCAAACAGAACTGCTGCTGGGTTGTTGTCAGGAGCTGCTTGGTTGTAGAACTCTGGACTATTCACTCACACAGCCAGGCTGTATGTTCACTTATGCAGAAATGGACCATTGCAAATGCTGATCTTCCTTGTGCAAAGCACAGGCTCATTTGGAAGGAAATCTCCAGCGTCTGTCTGGTTGGATTTGAATTCCCTATGGATGCAGAGTTGCTAAACAAGTTACTATTTCTTTAAATGCATCTTTATGAGGAGAATGCACCCTAAAAGGTATCCAAAGAATAAATATTAAGTCATCCAGAGGCTGTCTTGCTACCCAGAACTGTACAGTGGAATTCTTTTTTACCAACCTTAGACTCCTACACTAAAGTTAGATAACGTTTTCTCACATGGAGCTAGAACTGCCTTGTCAGGGAAGCTAGGATTTAAATCTGATGTGAAGCTTTAAAAAAAAAGAAAGAAACAACAAAAAACACTAGTGATGAAGTTTCCTATCAGCCCACACTTGGAATTTAAAAATGCAAGAGAGCCTTCTCCAGATTAGATGTAACCTCTTTTTTTAGATTGACATTCAACATGACCATGTTGCTACTTTTATTCAAGTTTTCTTGCAACTTGTCCTTGCTTGTTGTCTAGGAAATTTTAACTGCTTTACATTTTTAAGTAATGTAGTAACAGTAATTACTTTAGCATTTTGTTTTCACAGGTTTATCAAAGTAGAATGAAAGAAATATCAACTAGTTAAATTAACTGGCTCAAATTAAGAGATTCATATTCCTATAGCTGCCTGAAAGATTTTGTGTTTATATTTAAATCTTAGAGGATAAACTGTGTAACACTTTCTTTTCCCAGCTATAAAGTATCACCAAATTAAATGCCATTTTTAATTAAGTAGAACAAAAGAGGAAATAGGGAAAGGTAAACATATAAGAATAAAACAATTGTCATTAAAGGCTTGTGTTTTTAATTAACAGGTGTCAGTCATATAATATTTTGTGGGTTGTTTTTTTTGGTGTGTGTGTGTGTGTGTGTGTGTGTGTGTGAGTGTGTGTGTTTAAATAAGCCTGAGTTTCCTACTGATGGTGCATGTCTCAAAGTCTTTTTTTTGTTGCATATCCCTTTATTGTCTAATTAAGGAATGTGAGTTAAATGTAGACATCGATGCAAGTAGGCAATTTTCTGCAATATATAGTGGGTTTTTTTTCTTTTAAGAGCTATGAATATTTTCTAGTTACCACCTATAGCCAAAGATAACTGGGTTAATATTGAGCCTAGGCATGGTATGTTCATTCATTCTCTCTCTCTCTCTCTCTCTCTCTCCCCCCCCCCTCTCTTCTTTCTTTCTTTCATCACTAAGTTTTTCCTTGTTTCTCTTAATACTGCATTCCTGAAGTCGACAGCCTGCGATCTTAGGCTCTCTGGGAAGGCTATTGTGTCTCTACAGTAGTTTAAAATAATAGAATAGCAGAATTGGGATATTTCCCAAACAAATATATTTGTACCATAACATGTCCCATACCAAAATTAAGGAAGAGAGAGGACTGGATGGCAGAGGTGTCAACCTCTTTGGGACCCGCATTTCTCTTTGCATGTAGTCTCTGTGCATATTTATTTGGTTTTCATGTGTTACCTAAGCCTCAAACTCAGTTTTGAAATTTCATCTTCTAACACTGCACATTACAAACAACCATGTGTATTTAGACAAGGGTAGGTATTACAAGACCAATCCTATTTCAAGGAAGATGCCAAGAATATTTACAGGTTATAGCAATAGTTTTTGTCTTTTAAAAACAATTTTAGTTACACGTTAATGAAATTTAAATAGATTGCAAGCTGTCAGAAAATAGTATAAATTTTGTTTATGATTCAGTTACTTGAAAGTACTTACATTAAAGAAACTCATTTAACCCTGACTGAAGAGCATTAAGTGAGTAGCGTAGCTCTCCCGAGAGTTTCACTGCCCTCTGCTCTCTCCATAATCTTAAATGACTACAATTTAATTGCAACTTCAAGGCATGGACGATGAGCTGTTTCTACACGACTCAGAAAGGGTTTTCAGTGCAACGCTCAATTTGCACAGGTGGTAGTTTTGTTTTTTTGTTTTAAACAATTTTGCTGAGGGCGCTCCCCTTTCTCACCCTATTCTGTGTCATATTCCTTTTATGCATTTCAGTCAGTCGGTGCTATTTTTGCTAAGCTAGCAGTATTGGCTCTTGTTTTAAAAGTGTGGTTTTGAATCTAGAAAATATATAAGAGCACTGAGCAGGTAAGGCGTTTGTTTTCTAAAGAACATAACCCCAAGAAAGGCATCTGGTGGTTAGGCAGGTGAATTTTATATTCCAGATTCTATACTATGACTATTTGCAAGGTTTATGGGGTTTTTTTTGATGGTAGTAAATCACACCAGGTGATCAAACACTGAGCTTGTGAGACAAGCCAGCAAGTCCTAAGTTTGCATTTTCCCAATGATCTTTCTTGTGACTTGTTCCCTAATCGACCAGCTATTAGCTGTATGTGCACAGGGCAAGGGGGCATGAGTTTTACAATTTCTCTTGTCTGATACTTGGATGGGCTAAAGTTAGAGGTACCCAAAGGTGGAGCAGCAGCAGGCTATGAGATGAGGCCAGTTCCTGAAATAGGGGCAAAGCTGGATGAATTTGGGGGTGTCTTCTACATGACAGTTTTTTTCTCTCTCTCTTTTTCCAAACCTCTCTGCTCTGGACACTTACAGTTTATTTCAACGTACATGTGACCATGGAGTTAATGGAAATTAAGCAGATTTGGCTTGTGTCACCAACCTAAAAATAAATGCTGTAAGGAACATTTGATTTCAAGAAGTGCTTTGATTTTGTATCTCATAGATAATGTTCTGGCTCCGATGGCTACAGCCTGGTATTGTGCAAAGAGGAAGCACAGATAGTAGACTGTGGCAGTCGGCAAAGACAATTTGACTTAGTGTTCTTTGTTTCTTCAATAAATTATTCTTATTAATTATAGTTGGTTGGTGCAGAGCATTTTTTCCAGTTTTGTTGAGAAGGCAGCATCCGTTCACTCACAGGTTTAACTGGAAACTGTGTCCTCTTTTTTTATGCTGCCTTTTTCTTTCCAGTCTTGAGATTTGAGGACCACATTGGCTTGCTTTGCCTTTTACAGTCCCCTCACAGCAGTTTTAAGCATGGACCTCAGTGTACAACAGGTGTTCATTTTGCCATTATTTTATGAGACAAAAAAAATATGTCTCCTACCTAGGAAGCCACTGGGCGAAGAATTTATCCACGTAGACAGGTGTGAATGGATTTTTCCTGATGACCCACTCCAAGTGGTTTTTTTTCCCTTTTGGTGATGGTGGGCTTGCTTGATTTAGTGCCGTGAAATTTACAGTGAAGTTGAAATAATTTAAGATTATGGGACAATGAATAGGATGCTGGGAGCTTTTTTTTTTTGGTGCTTTGATCTTAATGTTTAATGCTGTTCTTTGTGGGGTTCAATGAGTTTCTTCACTCTGGGTACTTAAAGTGACGAAATCGTAAACAAAATTTATATTAGATTCTGACAACTAATAATCTATTTAAATTACATTAAAGTATCTGGGAAAAAATTTAATTAAAGACAGAAGTTACTGTCAAGCCCTGTAAATATCTTGACAGGTCTACTCAAATGGAACTGATATCACGAAATATTTACATACGTCTGGTGTGTTACCGAGCATCCCAGGCTGAGCTAATTGCCCTTTCTTCCCAAATCGCCTTTTTAATAAAATAGGTTTTTTTCCAAAACAAGATGAATAAAATACAACATCACACTGTAGTTATTATGTTTACTGTTTTGTTCTCTGTACTCGGGATTGTTCTGTGATGAGTTTATCTCTTTAAAGTGCTACTGATGCAAAGAGCTGATCAGGAGGACATCACTGCTGAGGCAAAGCATGCCCTTCTGCTTGATTTCTCTTGTTTAAAGGGCTAGGGTTATGGCACCATCTACTGAGGAACAGTAAGAAGGTCAGAGCAAGGCATTGCTGGGTCCCTGCTTAGAGTACAGAGATGAGATTCCTTTAGAAAGGGATAAAGATCGGAATTTCATATTCTGGATCCATATTGATTTACTGCTGGTAAGGTAAGTGACACCAACACCTTGCCAGATTCTCTGATTTTTAGTGAATTTTTGGATCTGCTTTGTTGACTAGGACACTAAATAACACTTCTAGAATCTAATTCAAAACCTGAATTCCCAGTCTCTCTCCTCCTCTCTCTTCCCAGCTGTGCTTTTTCAACACAACAGGAATCTGCTTCAGGTTCCTGCCTGTGGATTGGGATGAAGGGATTTTAAGGTATGTTGTTCAAACTTAGTGATGTGCTGACACGGGGCTGTGTGAGCATTCAATCTCTTGGTGTTCTTGATGTTTTCAGAACACTGACTGCAGCCTTTAGAAGGATTGTTTGTGTGTGAGAGTTTTGCTTGAGGTTTTCCAGCCTCAGTGCCTTGCTCTAAGTTGGTAGTGTCCCCTCCTGTGATCAGGTGAGCACCAGAACAGAGATAGATGCCCATGTCTGAGGTAGAAGAAGCTTGCAGGTGGTTCTAAATCAGCATGTAGGGCTGGGAAGTTGGCTCAGTGGTAGAGCGCTTGCCTCTCATGCATCAAGCCCTGGGTTCAATTCCTCAGCACCACATATGCAAAAATAAATAAATAAATCAACATGCTTCAGAAGCTAGGCTCTTGGCTTGTTTGTATCTATCTGTTCCCATTTGCATGATGATGACGGTGATGATAGTGTGTGTGTGTGTGTGTGTGTGTTGGTTCTTAAAGATACAGATTCTTGAATCTGAATTTTTGCTGATTGACCTGGGATGCACATTGAGGAACTTTCTCTTATAATTCTGTTTCATGACAAATGATGACACTCATGGATCAAGTGATTTATGCTACTAGAGATTCAAAACCTTTGATCTCTTTCTTTTACTGGACATTACTGATCATCTGTTTCACTTTGAGGTCCATCCATTGTACTTTGAATGTGTTTGAATTTAGATGAAGAGTGAACTACAGTAGCTTTTAAGTCTGTGTAGGTATGGGAATTCCAACAGAGTGGACGTTCTGGAGAGTGGTCACACCACTGCTGGACATGTCACCTCTGGGTTGGGGCAGACCCTGCAGTTTAGAAAAGCACCCCATGGACCAGCGCCGATGACTCACACCTGTAATCCTAGCTACTTAGGAGGCTGAGATCTGAGGATTGGGGTTCAAAGCAAGTCCGGGCAGGAAAGTTTGTGAGACTTCTATCTCCAATTAACCACCAGAAAACCAGAAATCGTGCTATAGCTCAAGTGGTAGAACGCTCACCTTGATCTGAAGAGCTCAGGATCAGTGCTCATGACCAGAGTTCAAGCCCTACAACCTACAAAAAGAAAAGAAAAAAGGCACCCCATGATTCTTATACCCACCAAAGTGGAAAAGCTGCCCTCTGCAGCGGTCAATCGGAGGACTGACCCTTCAACCTTTCCCAAGGGTTTAATTGATTTGCCTGGGCATTATGAAACCTTAAGACATAGATGCACACAGACTCTCATTGCACAGAAAAGAAACAGTAGATACTTAGAGAATCAAAGGTGGGATAAGAACTTTGCAGTTCTAAGAAGTACTCTCAGTCATTTTCATCAAGTACCAAATATTTCTTTTCAAATCTTATCTAGCTTGCATCCAGATTCCCCAGTGGGCATTGTCACATTGTAACTAATATTTAGCATCAAATGGGCTTTGTGGGTTTTTATCTTTTTATGGGGGGGGGTCTGGTCGTGGGGCCTGAACTCTGGGCCTAGGCGCTGTCCCTCAAGGCTAGCACGCTACCACTTGAGCCACAGCACCACTTCCAGCTTTTTTCTTTTTGCTAATGTGGTGCTGGGGAATCGAACCCAGGGCCTCATGCATGCAAGGCAAGCACTCTACCACTGAGCCACCTTCACAGCCCCGTTTTTATCTTTTTTGTGTGTGTGCCAGAATTGTGGCTTGAACTCAAGGCCCTTAGTGTTATCTGCTCACTCTTCCACTTGAACCACTTCTGACTTTTGGTAGTTAATTAGAGATCAGAACTATCACCGAGTTTTCTGCCTGGGCTGGCTTTGAACTGTGATCCTCAGATCTCAGCCACTGGCGCCTGGCTGAGTACTGCATCTTAATTTAAAAATCGGAACTGTTTACTCATTAGATTACCCCTGGTGGCACAAGTATTTTGATTTCTGTAGCATCTTGGGAAATGCTCTATCAGTGTATGTGATGGGGCATGCACTGATATTGATGGAAATAGCCTAGCCAAGGATGCCACACAAATAAAGGAAGTAGAATTCGGGGAGGAATGTATCCTGTAAGATTATGAGATAAAGGCAGATAAAATGCTAAAGAGGCCTGTTTAAATATTCAGGCTTCAGCTAAAGATCTAACCACTAAGATCAAAAGCGTTGTTTAAATAAAAGTTGTCCTGACTTTTTTTTTTTTTAAATCTGTATATTTGTATCATGCCTTTTGAAGTCACCCAGTAATACAGTGTTTGTCCAAAATGCCCTCCTCTAGTTTCCGTTTTGACTTTGGGTGTGGCTTTATTTTAATAGCTGCCAAAAAGTTGGCAATTGTTTTTCTGTTTAGAACTTCTCAGTTGCGTGGGCCCTGGGTTCAGGTGGAATAATCCTGTAATGCACCGTTCTTTTATTTCTATTTGGACCCTGAAGCACCTTAACAAACAAACCTCTGTGGGCCAAGTTTTAAAATTAAGAGCGCCTTTACTGCTGACATGTTTTTATAAAAGATGAGAAGAGGTAGGACTGAATGAAAACATGCAAGGTGCACTGTTAGAGGGAATCAACACTACAATCCCTGGCTGATAAAATCTCAGCTTCCTATTAAGTCATGCCACCTCCTCATTTGTCAAAAGGATGTTAATCATTTCATTAAGAACGGTGAAGTAATTAACTGATATTTCATTAGAGAATCAACTACAGACACCCTCCCCCTTTTAGTGATGTAAAAATTATAGAAATTTCCTAAAAGAGTGTTTGCAGCAGTTTTAATCTTGAATGAAGGGAGGTGAACCTTTAGGAGTGGCAAGGGGAAAAGCTTGTAGAGACCGTTTTATTGCTATCAACATGGGCTGGCAGAGAATCTGGGAGAAAAGCACCTATTGAAATAGAAAATGGTTCAGAGCCGGGTTTTCTTCTGTGAGCTTCTTCAGGCCTGTTGTTGCAGACTTGCTGCAGTTTTGCATGCCTTTTCTGGGTTTAGGATGGGTTCAGCCGCTCAGATGTATTCATCTTATTTTCTAAATAATGGCTTTTGTGGCAGAGCCATGTGTGTTGACAGTAAAAGCACAGCTCTAACTTTGGTAAGCTTACAACAAATTCTTATACTTGTAGAAGCAAGTTTTCCCCCTGGCCTCGGACAGGGGTACTCCTCGTTGAGTTGAAATATTCTGGGATGGGGAAAGGCCCTCCCACCCGGCAGAAGTTCCCCTTTCTCTGCTATCTTTTGTCCCGAGGTCACACACAAGGGCTGCTTGTACCCCAATCTGCTTGTGTGTTATTCCTGTCAACTGGATATTTAAAAGCACCCTAACAGAGAAATCCCACTTTTCACTGTCTGTTTTTTTGTTTTGTTTTGTTTTGCCTAGGAATCAGGACGGTCACTTTTACTAAATATAGAGAGTATCTCTGTGTTAGACTTTCCCATAGCTCAGGGCTGAGGTTAAAGAATTCTTTAAGTATGAGGTAATAATAAGCAATTTTGAAAACAGCGGAAGTGGGTTTTTATATTGGGACACAGGCTTCAGTATCTGGAAGCAGCACCCCGATGGTGAATCAAACAGTGACACCTTGGCCACAGACACTTCCATCCATCAGGCGTGAGAAGAATTTGGGAGGGAAGAAATTGGGCAGATTTCTTTAAAAAAAAAAGTGTACTCATATTATTGTTTCTTTTTCTTTTTAAACATGGAACATGGAAGACACTAAAAAGGAATAAGGAATAATTCCTCCAGCACCTGGATACCTGTGCTTCATCTTAGGCAAGAAAACATTGTTGCCCAGATGGAACAGGCTCGTGGCCTGCTCTTCCTCCCCCTGACTCCATCCTTTGCCCACAGGGAAGGGGACATCCTCACCCCCTCCCAGCTCCCCGAGTAATTTTGTACTTTTAATATATATGCATGTAATTCTTCCAGATACAAGACAGTGTTTTTCATGTGCTAAGTCTGTATGGATAGTATCCCCCTATGTATTCTCTTATGACTGGCTTTTTAAAATTTAGTAGTTAGTAAAATTCTTCCAAGTGAATACATGTAGCTGTAGCTCATTAATTTTTTTTTCCACATGAATGTATTGAAATGCTGACTATTCATTCAAGGGAAGTTCTTTACATTTGAACCTAAATCCACCAGCTCTTCCATTTTGTAGTGCCATCTAATGAAAATTTGGGACATAAAACCATCATTCCTTACTCAGACTTCAGAATTTGTTTCCATGTATTTTTTTGGGGGGGGGAGGGGAGGAATTATAAATAATCTCAATCATTTGTCCAGGAATTTGATTAAAAAGTCAGTGTATCCAGTGGCTGATCTTTTACACTAAGGGAAAAAAGAAAATAGGCGAAGCATTCATTTGAAGGAGCCTAGCCATTTTCTCATTCTTATTTAAAGACTTGGCTTAGAACTCAACAGTTGCATTTGCAGGGTAGCAAGTTAAAAAGCGATGTTTAATTAACAGGCGCTTTATACTTCTGTATCCGTGTTATGATATAGCACCTTGTTCTCCAGTGTAGAAAGTGATTTTTGCATAATTTAAAGGACTGGCGTCTTTATGGTAAGAAAACCATATAAATAAAGATATACTTAGATGGAAATCAGAACATGTTTTTAAAATAGTGTGTGTCTACTTTCAGCTGTGTTACCAAACTTGCTGTATAAGCCGGAGTTGATGCTGTGTGATTATGCTAATGACCAGAAGAATCGATGATGCGAGACTAGATGCAATCAGTGGGATAATCGGAGAAAGTTATCAGGGTTTTTTTTTTGTCATTAAGTATTAGTGATAAATAATACACTGTTCATTTTGAATAGATAGAACATATTTAATTCTGATGAACAGAGTTTCAATTTAGTCAAGCTCATTGGCACAGTATAATGATAACCTATTGTAATTTCAGAAGAAAGAGAAAAGGCATTTGTGTTATGCTGGCCATCTGGGCCCATCTCCGAATGTTTACCTTGACCAGTTAAGGAAGGTCAGAAAAACTTTGTATTTTCTTCCCCCTTCTTAGACAACTTGGTTATTTGTACTGATGTTTTACTAGGAATATCAGATGCTTGGTAAATAGCATCAATGACTGGTGATGTTAAACAAAATAGTCTCAAGGTAGGTAATGTTTCCCTGAAGAATGGAGGAAAAATATAACAAAGGGGGAATGTTTGGACAGTGCTCGTTTTTGAAATGACTGGTGTGTGTTCAACAGGGTCTATTAGAGCTGTGTGTAGCCATTCAACAGCAGTTTTAATCTAAACACAAACGGGGTTTCTCATATCAAATAAGGTTCTGCTTGGTAATGGTTTATTTAAAGAGAAGTAATACTTGTAACTCAGCATCTTCTCCTGGGGTTCTTAAAACCTTGTGGGAAAGCAGTGACCTTGCCTTATGCAGTTTTCTCTTGCAGAGAGCTCCTTGAAGTCGCTGCCATATACCAGCACCAAGTGACGAGAGAGAGAGAGAGAGAGAGAGAGAGAGAGAGAGAGAGAGAGAGAGAGAGAGAGAGAGAGAGAGAGAGAGAGAGAGAGAGAGAGAGAGAGAGAGAGAGAATCAGCTGTGTTTTATAGGACGTAAGGAAGAGTGCTTGAAGCCAACAGGGGAAGAAAATCAGATGGAAGTCTGCACTGACGTTACTTTTTAGAAAGTGCATTATAAAAAGCAATTGCCTTGAAAGCAGAGACTCCCATCCTGACCTGGCCCAGCCACGTTCTGCCATTTTCCTGCCACCGCCATGCGTGTGGATCCATATTGGCTCTGACCAGCCATGCCATCTGCTCTTCCGGCAGTGGCCTTCTCTGTGGTAAGGCAGGCCAATTGGGTCAAATTTTGTGATCTGGCAGATATCCACTCGGAGCTAAGATCAGGCCAGGCTTATTTTTATGTGTGTCCAAAGCCAAGATTTCAACTTGGTGAAAGGCTGTGGAATTTATTTCCCAAAGTGTTGCCCAAACTGTTCTTCTTTTCTTCAGCTGCCTTCTCGCGCTGAGATGATTGCTTAATGCTCTTAATTATGCTGGATCCCCGGGTATTTTCGAGCACCTGTGCGTAATTCAGAGCCTGGGTGGCCACAGAGCCTGGCTCACAGGCTTTCCCGGAAGACTGGGAAAATCCCAAGAAGCCTGACCGCGCAACACACCTAGTGTAAGGGAGCCGAGCAGAGGCTGAAGGAGAGTGGACCATTCCCCCTTGAACCTGAGCTTGCATTGTGTGTGAGCACGTGTCTCTTGCCCTGGGCTTGGGGAGAGTCTTACAATGAATAACTCAGAAATAGTGTTTTCCCTAGGTGATTTTCCCTAGGTTGTAATATTAACTGTATCTATTTTTTTAATTCTCTTATTCCTACTAAGTGATCACTAAAGGTTCCTATTAGAATGAGCATGGCAGCTGGGGACCAGTTTCCATTTAAGCCTTGGAGTCATAATGGAAGAGCGTTATGGACTGCCCTAGAGTGAGGGGCCACCTCAGTCATGATGTGACCTAAGCTATGCTTGTCTAGGAGGGGACTTTGGTTCGGAGAAGACCCTGGGTCATGTGGCTATTTGTTATGCAAGGTTTCTTCCCTGTATCTGTATTTCTGTCCATAGATGAGTGCAGATACTGATGTTGGTACATGTACTCTATGTATATATTTATATGCATGTCTACATATACATGTACTTTTTGAAATAGTATATACAGATTATGTTGCTTTTTGTTGATGTTGGTTTTTGTTGTATATATGTTGATTCTTTACTATATCCAGAGGTGTTATTATTTTTTTTTTTTTTTTTGCTGTGCTGGGGGTTGAACCCAGGCCTTTGGGCATGATAGACAAGTGTTTTACCATTGAGGTACATCCTCAGTGTGGTGTTAGATATTTAAAGCGTATTTGTGACTGGGGTAGAGCAGACCTGTGGAATACAGGCATTTTCGCGGATGTGGATGTTGCAAGGATGCGTGTAGATAGAAAGTGGGGTTTAAGGAACTGGAAGTGATTTTTAGTAAGTAGTTCACATTATTGCTGCCCTCTGAGATTAGAAATGGATGGTGTTCCATTCTAACTCCCCCTCCCCCCTTTCTGTGACATGTGTGTATTTCTTTTCTTTGGGCTCTGACACTCATACCAAGCATTTTGGTTTATAAGTTGGGGTGAGATGGAAAAACAGAGTCAAAAAACTTGCTCTCTGTAGTAAGTACCAATGTTGGAGAATTGAGGATGACCACCATATCAGAGTATAAATAGCCCATGAAACAAACTGTCTGTAAACATTTTTAGAAGAAGCCGGGTGCCAGTGGTTCACACCTGTAACCCTAGCTACTAAGATTGAGGTTCCAAGCCAGCTTGAACAGGAAAATTATTGAGACTCTGTCTCCAGTTAGCAAAAAAAATGGCTGGCTGGAGTCAGGCGTCAAGTGGTGGAGTACCAATAGTAAATGAAAAAGGTATGGGAGAGTGTGAGGCCTTTAGTTCAAGCTCTGTATCCACGTACATGTGCATACACCACACACACACACACACACACACACACACACACACACACACACACACACACACACACACACACACACACACACACACACACACACACACACACACATACACACAAAACAAACTAGAAGAATCAGAGTTATATGAAGCTTCTGAAAATTCATCAAACCAGCACAAAGTAGGTGCCCATCTCCCTATACATATCTGCTACATCGTGCAAGCCCAGAATCATTCCTCTGTGAAACATGATGGAGAATGTCTAGAAGGTGATAGGCGGGCAGTAGAGCACTGTACCCAGGGCAGAGCCTTCCAGTGCCAGGCTTACTGAGTGCAGAGCGTTGAAGGCAAACCTGCCCACATCACATACCTGGGACACCAACCTTGCCTGGGATTTGTGCATTGTCTGCAGGCTTTGCTTCTCTGTGCCCAGATTACCCTCTCTGTGCGACAGGAGGCGAGAGTTGTGGTAGAGATAGCAGGTGGAATCTGCTATGCTGCTCTCCTCTTCCGGCTTGCCATTTTGGATCGAGCTGGCCTGCAAATCCCTTACCTTCTGCTGGGGTGCAATGCATGCAACGTATTGGTCATGTCCCATAGGGGGGTTTTCTCTGCAAGCCTTTTGCAAGGGCCTCTGAGGGAGGTGAGTACCGGACATGTTCTTCTCTCCCCTCATCTCCCTTTTGTCCTCTCCTCTAGCCTCTGGATCTTACCACCTTGTACCCTCTGTCCGTATCACCTTCCTTACTCTTCATCATCACCTGCCCTTGCCTGTATTCTGAAGGGGCAGGCTGGACCTCAAACTCAGAAAGCAGCTCAGATAAGAACTCCCATGCCAGAATTCCTGGACCTCAGAGCTTGAATTATTACACAAGTAGGTTCTTTCTGGGAGAAAGGAAGCTTGTTTCACTGCTTCTAAGAATTACTATGTTATAGAGATGTGCTTGACCCAGGCTGGAGAGAGAATGTTGAAGTCGTTTTCTGAGGATATCTCATAGTTCGGTGTTAGATAATAGCAGGGCTGCCCTTGCTGATACAGTTCAAATGAACTTCCCTAATGCTGTTCCAGTCTAACGGAGTTGAAGCTGAGAATGGAGTTTGGACCCAGTTTTAGAATGTGCTTGGATCTGTCAGGAATGTTTCTCCTTGAACAAGGTGGTGCTTGCTCTCTCCTGAATGATGCATTGGGTTCCTGAGCAGATGTCTGTGTCTTGAGTGTCATGTTTAAAATTATTATTATTATTATTTTTGCTGACACTGGGGTATCACCTCAGGATCTCAAGTTCCCTTGGCTGGTTTCCCTTGGCTGGAGCTCTAGCAGGCCTCTATCCCAGCTTCTTGCTAGTTACTTTGAATCTCCGGGGACTTTCCTGTCTGGACTAGCTTCAGGTCTTGATTCTCCAGATCTCAGCTTCCTGAGTAGCTAGGATTATAGGCACAAGTCACCAGTGCCTGGTAAGTTTTATATTTTTCTTAGTGGCTGGGTTACATTTGGCCCATGGAAAACACACTGGGTTCTATCAAAGTTTCGTTATTTTTTCTTACTGGGCCAACAGTGTGCACATGTGAGCAGACTCAGACGAAACCCATGCTGGTGGTGGCTCACTGCTTCTAAGAATTACTATGCTATAGAGCATTTGGTTCTTAGTGTTTGGGTCTTAATAATAAGAATTCCTCCAATTAACCCCAATTTGTGTTTTGTGATGATAAGGAGATGGCAGTTCACTCCCTCCATTTTCTCAAGAATGTTAGATAAGAGTGGACCAAGCAAAAAAGTATAACCTTCCAAGCTTCCTTACTTTGTTCCAGTGTTCTCTTCCAGCTCTTTCTTCCCTTCCCCTGTTGTCTTCCATGCAGCCCATCAGGTCTTGACGTAATGCGATGTCACGGGGTGGGGGTGACACAAAGAAGGCGGCATGTGAGAGTTTGAGGGGGCTCAGTGCTGGGAGGGGAGGGTGTGTGTGTGTGTGTGTGTGTGTGTGTGTGTGTGTGTGTGTGTGTGTGTGTGTGTGTGTGTGTGTGTGTGTGTGTGTGTGTGTGTGTGTGTGTGTGTGTGTGTGTGTGTGTGTGTGTGTGTGTGCAGCGTTGTGGTTGTATGGACCCTCAGGGTGAGAGCTAAGAGCAGACACCTCACATCTCTGTCCCTGTGGCCTTTGGAGAACCTTGAAGATTGCCAGAAAGACTGACCCCAGGGTGGCACCATCTTCAAGGAGATGGGCTTTCAGAATGATACGAGCCTGCGGGCTGTTCCTGACTTCCCAGCCCAGGACTAGCTGTGATGAGGAAAGAAAGCTCCAACATTTCTCAGGGGACAGCTGATTGGCCTTTCTCCCTCGGATGGTGACTGGCTGTGAGCCTTGGCGGTCTCTGTCTCCCACTTCACAGAGTTCCTTTTCGTTCGGCGGTGTTGTTCACAAGCAACCACAGAGACTGGGAAGACACGATCCCATATCCCCCATTTTCCTTCTCGAGAATCACTGAGTCAGGTTTGGGTTTTGAGTGTGTTTGTGCTCTGTGTTATTTCTCCCTGCTACAGTGTGTTGGTGTGTGTGGTTTCTGGGGAAGGAGAGCTCCGCATAACACGACATAAGGTCTGCAGTCCCGTTGCTAAGTTGTCATCCACTCATTGTGTTCAGTGTCTTCACTTTCCCACCTCTGTCGGGGCAGACAGAGAGAGTTGGTGGTGCTACTTAATGGGTTGGAGGGAAACACCTTGCACCTGGCTCACTTTTGCCATTATGTCCCGTGGCTGGGGTCCATTTGAGGCCAGCACTCTGCTTTTCTTATGCTGGGTACTTGTGGAGGTGCTTGGTTAGAATTTTTAACTTGCTGTCCTGATTCTAGAAAAGTATCAATGGCTACGTCCCTGGACATGTCTTAGGGATCCTGGAAAATAGATGAATGGCTGAAGGCCTGGTTCAGGTGGTAAAGCATCTGCCTAGCAAGTGTGAGATCTGAATGAGGACTGTAGTACTTAAAAATAAAGAGATGACCATTGAGTGACTGCATTTGCCACCGTAGATCACACTCATTCATCCACTCATTCCATTCATTAGCTCCCCTCTTTACTCATCTGTTGGTTTATTGACCCCAGTGCAGTAGTGGTGCAGGAAGCATCCTGTTGTTCCCTCCCAAACCTCCAGCTTCCTTTTGGATATCCTCAGTGAGGTGTTTTCACACAAACATTATTTAGATATCAAAAACCTGGATCATTATTCACCGGGATCTTCATCAACAAGCTTATTCGATTCATCTCCCTCAACCTTTTATTTACTAAATACATGGCTGTCCAGAATTAAATGAGTCATCTGCGTGCATACTTCCAATTTCTGTAACAAATACAACGCTGGGTTACATTTGGCCCATGGAAAATACACTGGGTTCCATTGCAAGCGTAAGCGGTGCTTTGCCTTTCCAGCCTGAGCACTTAATTAAGACCTGACAGATTGATTTTTCCATTAGGCCAGAAGGCAGGTGTCGTCTTGAGTCATTCTTGATTTGAATTTCTTATTAAGAGTCTGTTTAGCTCTCCCCCCTCCACACACACACACACACACACACACACACACACACACACACACACACACATCCCAAATATGTGTATTTAGCAAAGACTTTTTCACACATACACACACACACACACACACACACACACACACACACACACACACACACACACACCAGTTTCACACAACGAATTGGTAAAATGCAAAGTAAAATATCTTTAAAATAAGTTCTTGTGAAAATGGCACCGATAGGGAATTGCTTAAACACCTCTGTTGCTGGAGTGATGCTGACTTATAGTTTGAAGGACACAAAGCCATGTTCTAAGCCCGGACACTGCCAGAGACGTAGACAGAGAGACAGAGGGACAGAGGGATAGAGAGATCGTGAGACAGAGGGATGGAGGGACAGAAGCTATTGTGTCTATGGCCCCTCTTTCCTTGTGGACAATTTGCTTTTCCTCTTTTCCATTTCTTTATTCTAGAAGTGGCATAGCCTGGAAACACATTCTGAAAATATTGCTTCCTTGTTCTTTGAATCTAAATGCCTGTTTGCATTATGTATAAGTTATAAGTAAGTTCAAGATAACTCCAAACTCAGCAAAGCCATTTGACACTGAGAACCTGAGTTCTGCTAATGCCTGTTAGCATATGGAGGCTGTGGCATGGGTTGGGATATGGATAGGTACTGGTGCAGTGTGCTCAGGACCCCTCCTACTGTAATACAGCCTTGCAGGATGAGGCCCAGTGTGTGTGCATGCATGCAGTAACTTTGGGTTTAAGAAGTTTTAGCACTTGTTACGTGAAAGCCTCTGACACTTTTTGTGTTGATTTCACCTTTCCCTGTGTGGATGGGTTGTTTAAAAACTATAATAAGGGGAGAGGGAGCAGGGAAGATTGGGTCGGGGGGCAGGGGGGAGGATGGGAAGGGATGGGAAGGGTAAACAAAGGAGGAGGCTACAATGCTTGATAAGAAATGTACTCATTATCTTGCCCATGTAATTGTAACCCCTCTGTACAGTATTTTCACAATAAAAAATTTTCAAAAAAAAAAACCATAATAAGGGGTAGTTTGAGCCTGTATTCCTGGCTATGTGGAAGACAGGCTTTGGTAGGATCATGGTTCAAGGCCAGCCCCATCATGAAAGTTTCTGAGACCCCTATCTCAATCAATGGCAGGGTGCACTGGGGTGTGCCTGTCCCCACAGCTACATAAGGAAGTACAAATAGGAAGATCAAAGTCCAGGCCTTACCAGGTACAAAGCGAGACCCTATCTCAAATAATTAACCCCCAAAAAGGGGGCTGGCGGAGTGTCAATTAAATGATAGAACACCTGCTTAAGTAAGCATAAGGCATTTAGTTAAAAAAAAACAAAGTTGTAATAATAGAACTTTATTCCCTGGGTTAAATGTGATAACCATGTGAGATGTAACATATGGTATCTCTCTGTCCCTCCCTCCCTTCCTTTCTCTTCCCTCCCTCCCTCCCTCCCTCCCTCCCTCCCTCCCTCCCTCCCTCCCTTCCTCCCTTCCTTTCTTCCCTTGAGCTCAGTGCCTTGCCCTCTCATTCATCTAGCTTGCTCATGGCTGACACTTTTTTTTTTTTTTAATAACACTGGAACTACTTTTCCAGCCTGACTTTATTGCTGGAGTCTTAGGGACTTTTTTCTCCCTAGGCTGGCTTCGAAACTTGACTCTGTGATCTCAGCTTCCTGAGTAGTTAGGATTAAAGAATGAGCCACACACAGTGCCTGGGATTTCTGTGGTTTGCCATTGTTTTATCTTTATTCGTTAAAAGATGAGGAACTTTGCAAAGGTGGCCACAGCCTTAGGAGGTCTACCTTCTCTACACAATGTAAGAATTGGACTCGACCGATGGGGTGGCTGACTTTGCTGTCTTTGGGAGTTTGAGTTGGCTCGCTTTGGTTATATCTCTTAGCTTTTGAATAAATTCCTCAATGAATAAATTAGCTTTTGAATAAATTCCTAAATTCCTTGATTTTGCAGGGCTTTATTTTATTTTTTTGCTTCTGAATTTGTTGCAGGTGCAGGGAACAGGAAATGACAGCTTAGGCAGCTCAAAGGAGTCTCATTCAGATGGTGCCAAGCAGGTCTATCTACCAGAGTTATCACCTTACCCATAATCTGGCGTACTGTGGCATTCCCACGTGCCGGCAGGATTACAGAGCTGAAGTCATGCAGCAGTCTGGCACCAGCCTGCCTGCTCCTTGGAGGGTGCAGGCGGCCAGCCCTCACTCTGGAGCGTGTGTGGAAGCTGTACCTGCTAGCAGCCCCAGTGCTGCCCTGCACGGGGCTGCTAGGTCACACTGGCTTTGGGCTCTTCCTTTGGGTAGGTCAACAACTGGGGTATCATCTTTAAGGCTCGCCCCGATTCATTCTCCTGAGGTGGGGGTGGGGAGAGAGAAAGAAGCTGTCCTATCCTTGTGGTAGATGGAGCCTCTCTTCTTGGCCAAATGGTAGTCTGGGCTCACAGTGAGTCCTTAGACACATTGAATTGAGTAATGTTTTCCCACTATGGTCCACCATCCAATATACTTTCTATACTTCTGCCCTGCACCTGGGTGTAAGGTGCTGTCTCTTTCCTGATATTTCTTGCTATAAAAGAGCATCGTAAGCCGGGCCCCGGTGGCTCATGCCTGTAATCCTAGCTACTCAGGAGGCTGAGATCTAAGGATCATGGTTTAAAGCAAGCCTGGGCAGGAAAGTCTGTGAGACTCTTGTCTTTAATAAACCACTAGAAAACTGGAAGTGGTGCTGTAGCTCAAGCAGTAGAGCGTTCGCTTTGAGCTGAGGAGCTCAGGGACAGCACCCAAACCCAGAGTTCAAACTCCATGACCGACGAAAAAAAAAAAGCATCTTATACCACTCGCCTGACCCATCACACAGCCTGTCTCCCCAGGGCTCCTCGAGGAGGCCTTCAGCCTGATATCCCAGCCACTGTACACACACACACACACACACACACACACACACACACACACACACACACACACACACACACACACACACACACACCATGCATGCAAGCGCACACACACACACACACACACACACCATGCATGCAAGCACACACACACACACACACACCATGCATGCAAGCACACACACACACACACATACACACACACACACACCATGCGTGCAAGCACACCGGCACACACCTCTGCCATTTGTCTCCAACTTAGCTCTCAGGGCATCCTGGCCTCTTTGTTCCTCTCCTCAGTCTCTACTTATTCTCCAGATAAAGTTCTTGCCAGATGCATTGTTTTCTTCCCATTGCTCCTCAAGAAAGGGGTGGGAACAAATTCCAAAAACAAAACTAAGAACAGAAAGGACTGTGGGACCACTTGATCACAAGACCATGGAGCCATGAAGATCTAGTTGCACCATTTGCAAAGCCCTTTATTCCATCACTGCTGTTGCAGGCTCTCGGAGCCTTGTATACTGGATTCGCATTCCCGTAGCTTTGCTTTTTCTCTTCTGAAAAATGGTTTGGCGACAATCCCATGAGCCTCTTAGGGACACTGTGAAGGTATTTCATGAGAGACCCCATCTGGCACATGCAAACCTTCATGCAAGGCAGATCATGGTGGCTCTTTATGACTCTTATATCAGGAGGCAGAAATGTCCTAGTGCCTAGTCACGAGTCAAAGGCCATATTCGGATCCTGAGCCAAAGACTGCTTGAGATTCCAGCCTCACCACTTTCTGGCCGCATGACCCTGCACAAGTTATTAAACATTTCTGCCTTCATTTTTTTTCTTACCCACTAAGTGCTATGGAGAGCACTGCTGGTAAGGGCAGTGGTGAGGATTTCAGAGGTTAACGCATGTAATGCACTTAGTCCAGGGCAGAGGGCCTAGAACATAGCGAGCCCGGGCTAGATCACACGGTGTGGTTGCTCTGACTGCGCCCACAGTGGTGGCTCTTGCCCCTCCTCTCCCAGTCTGGGAGAGGACTCTCATCCATCTCTTTTCAAATCCTTCTGCGTCTTGACAGTTTAGGAGGCAGCAGCCCAAGACTGAGACTTGTCTGCGGAGTCTTGGTTTTAGACCCAAGCTCCTATCATCAGGCCTGCACATTTGGCCCCTTTTCCTCTCTGCCTGGGTTGGAGACACATGGAAGTAGTTTGTAGCAGCCGGGGTATCGGGTCTTGGCTTTAGGAGTAGAAGATGAAAAGCACTTATTTGCAACTTGCCATCACTTATTTGCATTTTCTTTCTTCCTTACCCTGTCCGAAAAAAGAAACTTCAAGTGGAAATGCATTTTATGGCTTCCTAACTTAGCAGGCTAGCGAAAGAGCAAAGGAACGTTTAATGGTTATGTGTGGGGAATAGATGTTGGTATGCAGTGATGATCCGGGATCACCCCCGGGGCTGCTCAGCCCATGGACAGAACCAAGCCCTGTGTGTATTGGTTTATCTGTACCTGTGATGAAGTAAGGCATTGATAACAATAACTCACACAATGCAGCTGTTCTAACAATTACTATAATAAAAATTATATGAATGTGGTCTCTTTCTTTCCTTGAAAATATCCATATGTGCCATGGGTAATGGAAGCCATTGACAAGAGGTCCATGTCTAAGAGACTACTAGGCAGTGCTGGTACAGCAGCAATTTCGGAGTTCCTTGTGCTCAGTGTACAGTCTGGTGTTGCGATGGCTAGGTCTCATTTGTTCTATCCTCATTACTAGAACATGAGATCCAGAAGAGGAGTTTGCCCAGAGTCACATGGTTAAACTTTCCGTATTTCCAGGTGAAGGAGGCAAGGAATGCTGGCTACTGGTACTAGCTTTACTGAGATACTATTCTCATGTGTAAACTCACTGATTTAAAGGTGTAGATCTAGAGGTGTTTTAGGTATATTCACCTAGTTGAGAGACTGTCACTACAGTCAATTTTAGCACATTTGTCTCCCACAAAAGAGATCCCAATTAACAATACCCTCCCTGCCCCCCAACCCTTAGACCTTAGACAATCATTTAATCAGCTTTTTGTGTCTATAGGCTTTCCTCTTCTGAACATTGCATATCAATGGAAGTCTTTCATGTCTGGCTTCTTATGTTCAGCTTAAGTTTTGAAGATTCATGAGTGTCATACCGTGAATCAGTACTGCATTCCTTTTTATGGCTGAATAATATTCCATTATATAGATAGGCCCTATCTTGTTTCAGTCAGTCTCTTGATGGACACTTGGCTTATTTCCCCATTTGGGTTTTTATAATTAAGGTGGCTGTGAACATTGATATACAAGATTTTTGTGTTGACATATGTTTTCAGTTCTCTTGGGTGTATACCTAGAAGTGGAATTTGCTGGTCCATATGGTACCTTCTATGTTTAACCTTTTGAGGAGCTGCCAACTGTCTTCCAAAGCAGCTGAACTATTTTACATTCTCACCAGCACTGTCTGAGGATTCCAACTTCTCCACATCTTTGTGATTCACCATCTTACTTTTGAAAGTATGGGAGGATTTTAACGATCTGCTTAGATGACCATAGCTGGTACTACGAGCCAGATTCTCTTTAGGCATGGATGATATAATGTTGAGGAAGGTGGTCTGTATTACACGAGCTTTCTGTGTATGGAAGAGTTCAATCCAGTCACAGTACTGGGTCATTGTTGCTTCAACAGTGATGTGGCATAATGGGAACTGTGGTAGCAGAAATCTGTCTTCATCTTCAGCAAACTGACGATGATTTAATGGCTCACAGAACAGAAATGTTTTCATGAGGATTAGCCTCAGGTAGGAATGGACCCAGGGGGCTAAATCACTTTTGTCAGGGTTGGGATATCTCATCCATCTCTAGCTCTCCTCATTCTTAGCTATCTCCTTTGTTTCCATGGAAAGACAATTATCCGAAGAGCTAGCTTTAGTATTGTACCTCACAAGCCTCCTAGAGCTTAGACAAGCCGGAAGTGACAAGATTCTATTATTAGAAGATTGTGAAATGAGGTTTGCATGTTTAAAACCACTTGCCCATCCCACCAGTTCCAAGACTTAGATTTGTATGACAAAAATCCTGGCTCCACCTGGCCGAAGGAACTTGAGAGAATTTCTTAGCTCTTTTCACTGGTATTTCAGTGGTCCAATGTCTTGAAGCACATGACCGGCACATGGATGCATGACCTAGGCTTGCCATTGGCATAGAGGGGGTCAAGGCTGCCTGCCCCAGCTACTTCCTTGTAAACCGGAGCGAGAAATTCTCAGCAACCTCCCAGGCCGCCTTCGAGATAGTACTCATTTGCTGGCACTGAATGGCTTAGCCTGAGTGGGGGTGCTCATATGCTGTGCTGATTGGCTTAGCTTGAGTGGGCGGTGCTCATGTGCTGTACTGATTGGTTTGGTTTGAGTGGGCGGTGCTCATGTGCTGGTGGTGATTGGTTTGCTTCAGTGGGCAGTGCTCATTTGCTGGTACTGATTGGCTTGGCCGGGGTGCTAGGATCCTCACGGCCTCCCTCAGGGATGGGGCCAGGCCCTCTCATGGAACTGTGAGGCCCAGTCACATGAAGTTCCCTTTGGGAGAAAGGTGTGATTGGAGGTGGGGAATGAGGTTGGCAGCTGCGAATGTGAGGAAGGATGTTGGCCATGACAGCCAGTCCTGGGGAGAAAGGAAGGTTCTCTGGGGAGGCCAAGCCCCTCAGAGAGAAGTGCTAGTTTCCATGGAGATGTGGGCAGCAGGCCTCCTGGATGAGGGACAGCACCAGCAAAGCCACTTTGCCCAGTGTCCCTGTTATCTCTCCCCGATAACATGAATACAGAACTTGAAGAGCAGAAATTCTGAGATAAAACCAGCTCTAGGGCTTTCCAGCTTCCTCTCCTTGGCAGTCTTGCATGGAGGTTGCATGGAAAGTTGAATGTGGCCCCTTGATCCCACTGAAGAGAGGAGGTAGCCTAAGGGTCCTTTTACCCCTTAAATACGTCTCAGCTCAGGTTACCATCTTAGGGCTGTGAGGGTTTGAAACACCTTTTGCCAGGATTGTCAGCATTTAGTGCAGTGTTAACACTTGGGAGGCACATGGACTTTTACATTGTTTTTAGTGAGCATATGTATTTATACACACACACAAGAATATATGTCGACATTCCAATGTAGAAGATAATTATCTTCTGAAAGTACACAACTATTATTTCTTGCAGACACACATCTTACTAATTTCCTCAATTTCACCTCTTTCGTCCATGCAGTAAGGTGACTATGTCTGAGTTACGTGTTCAGAGAGATACCTTTGCAATGTGCCTGATTTTTACAGTTGTGACTCAGTAAAAAGTCCAAGTACGGCTTCAGCTCTCAAAAAAAAATTACTGTTGCTTTTACATATTTAAATCTAATGTTTAGAATCTATTCTTGAAAGCTAATGTTTAGTATCTATTCTTTACAAGCCCAAATAACACAGGAGATTAAACATTTTTCTTTCCCACTCATGTTCACGTTATAGCATGAACACTGTTGATATCATTAACTATTCTCTGTAGGCCTAATTTTTTTTTTTTTTTTTTTACAAATTGCTGCAGCTCTTCTATTTAGCTGATGGTATTCCCTAATTTACTTAGATGTTCTTTTGTTCTGGGTGTTAAGTTTGTGTGTGTGTGTGTGTGTGTGTGTGTGTGTGTGTGTGTGTGTGTGTGTATACATACATACACATTCATACACAAATGTTCTGAGATGAACATTTATGCACAGATTTATTTCCTTGAGGTAAGTTGTAGAAGTGGATTTGCTCAGTCACAGGATGTTGAAGCAGCATGTGCTTCATTGTCCTGTGCTGACACCAGCAGACCCACCCTCCCTTTTGCCTTTTGCACTTTCTAGGTGAAAGATGGGATAGAATTCTGGAAACACACTCTTTTTTTTTAAGTTAGTAAATATTTTTTTAAAGAAGGAAGGAGATGAGGGAGGGAGGACAGGATTGAGCACAGAATGCCAAATGCTTTTGACTGAGCTGTATTTATTTTTCAATGACCACTACCTAATTCTCTGCTTCACTATCTAAGCAGTATTAAACTCTATCTTGTGGTTCATATTATTCATAGTTTTTGATAGCTATTGCTACCTTCCACGTACAACTTCCCATGGTGTTATCCTGTTAAAGCTTCTCTGTTCAACCTTTCATCCAGATTCCCACAAATTACTCCGTCTTTGCCATTTCCCAGACTAACTCCAAGAGATAAATTGGAAACACACTCTTGTCATAGTGAGTCCAGCCATAATTATCACACTCCATGGTTTGTGTCTCAGAAGTACTTCCCCGACTTTCCTCTTTGTATAAACAATGGAAATATAATGTGTGTTACTATAACTGATTGATTAGGTCTTTTTACTTTATACACCTTTGTGTTTTTTCAATTTTTTTTTTTTTTTTTTTTTGCTGGTTGTGGGGCTTACACTCCTGGCCTGGGCGCTGTCCCTGAGCTCTTCAGCTTCAGGCTAGTGCTCTACCACTTGAGCCTCAGCACCACTTCCAGTTTTCTGATGGTTAATTGGAAATAAGAGTCTCATGGACTTTCCTCCTGGTCCTGGTTTACGATCGCAATCCTCAGATGTCAACCTCCTGAGTAGCTAGGTTTACAGGAGTGAGCTACCAGTGCCCAGCTCAGAATTAAGTTCTTGAATGCTGCTTTTTCATTAAAATGCTGTAGTAAATACTGTCCACAACCCTTTTCTGTGCTTTCTGTTCCTTGGATAAGCAGCTGACATTTGAGGACTCTGGCCTTAGGATTCATCAGTGTGTGTGTAGGGTCTGAACACAGCACTGCGGTTCTGAGTCTTATTATGAACCAGGGGAGTAAAGGGGCTGTGATATATAAATGAGGGACTTCAGGACATTTGTCCTGGAACAGTCCTGGTTTAATATATGTTGCTAGTGGCTCACATCTGTAATCCTAACTACTCAGGGTATGGAAATCTGAAGACCACAGTTGGAAGCCAGCCTGAACGAGAAAAATCCAGGAGACTCTTCTCTCCAGTGAACTACCAAAAAGCAGGAAGGGAAGTTTGGAAGTGACTATAATGACCACAAATTCCATACTTTCATTCAGTAAACCACTCGAATGGAAGCTGCAGCTAACAGCTTCACACATAAGTTTATAAGGAAGCACAACTGTAAAACTTTCTTATGTTGAGAATAATGTTGCATGCCCATAGCACTTGGTTATTTGTTATAGACATATTTGAGACTCAAGAAAACCAATCAGCACAAGTGTGTGATATGAAACTTAAAAAACAAAAAAACAAGAATTCCAACGTTTGGTTGTGTTTTGTCCAAGATCTGTTGGAAATTTGAGGGACTAAAAGAATAGCATATATGACACATGTGACTTCATTTGAAACTCTTAGGAAATAACAGTTATTAGAAAATAGTTCTAGAACAAGCCAGTATGGTTATTTTTCTCTTGCAAAGACAAAGGGAAAACCGATGAAGTACATGAAAACTCAAAGAGTAAACTTGTTATATTTGTGTAACTGTGCTTGAAAGTTATTCACTAGTAGAATATTTTTCATGGTACCCTTATTTTATCCAGTGAAGTGAAATGAACAAAACAGTCTCTAAATTTAGCCAGTGTTTCTAGAAACTCTAAATTAAGCTATTGTTATTATGTTCATTATTTCTACTAGATTTTGTCCTGCAAAAAGATGTGTCAGAAAATGTGCTCTGGATGGAATTAAAAAAAAAAATGACCCATGAAGCTGGGTGTTGGTGCCTCTCGCCTGTAATCCTAGCTGCTCAGGAGGCTGAGACCTGAGGATTATGGTTGAAAGCTAGCCGAGGCAGGAAAGTCCATGAGATTTTTATCTCCACTTAACCACTAAAAAGAAAGTAGAACTGTGGCTCAAGTAGTAGAGCACTGGCCTCGAGTACAAAAGCTCCCAGCACCCAGGCCCTGAGTTCAAGCCCTAGGACTGGCACCAAAGGGGAAAAAATGACCTGTGAACGCATTTAGCTCAAATATTTATATCTTTCATATTTCAATACAAAGTTATGAAATTAAGACCTGCAGCTTAATGGAATCAGTGGTACCTAGCATGTACCTCAGCATGGATGCAGTGACTCCTTTCTTACTAATATGAGATCCTGAGATTTGAAGGTGCCAGAAATGTACATTTATTGACCATAAAGTACAAGGCTGGGAATGTGGCTTAATGAAGCCCTGGGTTTGATTCCTCAGTACCACATAACCAGAAAAAGCCACAAGTAGTGCTGTGGCTCAAGTGCTAGAGTGCTAGCCTTGAGCACAGAGAGGCTCAGGGATAGTGCCCAGGCCATGAGTTCAAGCCCCAGGACTGGCAAAAGAAAAAAAAAGGAAAAAAACTTTCAGGGATACTGCAGGTGCCTTTTTTGAAAATAATAAAAATTATATGACTAACACTTTCCCTAATACTCTTCTGGAAACTTGTTGCCAGTGGTAAAAGGGAGGGTTGCAGCAATGAAGACTAAAGAAAATTCAAGAATTTATACTAGAAAAATGGTTTTGTGTATGTTGCTGGTAAGATTAAAATAACACTTCAGAAGAGTCTAGGATGATGACTGTTTCCGTAACTCCAAATACAAAGCACCTGGCATATAAGAAACATTTAAGTATTTGCTGGTATATAATCATCATCAGTGTTATTTTCATATTTTCATTGACTTATCTATTTGTTTTACTGTTTCCATATTTTCATTTCTTGGAGTTTGTAATAGGTTTGATATCGTATACTTTATAACCCTTAGTAAACAGTTCGTTTGCTTTTTTAAAAAAATTCTAAATCTGGATTTTTTTTTGTTAAAAATAATTTCCATTTCATCACATCAGAATAATAGATAATCCTTCTGTTTTCATGGCTCTTATCCAGGAGAAAATTAATTACCTTTTCACTTAAATGTTCCTTTTCATTGCTCATGAAAACTTCAAGCTGTGTCTTAAAAAAGACCATGGCATTCATATTCTCTTATTGTGTTTGGCATGCAGATAATCTTGCATTTTCATATTTGACTAGTTCGTGTTCAACAAGATGGTTCAACTCTGACTGTTATTGTTATTGTTCAGGAAATTAAGAATCTTTCCAGTAGAAGCATTATCCCCTGTTTACATTTCTTTTTATTGCTTGAGTGCATTGGTGGTACTTTGCATGATAGTGTTAAGTAGCAATTCATTGTTTGTGTTAAGTAGGAATTCCTTGCTTATATCATTCTCTTTCAAGCACATATATATATATATTTATATATATTGCCAAGGGCAGAACTTTCTTTATCCCTGTATCACCATACATTCTTCATAGAAAGGGAGACATTTAGTAGATTATTCATATACAGTCGAATATTTGTGGCTGCATGCTAGAATAAAGGTACTAAATACTGATTATTTACACAGCTCATCCAGGGAAGGATTTAGAAGTAATTAGTGCATCTGATGAAATCAAATATTGTGGAAAAAGCCCAAAGGATTTACTTCAGTGATGCATTTTATCCTTTGAATTATTTTTGTGTGAGGTGTTCAAGAAGCCCCAGCATAGTTTGGAGAGATCAGAAGATATAAGGGTTTAGGTTGGGTGTGGTGGCTCATGCCTATAATCCCAGCTACCCAGGCGGTACAGATGGACAGGATTGTGCTTTAAGGCTAGCACAGGCAACAAGTTAATGAGCCAACAAGCTGGGTTTAGTGGTAAGCACCTATAATAACTTCAAGGGATGATACGTAGGGGGATCGCAGTCTGAGAAAGAGTACCAGGTAAAAACACAAAAGCCCATCAGAAAAATAAGCACGAAACAAAGAAAGGCTTAGTGTGTTACTGCTGGGGCAATTTTGTTGCATTAGATTGTCATCTCTTTGTACTGAGCGGGATCTTTTTTTTCCCCCTCTATTTTGTGTGTGTTTGTCCCTGAAACAGGTGAAATTGATTTTTGAATGAAAGGGCAAAATTCGACCTTAAATCACTCCAGAATGTTCCTTTTGCATGCTGGGCATTTGTACGCTGTGTATATACTGCAACACAAGGAGCTTTGAGAGGTGCGTGTCCACCTGTCCATCCAAGCTAGGGCCCCAGATGGCATTTTGTGTACAACATGCGTAGGGTTTTCATACCACTCAACCCTGCCCTGTGGGTGAATGATGCCAAGAGTATTGGGAGGGAAAGATGGATGGTACACATTGCTGTGTGCAGAATCAACAAACAGAACTATCCTGTATTTTCTGTCATTTGGTTTTATAGCACACTTTCCTCTCCTAAGTGTCTTGACATTTTTCTAGAACGTTTTTGTGGCCGGAACCTCGATAGGTTTCTGCAGTAGGGGTTGTTTCCTTTGGAACCATTTATGTTGACTCTTTGGAAAGTTCAAGCTAGAACACCTTCACCCAGGACAGCACTTGAGTTGTCCATTCAGCCAGTCCCTGCAGCAGCTTGGAGGGCCTTAATAGCAGAGGAAACAGTTGCTCAGTGTTTGCTGTTTTGAAGTGGGCATGAGATTATTATTAATGTTTTGGTCCCTAGTTACCTAATTTGTCACTTGAGCAAAACTCCATTTCCAGAAGTCTAGGATCCACACATGTGGATGGCAACCCAGGTTTGGTCAGGAACTTATAATGAGTGCATTAGCAAACTTCCTGGCCTTTTAACCTTTAGCCTTAGTTATCTGATATTCAGTGGTCAAACATTGATAAATGCAGCTAGCTAGGACAGTTTACTTCTCTACCTGGTCCCTGAGTATTTGAGATGGTGTGTAGAGACCCATCAGTAAGATTTAAACCACACACTAAACTGGCTTTCTAAAACCTCAGTCTCTGTTCACTTCTGGGTTTATAGAAGCAGAATCTATCTTCTTGTCTTCCAGATAGATTTTCCCATGGGTTAAGTTGCCTAAGCACTTCAAGTACATACTTCCATAGTTTTCCTTTCTCTCCTACTGAATGTTAATTTATGCCAAAAATATGCTTGATAGACCCCTAAATAGAATATCTATGCTAGCATCGGTTAATTGGCTTATAATATTAGCTTGAGTATTACTGAGCTCTTACCCTGTAATGAGCTAAGGCAAGAGATGCTGTTAACTTTACTGATGTGGAAACTGAGGCACAAGAGGTGAGTCACTTGCTAGGCAGGATTCAAAGTCAGGCTGGGTTGTTGAAGGGTTTGCACTGTGAAGCCACTGTGCTCTGCTACTGATGATTGCTCTGCTGAGGGAAGGGGATACTTACGCTTAGAGAGAGCCGGGCTGCACAGCTCCCCTGTGGTTCAGGTCTGGCTCCATGGCTTCTCTAGAACAGAAAAGCTGTGGTAGAGCATAGTCGGTGTGCATTTCGGAACAGACACATAAGGGGTAGGAGAAGGAGCCAGGGAGGTTGGGGAACACTCTTACTTTTGGTTTATTTATGTGTATCTTTGCAATACATTTATACAATGAACTTGATTGACTTAGGTAGCTACGGTTTTTAAAATACAAGTTGTGGAGCCGGGTGCTGATTGCTCAGGCCCATAATCCTAATCTTAGGATTAGGTTCAAAGCCAGCCTGGACAGGAAAGTCTGTGAGACTCTTATCTCTAATTAATCACCAGAAAAAGAAAGTGGAACTGGCTCAAAGTGGTAGAGCACTAGCTTTGAATAAAAGAGCTTAGGGACAGTGCCCAGGCCCTGAGTTCAAGCCCCATGAGCTATTAAAAAAAAAAATACAAGTTGTCTTTGGGGGTAAAAATCTTTGATATAGGCTTAGCTGCAAATTTTAGAAAGACATGTTCTAAATATAGAGAAGCATTAAAAAAATTGGAAGTTTACTGGAGAACTTTTTCCTTTTTTGAGTTACTTCCAGAATTAGAGTAATTTTTAATTTAATTTGCCATTTCTTCTCTCCAAAGGCATCTTTCATCAAGTCTTTTAGTTCATCTGGCGATTACAAGCTACAGTCAAAATCGAGAAAGGATTTCACTCCCGTTATTATATCTAGCTCACCCGTGAAATAAAACATTGGAGAGGCATATTACTGAAATGAATTTGTTTTGAAGTCTAACATATATATATACATATATATATATATATATATATATATACACACACACATATTCATTTGGTACAGAAATTAGGGGTGAAGGAGATGCTGGTGGTGGAGTTGCTGCTGTGGTAGAAACCTTAGGATCGTGGAGGGAGGAGAGGGTGGAGACAGAAGGGGAGGATGGCAGGAGGGGAGAGGATTAGGGTGGGAAGTGAGGATGGGAGGAGGGAGCAGGAGAGAGAGGGAAGAGAGGAGGCTGGCAGGAGGACGGAAGACTGGGAGAAGGAGGGGAGAAAGGGAGGAGAAGAAGAAGAGAGCAGGAGAGGTGGGAGGGGTGGGGGTGAGGTTGAAGAAGGAGAGGAGGATGGTGAGAAGGGGAGAATGAATGTGCAACTTACTCTTTAAAAAAAATTCTTTGTTGCTGTTCTAAAGGTGATGTACAGAGGGGTTACAGTTATATAAGTCAGGCAAAGGGTACGTTTCTTTTTGAACAATGTCACCCCTTCCCTTGCTGTCTCTTAGTTTTTCCCTCCTGTCACCACCCCCGAGTTATGTACTTCACTTTCAGCTTAGAGTCTAGAGAGTACCACTGCTACATTTGTTCACCATTTGTCCCACCATTTTTGTGCCCATCCCAAGGACAGATAAATGAACAAGACCAAAGGAAACTAAAAAAAAAAAAAAAACAGCAAAAAAGGAAAAAGAAAAACCTCTTAAACCCATTTCCTGGAGTTCATTTTGATAAATATTATTTTATATGGCCCCATGCGCATAACTATTGAGCCTTTGTGATCCTCTCCTACGAAAATCCTCCTTCAGTCTCACTCTGGGTGAATGCCTAGAGACCTGTGAATGTAAGTAAGGAAAAGGAAAGGCTTGGGGAAAAACTCTATTAGGCGAAGTAAGCCAGGTCCAAAGAAACATAGGTTGCATGATTTGCCTCACTTGTGGTAACTAGAATGTGTCTATAAATCTATAAGTAAACACATTCAATGGTTAAAAAAATACACTGGGACATGATAAATTACACAGGTCCCTAGACAGTCACACAGTGAGACCAAAGGAGGATGTTCATCGGAGAGGATCACCAAGGCTCAATAACTGTGCAAATGATCTTGTTAAATAATATTTTATGAAGTGAACTCCAAGAAAAGGAAACAAGCGACTTTCTTGTTGTTGCTGTTTTTGAGCAACTCATTCTTCCTGAGTGCTAGAAGCTATATGTATTGCTGAGAGCTGAGTTGCATCATATATACTTAGTACATAAACCTCATGAGTTAAAATTAACCTTGAAAACCCAATAGATAACTAACTTGTGGACCTCAGAAGTCAAAAATTAACCTCTGGTAAATGCCTCCTTGTGGTGGTACAGTTGTCCCGTGGTATCTCTAGGAACTGGTTTTCAGGTCTGGGAAGGTGGCTCAGTGGTAGAGCACTTGCCTTGCATGCCTGAGGCCCTGGGTTCAAGTCCTCAGCACCTCATAAGCAAAAAGAAAAAAGCCCGAAGTGGCGACGTGGCTCAAGTGGTAGAGCGCTGCCTTGAGCTGAAGAGCTGAGGGACAATGCCCAGGCCCAGAGTTCAGGGCCCACGACCGAACCCCTCCAAAAAAAAATAATCTAGGAACTGGTTTCCAGTACCTTTGGTAGATATTACAGTGCACAGATGGTATGAAGTCACTTTTATAAAATGGGATAATAGCACGTTGCTGGTGGCTCACACCAGTAATCCTAATTACTCAGGAGACTGAGATCTAAGGATCACTGTTCAAAGCCAGCTTGGGCACGAAAGTCTGTGAGACTCTTATCTCCAATAAAATATTCGGAAGCAAAGCAGGAAGTGGTGCTGTGGCTCAAGTGGTAGAGTGCTAGTCTTGAGCACAGAGAGGCTCAGGGACATAGCCCAGGCCCAGAGTTCAAGGTCCAGGACCAGCAAAGAACAAAAAACAACAAAACCTCCAATACTCTCCCCCCCACACACACAAAATGGAGTACTATTTGAGTAGACCCAACAAGCATCTTACTGTGTACTTTGGTCATGTCTTGATTACATGTAATACTTGGTAAAATACTTGGTAAAATGTGAAGCCTTGCAAATAGTTGTTATACTTTTATTGTTTAGTTGAGCAATGACAAGGAAATGGTCCATACATGTTCAATACAAATGTAGTTTTGTGGGGACATATTTACCATCCACCTTTGTGGAATCCCAAGACACAGAACTGACTCTTCTGAGTCCTCTTACTAAGTGGATAACCTTGCAGTAAATTACTCCCACATTTTAATTCTCAAACCCCTACAATGGCAATCCATGCCTTTGTTTGGTCTGTAATTTGATTAAATGAGTAAATAGAAAAGCCCTTAGTACCTTTAATAGCAGGTGCTAACTAGATATTAGTGGTTATTGTTGACTTCCGTTTTATCTCTTTTTGGGGATAAAGATCAAATCTAGTTATTGGGGGTAAGGGAGTTTGCAGATCCTTACGAGGAAGGATTAAATAAAAGAAGGCACATAATGCTGTTTTCCACACAAAAATGTGGATGTTTAGGGTTTTTGTGGCTTGTTTGTTTGACCTGTCCTGGGGCTTGAACTCAGAGCCTGGGCACTGTCCCTGAGCCCATTTGTACTCAAGGCTAGTAGCACTCTACCACTTGAGCCATAGTACCACTTTGGGCTTTTTCTGAGTAGTTTATTGGAGATAAGAGGCTCACAGATTTTCCTGCCCGGGGCTGACTTTCAAACCATGATCCTCAGATCTCCCCCTCCCGAGTAGCTGGAATTACAGGCGTGAGCCACTGACACCCACTAGGTGTTTGGTTTTAAACTGGAAATGGGACCTGACTGTCTGTGATTTAACCTCCTTCAAGTCACTGGCATTTTCCAATCTGTGTTTTAACTGGGTGTGCCCTCCATGCTGGAATTCTTATCTCTTCCAAACAAAGAGCCAAGCACCCTGAGAGGCCAAGGGGGCCGTGTGGGTTACCTCATCCTCCTGCTCCCTCCTTTCCCAGGCTGCCCTTTGCCCTCTTATGAAATTGACTGTTTGTTCCAGCCCCTCCCCTGGGCCCTGGGAAATCAGTTTGGTTTAAGAAACATTTTTCTGACTTGAGAGGAAACCCATAGATCTTTTTTTCCACCCAGCGGAGCTCAGACCCAGGTTGCCAAAGACCCCAGAGGTGATGATGACCATTGAAGGGGGGAGTCACTAGTCTTGAGGCTGCCTCCTGGCTTTCTGGACTTTGCTGGAATGTGTGAGAAGGCTGCAGGGGTGGCTCCTGATAAGCCATCAGCCCAGGTGTTGAGTTGAAGAGGGTGTTGGGCAATTGTGTCAGGAAGAATTCTCCACTAGAACTTCTTGTCTTCTCATTCCCATTCATCTTTGCTTCCCTCCGGGCTCCAAGCGCAGTGCTTGGCCTTTTGATATCATGCAGGGGGAAAACCCACACACATTGCCCCTTGCATGCGGCTCTTCTCAGGACTATCTAAAAGGAGTTGTGCTGAGCTCAGCGTCCAGGAGACATCTGGGTGCCGCCTTGAGGGCCTCCCCCTCTACCTGCAGAAGGCCTGAGTGTTTGTCTACCTGCCCAGCTCGCCTTTCCTCAAACAACTAACGTCCCCGAGGGGTAGGAGGCCTCCTGGTAGGGTCAGAATGAGGGGGGGAGAAGCAAACACCCAAACTGCCTGGGTTACAAGAATGCCACCTAATCCTAGTTGTTTGAGAACCCTGGAGTTTTTGGTTTACAATAAAGCCCAGGTATAGAGAATTCCCCTTGAACTTCTTTGTGTTTGATAAGAGTTTTCTTTCCTAAATCTGACAGCCATGACAGTTGTGTTAGAATTCAGCCTTGGGTATTCATTTCTATGTTTCACAATTGGCTTTGTCTTCAGATCAAGCAGTTTCCTTCCTTTCTGTCCTCCCTGCCTCCCTCCCTCCCTGCCTGCCTCCCTCCCTCCCTTCTCTTCCTTCCTTCCTTCCTTGCTTCCTTCCTTCCTTCTCTTTCCTTTCTTTCTCTTTCTTTTGTTTTCTAGAAGTCATAATGTATTTGATCTTTATGTGCAAGCTGAAGGAACACACCTGGGCATTGACTCCAGAGGTGACTCTGGGTAGGTGGTATGCTTGTCATTGCCTTGTCTGTGGAAAGCAACCCATACCACAGGGTTGGCATCTCCCTGGCTCTCATGTCCAGGAACACTCAGAGGTTCTAGAGGTGGGCGGGGAGCAGGATTGATGCAGGTGCCATCTGGTGGGGAATTGGCCCTGAGCTTGCTATACTGTGATCTTGATGGTAATATCTGATCTGCCATAGGTGGAGTGACAACTGTGCACCTAGGCCACAACATGTCTTCAGTGTGTTTTGTTTAACTGTGTGTGTGTGTGTGTGTGTGTGAGAGAGAGAGAGAGAGAGAGTGTGTCAAAGGCCCAAGTGTCTAGCATCAAAAGTTTCTTGGAGAGACTTCATGAGGAACCATGTGGAATTTGAAACTTGATTATAAAAGTTGTGCCAGTAAGGACCTGGAAATAGCCCTTCAAGTTTGTAGCTCACACCTTCTAAGCACAGTTAATGAGCAGATCTTTATTCTTTACAAGAGTCGCCAGGTGGATTTGGCTAATGTTGACTCCAGTCTTGGCTGCTGAGCCCAGTTGCTAATGAGGCCAAAGTGGGAATTCCTGCCTCTCATGGACCAGTTACCTTCGTTTTTTTTCCTGGCCACCGACGGCTAGCGTCAGCCAGCTGGCTGGTGGAAGTAGAGTGGTGAGGTGTTATGCAAGGTGCGGTGTGGTGAGCCCAGAGCCATGAGCTCTCCTGGGGAAAACCCTCACACACCGCTCCACTGACCAGGGGTCAAGTGGACTGTCTCCACTTTTGAAAGACAATAGGGTTGATTAAGGTTAACTGGAAAATGCTGATGTTGGCTAGAATTTTGGACTCTTGCCAGGACATATGCAACATCTAAAGTGATTTAGGGCAAGCCGTGCCGTGGTTCGCTGATGGAAGAGTGTAGAAAAATGAAACAGTGGAGAGCAGGGGTACTTTATATATGCAGTCGGGAAAGGGGATGTAGCGGTAGAAATATGTTTTATACACATGCAGCATCTTCTAAAATCTTATTGGGGGTCCACATCCTAATGTAGATCCATTATGATTGCAACTTCTGATTCCGACTTAGGACAAAATCTATATGTTTTGTATTATTAGCTGTTTTGTTTTATTTTTTTATTTTTTGTGCCAGTCTGGGGATTTGAACTCAGGGCCTGGGTGTTGTACCTGAATGTTTGTGCTTGAGGCTACTGCACTATTGCTTTTGAGCCATAGCTCCACTTCTGGCATCCAAGCACAATCCTCAGATCTAAGCCTCCTGAGTAGCTAGGATGACAACTTTCAGCCACCAGCACCTGGCTATTTGTTTATTAAGGAATTGTATATTAAGTAGAAAGCTTGCATTACTGGATACTGTGTGTGTGTGTGTGTGTGTGTGTGTGTGTGTGTGTGTGTGTGTGTGTGTGTGTGTGTGTGTGTGTGTGTGTGTGTGTGTGAACCATGGAGCTTGAACTCTGGGCATTGTCCCTCAGATCTTCAACTCAAGGCTAGTGCTCTACTACTTAAGCCACAGCACCACTTCTATTTTCTAAGTGGTTTATTGGAGAAAAGAGCTTATGGACTTTCCTGCCCAGGCTGGCTTTGAAACCATGATCCTCATATCTCAGTCTCCTGAGTAGCTAGGATTACAGGTGTGAGCCACCGGTGCCTGGTCACATTACTGGATACTTTTGTATTTTAAACACCAAATATTTGCATAAGGCATTTTCATCTTTTAACACGTGTACTTAAAAAAAACAAACAAGCAAAAACTCCAGCAATATTTACCATAAATGTAATTTGCAAAATAAAATTAGAGTCATTTCGAAATCCGGTGTAGTAAGTCTGATGGATTTATTTTCATAGGTTGCATTCACATTTTGCAACAATAAAAATGCAATAAAGGGTTGTTGGGAAAACCATTGTTTTGCAGAGATTTGATGACATTCTTACCTTACCTTGCTACACATTATTGTTTCCAAAGAGAAGAAAATTAGACCCAGAGGAATTGTGACTTGCCTAGGGTCACTTGGTTAGAAGGTTAGCAGAACTTCGTTTTCTTCTTGCCTTTCCTTGCTTTCTTCCCTAAGCTTACTGGTATTTCCATGGAGGAGCCTGTTGCTATTTGTGTGTGAGCAACGGAGCTATCCTGAGGCTTATAACAAGCTGATTATAAGCTTGGTAACTGGAAGTATCATTCTCTTTTTCTTCCTTTCAAAGAGCAAATTCAGTGGATTGCTTTATAGTTCAACAATCTTTTGATATCTCCAGATACAAAATTGACTTGTCTTTTCTTTGCCTTGAAAACTGTTTAGAGTAAGATAAGATTACAATCCTAAACTGAATCTAGGTTAAGAAACAAAACAAAACAACACTATTAGGATTCTTGACTGCTCTCTTTTTCCTTGGAAAATAACTATGATCCATGTTTCCTTTAACCATGTGGCAATCTATAACTACGGAGTTTTGTAAAATATGTAACAATTTGGTCTTGCTTCTTTATCTTTCCTCTCTTTTCAAGATCTTATTATGCCTGATTTAGTTGACACATAGCTGGCAAGATTGTTTTCAAAAAGACTACCCACTTTGAAACTTGACTGATCATTTCTTTAGGACTTTGAAAGATTAATCTTTCCTCCCCAAATACAGACAGAAGGGGAGCTGTAAGTGTATTTATTTATTTTTATTTTTGTTGGTCATGGGGCTTGAACTCACTGCTCACTGTCCCAGAGCTCTTTTACCCAAAGCTAGAGCTCTACTGCTACAGCCCACTAGTGGTTCATTGGAGATAAGAGTCTCAAGGACTTTCCTGCCCTGGCTGGCTTTGAACCTCTATCCTCAAATCTTATCTTCTGCGTAGCTAGGATTACAGGTGTGAGTCACCAGCACCCAGCGGAGTTGTAGATTTAGATTTTGTAAATGAGATTTTCCTCCATTACCATTGTTGCAGATGGGCTCATCTCCGCCTCTTATTGTTTAATTAGCATATATTACTTGTCTAGTTTCTCTCTAGCCATGTATACAATGTATGCCATCACCTTTGCTTCCTGTGTCCCTCTTCCCCACCTCACTCCCCCCACCCCTTCTTAAAATGGTTTCAACAGCATTCCTTAAAAATTGGCTCAAAATTCGTGCACTGAGAATACTTTCTTGGTTAACAGGCTATCTTTTCCTTTTCGCTTTTCCTCTTTAAAAAAAAATCGAGATTTCTCCCATTTTAAAATTCATTTCTTTGATATGTCTTTTAGGAATATTGAGGCTAAAGCAGGAATAATCAAGGCCATTACACTTGCAGTTAAAAGAAGTAAATAAAACAGTATTAATTACTAAAAGATTTATACCTTATATACAATAATATTTATATCTTAAGGTTTTTTAATGAAAGGATATATATATATATTCTTATTATTACTATTGAGTAGTTGTACAAAAGGGTTACAATGCTTTAAGTCAGATTATGAGTACAATGATTCTTGGTCAGTATCAACCCTTCCTTCATTTGCCCCCATTTTCCTCCTGTCCCTACCTTCAAGTTATATAGTTAATTTTTTAACACTATATATATATACATATATATTGAATATAGATATTATACTTGCTCATCTCTCTCTTTTTTTAATCCAACTATCACATTGGTCATAGTCTGCATATTTCAGTACTGGTTTTCCTAAAAGATACAGAAAAGGAACTCGTTACACATGCACGTAAGCATATCTGTACATTTAATACATAGAGACTATATATAATAAATAAGGAAATTTCGCATCTGTACAAATACATACACAAGACAACCACTCCAAACACGGGGGATTTTACTGAAGATCACTTGTAACTTTATGTGGTGGTCCTAGGTTTCTGTCACTTTCTTTGCTAGTTGTATTTGAAAGCAGTTGCGTAAACCAGAGAGACCCGGGACATCCTGCTGCAGACACGGAATTAGGGGACTCAGGTCAGTAGCCCCCAGGTTTCCTGTGGGCCCACAAACCCACTGTGTTCTGTGGCAGGAGCTAAAGGGGGCAACTCTAGGATAAGTCTTGGTTGGCCATAGTGTCTACATGACCTACTGAGGGTCATGGAGAGGTCACTTGTCATATACACCTTTGGGTGTGAGCTACTTTAGTGCTCCCTACACAGCACAGCATGGTGCTTTGCCCGTGTCTCTGTACAGCCCAGTGGCTCTCTGGAGTTTATTGTCATTCACTCAGGAGGTGACCAGAACATCCAGCCAGCAGACACTGCCACTGTTCCCAACCAAGGACTGCTGCCTATTTCACCCTTTTCAAGTGGAAATTTTGCAAGACGACTTCTCCAGCCTGCGTAGTACAATTTGGCTGACAGCAGTTTCTGGCAAAAGAAATAACCAAATTATTATTCAGTCATGGGTTTTTAACAGCCGCAAAGCAAGTGGATGTTAACTAAATGATGCAATTTATTCCCTTCCCTCTTATTGCCAGCTTGCCTATTACAGAGTGCCTGCCAGTTTTCAATAAGTGGTACCCAGATGGTATTCGCATGCCGCCCACTTGGTTACAGAGCCGAAGCAGGGAATAACTCGGCAGACACTACAAGCTGTGGGTCAATTGAGGGGGAATGCCTGTTGCTTCACAGTTTTGCATATGTAAATCTGTTAATGTTATGTCAGTATTGTGCGGGCTAAACACAAGCATTGCCTTTCTCTGGGGGCCCAGCTGAACTTGGACCATGGCCCAGTTGTACCGAGGCTCGGAGCGCGAAGCTGCATTTGGAGGATGCTGCGCAGCCTGCCTCCCTCCAACTTCTGCTCTTGCCTTGTCGGCAGCAGAGCCGAGCCGGACGCAGGAAGTGCCTGCCATAGGCCAACTCCATAATAGGACAGGCAGGCCTGGTTTTATGAGCTGGCTGTGGAGGGAGGAGGAGTGTGAGTGTGTGTCTATTTTTAGGCCAGCCTTCAAGACAGTTCCTTTGGCCCAGTCCACGCCTGCCTGCCTTGCTTGCTCACACTCTCCTCTGTGTGTCTGCCACACTTCTGCTCTCCATTTCATCAACTGCAGATGTGGCACACAGCCGTCTTCGAAAAGTCATGAACTGTGTCGTCTGCGGGCCGTAGCAGCCAACATCTGTGGCAGCTGGCTGCAGGGAGAGAGGCAGGGAGATCACTTTCGGGAATGTGTTCAAGTACCTCAACTTAGCCTCTACTCCAGCCTGTGCAGACAATTATTTTACACTAATTGTATCAAGATAGCAGCCATAAAAAACGAGATCCAGATCTCTCTGCCCTCTCCTCCTCCTCCCTGCCTGCCCGTGAAAGTGGTAGTCCTTGAGGGGAGGTCTTTCTTCTTCTTTTTTTAATTTTTTATTGTGGTTGGTTTCTTGTTCTCAAAAGCTTATTACATTGGTGCAAACAACAACAAAAATGCCATAAAAAGGCAAGACTCATAATCTGCTTAAGAGCTAAAAAGACCAATGGTGTTGGTTGAACCAATGAAAATATTCCTGCAGGTATTGTAAAATTTATGTGCCATATGAAAGACATTAGGGGTGTTGTTGTTTTTTTTTTTCATGGACGAAAATGTTCATTGTTGAACCATTTTGTAAATTATTTGAATGCTGCGTTTCTGCCTAAACCTCATGATTTTGATATATAAACCAGTTTAATGTGTTCTGCACAGACCCTGGCTTTTCTTGCGTTTTATATATTGGAAAGCTGTGTTTGTATTGGACCTGCTGGTTTCTTTCATATTGCAAAAATCTGTCTTGTGTGGCACTGTGCCAGGGGGCAGAGGAATAGTTTGGTCATAGCTAAACCTTGAGTGTTGATTTTTTTTTTTTTGAGTCCTGAAAATTCGACAAACAGGACTACATTAATAAATATCGAAGAGGTGGTTCTTAAAATAAGGAATTAATTCATATGATAAGAATAGCATCATTCTAGAATTGACTGCTCTAGGTATATTGGTCTGTGCTTAACTTTTCATGCACGTATAAAAATAACAGCATCACATAGTGTGTTCAGTGTCTTGGTCTCAACTTTTTTTTTTTTTAATGCTCTCAGAGCAGATTTTGGCGACTGATGCGTTCCAGCCTTTTGGATTCTCTTGAAAGATTTGTTTCTGTGACATTTTGCCATGTCTGTGGTACAGCGAGAGTAGCATGCTCCCCTGCTCACATTTCCCATCTCTAAACTTGGTTCGGGAGAGCCAGATGGAAGTATGCACATTATTTTTATCTTTTGTCCTTCACACCGTAACCTGATCTCCAGCATATCTAGACATGTAGCAGAAAATTTACTATGTGAAAGCAAAGGAATGATTTAGAATATGGACCAGCCTGGGAGAGAGGGCTCAAGATGTACTTTATCAAAGCAAATCTTTCTACTGGCAAACCATATCTTTTTTTCTTCTTTTCACAAGAAGTGGTTTCTGATTAAGGATACTTTTAAATATGCTCACAGACTCTTCTCACTTAACCTAGGCTGAGAACTGTCATGGCTTTGATAAAGGTGTAAATAGCTTGCCTTGAAAGTTGATTATCTAGTAATTAAAAGCTTAAAAGAAGAGCAAAGCAGTAGAATCACAGAGCTGCAAAGGTCTTGCAAGTCAGGGGCTATGGGTCACAATAGCAAGGGACTTGTTCAAAGGCACCTAGACCCAGCACTGGGCCAGTGAGCATAGGAGACAATACAGTCTCTAGCTTCCTAGTTTTTTGCAGTTTTCATGGAAAAAAAATTTCTATCTTTTTATTATGAGTTTTGCACACCCTTTAACTTGTCATAAAAAAATATAAACAGGGGCTGGGAAGGTGGCTCAGTGGCAGATCACTTGCCTTGCATGCCTGAGGCCCTGGGTTCAATTCCTCAGCACCACAAAAAGAAAAAAGCCAGAAGCGGCACTGTGGCTTAAGTGGTAGAGCGTTAGCCTTGAGCTGAAGAGCTGAGGGACAGCGCCCAGGCCCAGAGTTCAGGCCCCACGACCGGACCCAAAAAATAAAAAATATAAACACAGTTGTTTCTTTCTAAACTTCTAAACTGTGCTAGCAATCAAATAAATAACTAAATAACATCACCGTATGAATATTTGCCAAATTTTACGGTGCATTCATAAGCCCATACCTATTATCCAAACTCCTCAGGAGGCTGAGATCTAAGGATCATGAGTCAAAGCCATTTGGAGCAGGAAAGTCTGTGAGAGTCTTATTAACCACCAAAAAACCCAGAGTGGAAATGTGTTGGTAGTGGTCAAATACCAAAAAAACTAAGGGACAGAACTCAGATCCTGAGTTCAACCCTCGTAATGGGATGTGTGCACAATCATTCCTTATGTGAATATGTCTGTATACACAGCCATAGCAAGTTGGAGTCCTATGACCTGGATTTAAAGTCATTGGTGGCAACTCCGGTGGTTCTTTTTCTGCTCTAGAACAGTTCCTGTACCTGTTTAGATGTTCCTTCATTTTCAATGAGATCACATCCCAGGACACCCATCATAAACTGAAAATATAGAAAATGCATGCAATACACCCAGCCTCCTGAGCATCCTAGCTCAGCAGCACTGCTTATATTTGAGTCTACCTTATTTGCCCTGTAATCTCAGCTATTTGGGAGCTGAAGATCAGAAAGATTCTGGTTTCAAGCCAGCCCTGGTATAAAATGAGATAGACCCTATCACAACAAATAAGCTATGTGTGGTAGGGCATGGTGATAATCCCGACTGTGTGGGAGGCTGAAGGTGGGAGGATGATGGTCCATGACTGGCCCTGGACAAAGATCCTGATACACTATCTGAAACAGCAAAAAAGGCTAGGGGCATGGTTCATGTGATAGAGCACCCGTGCAGCAAGTGCAGAGCTCAGAGTTTAAACCCAACACTTAAAAGTTGGGAACTTGGGCTTCATCACAGTCAAAGCTTTTGTGTTTCAAAAGTGAAAAAAAAACAGCCCACAAAGTTGGAGAAAATATTTGCAAATCATATTACCCGATATTACTAGATCTATATCTAGCCAGGGTCTGGTGGCTCATGTCTGTAATCTTAGCTACTCAGGAGTCTGAGATCTGAGGATCATGGTTGAAAGCTAGCAGGGCAGAAAAGTTCTAGGGACACCATTTCCAATTCACTATCCAAAAAGCCAGACTTAGAGGGGTGGTTCATGTGGTAGAATGTCAGCCATGAATGAAAGAGCCAAGCAAACACACACCACACACACACACACACACACACACACACACACACACACACACACACACACACACACACACACACACACACACACACACACACACACACACACACACACACACACACACACACACACACTGACTCATACGTGGAATATTATTCAGCCACAGAAAGGAATGTGATACTGATTCATTCTACAATACGAGAAAACTTGAGAACAGGCTGAGAATCTACAGACAGTAGAAGACCACATTTTATATAAGTGTTTACAAGAAATACCCAGAATTTGTAAATCCGTTGAGATAGAAAGTAGCTTAGTGGTTGTAGGGTGTTGTCAGTAGTAGTGGTAAAGAGTGTTTGCTAGTGGATGCAAGGTTTATTTCTGGTGTGATAAAAGTGCTGATAAAATGGATTCTAATGATGAGTTCACAAGTCTTAAATATACTAAGCAGCAGCCAATTGACTTTTTTTTTAAAAAAAGATCAGGTTTTGTGAAATTACCTCTCAATAACAGGACTTCAGTATGTCTCTACTTCTTAACCTGTGAAGCAACCACAGCTAATAATGTTTTTAGCTTCAGTGCTATAAAAAAAAACCATTCTGTGATGGGCTAGGTATAAATGTTTTGGTACATGTGGGATGTGATTTCTCGGCTTTCTCAGTTGCCATTGGAGTACAATAGCAGCCATGACCAATCTGTTCAGGGATGTGCATGGATGTGTTCCAATAAAACTTTATTTATGCACACTGACATTTCACTTTCATGTAGTTTCCTTGTATCATTGAACTATAGTAGTATTTTCCTTGTTTTCCTCCCAGAGATATAAGAACATCAAAGTCTCTCTTCTTAATTTATGGAGTGGAAGATTCAAGGGGTCGGATGGGGTTGGAGGAATACTTTGCCGGGAAGTACCTTTATAGGTTGTGCTACTAAAACTTCTCCAGGGGGTTATTTGTCTTGCCTCTACCTCACAGATACCAGCACCGAGAATTCCATAGGTTAACACAAGTCACCCGCACGGTGGCTGTGCTTTGGGCCTTGACCCCATTCAGTCCTAGAAATCCCAGGCTCACCAATCAGCATTTCCTTCCTCATCTTCCTGGAGCGGGCCTGGCATCCTAGAGCATCCTAGCTGACCTTGGGTACCCTGTGCTCCGCTCTGTCCCTAGTTTGACCACTATCCCCAGTGTGACCACTGTCCCTACTAGCCGGTTCCATTGGTAGAGGACACTATTTTTTTCTGAACAGTCACTTTTCTTTTCCTCTCCCAGCCTCTTTCCATCTTGCTTAGCCAACGCCAAGCCACCAAGCCTGGAGGAGAAAGCCCACCACCTTGCCTCCCTTTCAGCCTGCGCTGTGACTCATTGCTACTTGGAAGGCAATGCCTCAGCCACCTCTTGACCCGAGATGCAGCCGGAACCGAGGCCGCCTTGCTGGCTTCTCTGCTCTCAGGCTATCATCCATCTTTTGGCAGGCAGTGACTGATTTTTTTTTTCTCCCCAAGAGGCTTTTGTTTCATTTAGTGCCCAGAGCTTGGATAGAACCTTCTGGGAAGTTAAGATCTTCCATTCAGAGGTTGCTCAGACTCAGTGCTCTGCCTACCTCTTACCTGTGTGTCTTCCCTCTGTGGATGCCCGGCAGGCCTTCCCTCCATGGCTCACCTGGGCAAGGGCAGGGGCAGCAGGGGAGGTAAGTCACTTGCTTGTTGCTGCATGTCTGTGGTCGTTACTGCTCCGGGTGGATGCTGTACTAGGACACTGCCCACAGGGATCTCGTCTCACCTCCTCGTTCTGAGAGTCTCAGACAGACCATGAACACTGATGGTTTGCATTCTGGCATGTCAGGAATGTGTTACCTGGAACCACGAGCCTTTCCCATAGGCTGGCGCCCAGCTGTAGGCTGGCGCCCAGCTGTGGGACGTGTCTCCTGCATTCGGTTCCTTCCTTAGACACTCCTGCATGTCCACCTATGACCAGTCAACCTTGCCCTCTGCAAGTTATGCTTTCCATGTTCTTCTAAGACAGGGAAATAACTCATCTCTACTACCAAGAAACAGGAACAAGGGAAAAAATTTTTTAGAAGTACTTAAGTGATGATAAGCTCTTTCTGATTCATAATAGAGTTGAGAAAAGAGTCCTTCTGATTCTCTTAGACTGTGCCCAGCTCTAAAATCATTCTGTCCAAAGAACAGAGTGGTTCTGGGCCTGCAGCTGCCTTGGTGGGGAGGCACTGGGGTACTGTTGGGGGGGGGTCAGGTGGATGGTGTTCTCTCAGTTCTGGGTCACAAGGAAACTATTTAGTCTAGCAACTTAGCTTTTGGGACAAAATCATGAAATAAAATACTTGGGGGAGATTATTTGATGGTTGGGATGACTTAGGTGTTGGGGAGTTCATGGGGAAATAGGGACTGGAATCCTTCTGAAAACAGAATGCCTTCTCTTGGCATTCTTTTCTTGTGTTTTCACGTCTCTTGGCCGTGTTTTATTTTTGTCACTGCCTACAGACTGCCTTGACAGTAATTCTGAACGTGGTCCCTCTTGACTAGTGTCACCTTTGGTCTGCAAGACTTGGATGATGGGAAGACCATGCATCTTTCTATTCCTGTGCTTTGTGATCTTGCTTTTGTGTGGTCGGGAGCTGAGAGATCAGCCAAGGAGTAGCGTGTGGGAGGCAGGGGGCAAAGGGAAGAATGCTGGAGGGACTACAGAATCCTGGGGTCCCCAGGACTTGTGCCTCAATTCTGGCATCACTCATTGTATGGTTCTGTGGCTGTGCTGTCTTCGTTTGTTAGGCCCAGCCTGCAGACCTGAGGTTAGTTTGCCCTCTACATTTTACCAGGAGGTTAACTTCTGAGGTGTTGGGTGAAAATTGCTCAGCTAAAATTTCCTCTGAAAGTTAGGAATGAGCAGTAAGTCAATGGGCTGCTTGGCTGGCAGGACATGATGGGGGACAGACCCAGGAAGGGAACATCAGTTTTTCAGCTCCTCTTCCTCCAGGGCCTTTGGTCAGAATTTGCACTACTAATAAACACACCTTTCCTTTCCTTTGCTCTTCCTCAGGGTGCAGGAGGTGCCTTGTTCGTTAGTCAAGCAGGAGTGCAGTGTGATTTCATGAAGCCTCACTCTCAGTTGCGAATTTTGGTGGAAGAATGTAAAGGATCTGACTGGCCAAGCTGAGGCTGTGTGTGTGTGCGTGTGCGTGTGCGTGTGCGTGTGTGTGTGTGTGTGTGTGTGTGTGTGTGTGTGTGTGTGTGTGTGTGTGTGTCCAAATCTTCAACATTTTAATTTATGATTGGAGAAGGGAGGGAGGGAGTTTGAGATTTAGAACAAAAAACAAGATTGGGGCCGGGCATCGGTTGGTGGTTCATGCCTGTAATTCTGTCCACTCAGGAGGCTGAGACTTGAAGATCATGGTTTGAAGCCAGCCTGGCTAGAAAAGTCCACGGACCTCTTATCTCCAATTAATCAGCAAAAAGCAAACAAAAAAAGATGGCAGTGGAACTATGGCCAAATGGTAGAATGCCAGACTTGAGCAGAAAGCTAAGGGACAGTCCCTGGCCCCGAGTTGAAGCTCTGATGCTGGCTTCTCTCTCTCTCTCTCTCTCTCTCTCTCTCTCTCTCTCTCTCTCTCTCTCTCTCTCTCTCTGACACACACACACACACATACACACACACAAATGGAACAAATAAAGCACATCTGTGAAAAATGACAAAGTTCCTTCCTCATAGCCACTTGAAAAGATGTGTGGAAGGCACATTTACAAGCTTTTCTTCTAAGGAGATAACAGAGGGAGGGCATTTTACAAAATGTAAATGAATCCTTGACTCACTCATACAACAAAATTGCACATATTAAATTGGATGTAAGGTGATGTTTCAATAGATATATACAGTGTATAATGTGAAAATCAAGTGTAACATAGCCATCTCCTCAAGATCAACTCAGACCTTGAGTTTGCTGGACAAGCACTCTACCACTTGAGTGCTTTTTAGTTTTTTTGTTTTTGTTTTTTTTGGTGTTTTATTTTGTTTTGCTTTAGTTTTTCAGATAAGGTCTCTCACTTTTGCCCGTCAGCCTTGGACCATGATTCTTCTATTTCTATCTCCTGACTGAGTGGATCATAGTCATAGGCTACACACCTAACCTTCATTTATTGTTTCTGTGTGGTTAACCTTTCAAGATCTTTTCATCTAGCTTTTTGAAAAGTATTTTCATGGGGCTTGAACTCAGGGACTGGGTGTTGTCTCCGAGCTCTTTTGCTCAAGGCTAGCACTCTACCACTTTAAGCTATACCACCATTTCTGTTTATTTGGTGGTTAAGTGGAGAGGAGAGTATCATGGACTTTCTTGTTGGGGCTGGCTTTGAACTGTGATCTTCAGATTTCAGCCTCCTGAGTAGTTAGGATTACAGGTGAGTAGTTAGGATTACAGGCGTGAGCTACCAGTGCTCAGCCAGAATTTTTATCTAACTGTAAATCAGTAACCACTTATCTATTCCTCTTTATCTCTCCTCTGGACTTTTTTTTTTTGGCAGTATGCAAAATTGAACTCAGACCCTTGTGCTTGCTAAGCTAGTGCTGTACCACTTGAGCCATGCTGGCAGCCCCCCTTTTTTTTTGCATTGGATAGTCTTTGAGGTAAGGTCTCTCTTGCTGCTTGGGCTGGCTTGGCCTATAATCCTCTGTACTTCTCTGGCAGATGGCAGGTGTACAACCCTGTCACCTGTGCCTAGCCATGGTAACTCATGAACTTATGCAGGGCTGGCCTAGAATCTCAATCCCTGGCTTTCTGCCTCTCAAGTAACGAGAATGACAGACTTGAGCCACTATGACTCGCTCAGATGTGTGCTTTTAACTTGATAAAGTAATTCATGTACACTAATTTTGAGAATTACTGCTTTTAGGAAATTAAAAAACAAACAAACAAAAAACAACTGTTAGGCCCCTTTAAGTACCCTAAGAGTAAGCATTTTTAATCCTGGAAGTAAATAATCATAGTTGTTTGTTTTGTTTTGAGCAGTTGGACTTTGAATTGTCCCAAGAGGGTAGGGCCTTTCTGTATTCTGTATTGACCTTATAAAAACATCAGAAAGGTCTTTCTTCAAAACGAAAGAGTTGCATGTAGTGGAGGGGACTACAAGCTGGAGTTGCTTCAAGAATAGATACGCATCCCTTTATAGTATGTCTTAACTAATTAATGTATATGAGATTATGAAGTTACGTTGTAGTTTTACTTTATATTACAGAAGCTAATGTTCTTGTAGCTCCTGAGCTCTTGCCTCTGCAAAAGTAGTTGTTGGAGCTAGCAGAGTATAACCTTAACTTCTAGAAGATTCCAAAGTCCTTACTTCAGTCAGGTTGCAGGAGCAGGATATATCACCGGGGGCCTGTGCCTTGAATTGTTTGAATATGAGTCATTCATGTTTCCATGTTTCCTTTGGGGATGAATTGTGCACCCCCTCTCCTCCCCCCTCCTTGAAAATTTCTGCTTAAAAACAAGTTTTGAAGTTACTGCTAGAAGTGTGCAGTAGGTTGGAGTGGCCAGTGCACATGCAGTTGTTGCTTAAGGCACTTGGTGTTCTTGCTGGGAAAGGCAAGGGCGGGACCGGCCTGGAGCTAGGAGAAGCCTCATCCCTTTGCTTTTCCTGCCAAGTGCAGGGAAAAAACAACCAAAAACCAAAAACCACCCCACCTTTTCTTTGCCTCCTCTGCGCAACGGGACATGAATTGGGAGGAGATTTTTTTTTTTACAACACCCAGAGTTTTAGTAAGCAAGTTATTTTTATAATTTCCTACCCTAAGGAAATCTAGGTTGACACCAGATTCAATTCTTTTTTTTTTTTTTTTTTAAAGAAAATCATCCAACTAAGGATCTGCTCTGTCTTGCCCACCGTTTGGGGTCAAAATCAATAAATAAGAAAAGATCTGCCTGGAGTGGATTTGGTTGGGGGCATTTCCACTTCTTGGTGTTTGAATAGCTGTGGAAGGGGAAGGTGGGACTTGGACAAAAAGAAAAGAAAGGCTGTTGGTAAATTTTGTGGAGTCTGGGAGGACTTGAGACTTCATTAAAAAAAATAAACAAAAGAGAAGGTCGAATTAAGTATGTGAAAGTTACAAATGAGGCAGTTTCTTTACAGCACTCAGAAATATACCAAACTTGGAATGTGGGCTGTGAATTTCATGCATCTTCCATTTACCGATGTAGTAAGGTGGAGTCATGTAACAGATCCGGTCTTAGAGGACACTGAGATTGAAGGATCTGTCTACCCACACACCGAAGTTCCCTGTCAAGCCCTTCCTGTGTGGGTTCCAACTTGTTGGCCCATCCCAGACACTTTTGGCTTGAAGATTACTACCTTTACCTAGTCAGAGCTGATAAATCATTCCCCTCCCACACGATCACACTGGAGATAACCTTGCTGTCAGGTAGGGAAGCAAAAGAAAAAAGAAGCTCCTGAGAACATCACTCTTCTCTGTCCTAACAAGGCAAAGCATTCTTTGTTTCTGAATTAGTTTCTTCTTTTCTCCCACCTCTCCTCCCCCCTTCTAAAGTCTCTCTTTTTCTTTATATTTCTGATGTATTTCTCCAGCATATTCACTCTGCAAACCAGTGTGAGCTGGAAAATATATTATCTTGAGTTTTTTTTCTTTGCTATGGCAAATTCTAGTCCCTTTCTTTTAAAACAGTAGTAAGTTTGCAGACTTAACTTGAGCCAAGTAGGCTCCCAGTGGCTTCTTGCTAAGAACCATGCCTGGCAGAAGGTGACCTTGGGAGGTGATCCCTTGGGAAATCCCATCTCATCAGGGTCCGGGAATTGAATCCTAAGCCTCGATTTGAACGGATATCTCCTACTTTGCCTGAGCCTTGCCTTTAGTCCTGGGCCCGGAAGAAATTATATTTATTTATGTGTGTTCTTGCTCAGGAGTAGAGATTGTGGAAACAAGGAACAAAGGTCTTATTCACACCTGCACTGAGATTTAAACATGAGGAAATGAAGAATAAATTTTAGTTTGGCTGTTTTAAATGGTGACATAGGAAGGACCTTGACTGTAAGAGCATGTCTTCCTTTTCCCTTCCAGATGATATGGTTTTTCTTGAGAGTTTCACACACATTTACTGTAAGGGGGTCATGTGTCCCTGGGTTCCAATTCTAATTCTGCTACTGTAGTGCACATCCCAAGTACATTGCTTAATCTTTGGCTTTCTAGATATCAAGCCGAGATAATACACCTACTTTGTGTGGTGTGGTATCCAAATGAAAGGTGTATAAGCAGTGCCTTTGGTGTGACTGTCCGCTTTGGATAGGGGCCACGTGACAGGAAATCACACTGTTTTTCTCTTAACTGCGCTCGTAAGGAAGAATGCTTGTGGTCACATGTGTGTACTGGGCACCTTTTTCAGGAGTCAGTTTTCTAGTTGGGTGTGCTGTAATTCAAGATTGAGTTCCCCAAGACTGTTCCCACTTAAAAACAAACAAACAAACAACAAAAGAGAGTATGTCAAGCCCAGACTGACACCTGAGCTTTTGGCCAACTGCCCTTCCCAAACTCCCACCTGCCTTGGGCTTTGCTCCTTTGCTAGTTCACAAAGCTCAGGGAAACTCTTATCCTTAATGGTTTATCATAAAGAGTGTTCCAAAGGATCCAAGGAACAACCAGTCAGAAGAGAGGTTCACAGGATAAAGTATGGGGAAGGTGCTTAGAACTTCCTTCCCCTTTGTCCAAGCATCTCTACCTGTGGAGCTGCCTATAAGCTCTGCAGATCCTGTCCTTTGTCAGGTGTTTAGGGACCTTTCGTTAAGGAAGCATAATCTATCATATCATTGGCCCTTGGTGACCATCTTAACTTTGGACCTGTCCTTCCTCTTGAGAGGTCAGAGGTCATGAAAAGGTGCTGACCCAAAGAAACTTGGGTTAGACAACACCCACATTAGGAAGTTGTGTGTTCCTTATCCACAAAGCTCAGGACCCCAAATGATTCATTGCATTTTGAAGGATTTTAAAATATTTATGTAGACTTCGCTGGTTGAGCATCCATACTCTGAAAATGTGAAATAGGAAACATTTTGAGTGTTGCCATTATGATTCAAAATATATTGGATTTTTGGATTTGTGACTTGGTGACACACAACCTGTACTTTCAGACTTGATTTAGCTTATATATAAATGTGAGGCCTGTGTTGTATGAGCTAAATGTACACGTTAAGAATTGACATATATGGGCTGGGAAGGTGGCTCAGTGGTAGAGCACTTGCCTTGCATGCCTGAGGCCCTGGGTTCGATTCCTCAGCACCACATAAGCAAAAAGAAAAAAGCCGGAAGTGGCGCTGTGGTAGAGCGCTAGCCTTGAGCTGAAGAGCTGAGGGACAGTGCCGGGGCCCAGAGTTCAGGCCCCATAACCAGGCCCCCCCCAAAAAAAAGAATTGACATATACCTACAGGTACCCATAAATTCAGGGTGAATCCCTTTGATGGTCCAACTGAAAACCTTTCAGAAAGGCCTATCAGAACACAGCTTCACATCAGTTAGGTTGGCACGGAGGAATGTGATTGGGTTATTTTATTTTTGTATGATCTGTTTTAGAATCTGGTTATTTGGGTGGTTTGGCTTTTTCTTTTCTTTTTCTCCATCACAGAAGAGCCTTGCACATTGAAACCCGAATTGTGTTTTACAGATATAGTGCACCACTGGAGGCAAAGTTTTGCCTTATATGGCGTTCTCTCTCGAAATGAGAAATGCTTCTTCGCTTAGCGTTACTGCTAGTCAAACATTTCACAATCGCTATTTGTTGAAGATGCTTTAGACACAGAAAACAACAAGTAAAGGACACATCTTTGGACTTTGTGTTTCTCTTTGGGGCCATGTTCTGTGAGCTTCTTCACTCGTATTCCTTATGGCCTTAGCTCACTTAAGTAGGACCTAGTCTGTGGGCTTGCTCACCATACTCTTCTTTCCTTAGGTACCCCAGACTCCTTATTCATTTGGTTTGCCTGATTTAAGTGTTTCTTCAAGTTGTTCCCCCTCTCCATAAATCAGGACAAAAGAGTTTGAATTAAGTAATTTCAAATTAATCTGTGACCTTTGTGTTCCCTGACAGGACTGGAATGGAATGCTGATGGTTCTTCTACTTGGATATTGTGAATAATTTTGGAGGGCACTAGAAGGTCAAATATTATTTATTATTTCTCGGAGTTGGCTTGATGGCAATCACGGCTCTGTGGAAGTCAATCAAGTCTCTTGATAATTCTATTTAGGCAGTATATAATTAGGCATTTAAAATTAGTTAACTGTCTATTTTGCTATGCGTTTCACATTCTCTTTAGGGAAGCATGTTTACCAGATGACTTTGGGCATATCTTTTAACATCTTTCCCCACCACCCCTCCTCTCTTTCACTGAGCTGAGAGTTTGAAAGTTAGGGATTTTTTTTTCCTACTTGTATTACCTGTTTGTCAGCAATTTACTGGAGTTGTTTTTAATGTAACACTGAGCAAGTACTGGGAGGTGTAAGCACAAACATGTTTTCATAAACGGAACAGAAGAGAAACCACAATAGTGCCTGCATTGTTGGGGATGCGCGTTTTCAGATGTGTGAGCACTAAACAACAATGAGCCTTCTATCCACAAAGTCCCTTTCCTCTTTTTCCCCCTGTTATTGCCTCCATCCTGAAGACATCAAAGTCTTCCTCTGAATGACCCAATGTTTGCATCAGCATTGGGAAATGATCATCTGTAAATTAAAACGCAGGGTAGTGAGTGAGCAGGCTATAAAATAAATAGGGTAGGCTATAATTTAGAAGGGAACAGTTTTATTTGAAATCAAACTGTAGGCAGCACAGGAGGAATTGTTTACAAATCCAGGGTAGTTTCTGGAGTCTTAAACACACTTCCCATTGGCATTCCAGTTTGGATCCTTTGTTAAAGAAAGATCTAATGTACATGACCCTTTCCTTTTTCTTCCCTGTTCCCTACCTAAACCCTTTTCCTTCTGCTGCTACATCAATTGTCTTCTCTATGCAAATAAATAAATAAAAATCTCCTAGTGAATTTATACTACAAGTCATTGTGTGTTTTTCCTTAACCTCAAAGAGAAGGTGCGCAGTGACCTGGATTCTGTGACCTTCTGCTGGCTTTCATTTGTCACGAGTGACAAATTGATGGAGTTGGACTTGAACCTAGGTCTACCTAAACCATGGATTCTTGTTCTTTGTTTCTAACTTCTGGCATTGCTTATGCTTTATTTTGTTTTTTTGGGGGGGGGCTGTGAAGAGATCTTTGATTCAAACCTTCCCCCTTGAGGGTGGACATCAAAGTCTTGATTGGCCCAGGTGTGTGCATTGCTCACCTGGAAAGCAAATCTTTGTCTTAGGGCTTTATCCAGTCTACTGGGTGAGAGGGAGCTGCTAGAAGGCAGGACTGTGTCTTTGCTTGCTTGAGGGCACCATTTTGATGTCTCCAAACTTAATCATCTTTGCTGCTCTTGTCCTGGAGTTGCCTGAGCATCATAAATCACCTTTGCTCCTTCACTCACTACTCTAGTGTGATGAGGTAAGTTTTCTCTGCGTGAGTGTGCAGGGCTGAAGGGTGAATGGGGGGCTGATATCCTGCCTTATGTTCCTCTTATCAGGCCTGGGGCCTATGCCTGGGATACCCGGGAAGAAGGGAGAGTCCTTGAAAAAAGAAATTGTGCATGGCACACTCTATTCATCAGGCCATGCAGGCTGCCTCCTCCTAGAGGGCCCACAGATTGTCCATGGGAGGTCTGAGGTTTGGCAGGTGAGTGAGGTGGGTCGCTCTCACTGTGTCTGGTTCAAAGATTTTTTTTTTTTGATGATTGTTGATTGTAATTCAAGACCTTGAAATGATTCCTTTGTTTGTTTGAGCTTCATTTCTGCTGTGGATGGGATCCCCTTACTATAATAACTCTCCCTCCCCTCACTTTTTATTATTCTTGACAGGTTTCCATAAAGACACATAGTTTGTACTTAGACGGTTGTTGGCTGCGTCTGTTAATGTAGTTTTCAGGGGTTCCCTGGCAGAGGATCTCCCTGTGTGAGCTGAACTCCGGATTCCTGCTTCATGTGTGTGTATTGCTGGCATCTGTGATGCAGAAGGACAGGCCAGTCCTGGAGTCTTTCGCTCATCCTGGATCAGTGTCGGCACTCTTCATGGTCATCATGTGGGCCGTCAGAAAGAACCACCAATAAATAATTTCTGTGATTCACTTGATTTTTGTTTTAAAATGTAAATCCTTTTTCATAGAAAAGAAACTCTACATGGATTATTGTAATTAGAAAACGAACTGCTTGCTATATGTAGAAGGTATTCACACACAAGGACTCATTTACAAAGGAAGAAAGCCCCAAGAAGGACAACACGTTGGTTCTCCTCAATCCTCTGCCATGTATATCCACACAGACCTTCGTCCATCATGTGTCTTGTGCTTGAGTTATGAGATTCCCTTGGGAGCTTTTATAGCAGCAGCAGCCACTCCTAGGTCCCAAATCCAGTTGATTGAGAAGAAAGACCCGAAACCTGTAACTTTTCTACCTTCATTTTCCTCAGCAGTTCACAGAACCCCTGCCTTTTGTTTTTTTTGTTTATTTTGGTTTAGTTTTATCTACCTTGGGTGGTACTGGGAGAGTTTCTTCGAATTAGGTTATTCTTGATTTACAGCAGCTACCCTCTCTCTCCGTGGCTTTCTTTACCCATGGAAGAATAGGATTTCATCTAACACTGCTATTTCCTTTTATTCCTAAAGCTAATTTTTTTCCCCCCGCCCCAGTTTTGGCGAAATTATGTATCACTTGTGATAATTCATTTTAAAAATTCCTGAGCTGTGTGGTGCACTTTCATGAAAATTCATTTAGATAAAATTAGATATTATTGTTTAATGAGGTGGCATTTCAATTTAGACCTTGCATCAGGCATATACCAAGAGTTTTTTATGGAAGAGTTAGGTTCATTTGAGTAATAAAGGCTGAATCATGGGGGCTTTAATTCTTAATCGCAGTGAGGATTGTTATCCGTGGGATGTGAGCTGTCTTAGTGGTATTCAATCAAGTGTCCACTTAGCCATGACTGGAAGTAATTGCTCCCAAGTGGGCTGCACAGTGACCTGTTAATACTTGCTTTGACCCGATGACCTTGTCTGCCCCATTGTTTAGGATTTTATAGCAGGCGAGTCTGCATTTCTCGGGGGTCAAGTAGATATCTTGAGGTCAAACATTTTCTGATTATGGCCACACTGTAAGTCCACCGGAGGCTGTGGCATTGTTAATAGTCTAGCTTTGCAGTGGAACATGAACAGTTTGAAAATTGTCTTCCTAGCCTGCATGTAAACAGTTTAATATTGTACAGAAAGAAGTTCATCTTGTAAATTAGGTATGAATAATACATTTGTAATTACTCCTTGTGTCTTTAAACACTTGTGTCTTAATTGGCCTGCTTTTTTAAAAAAAAAACATATTTGCATTTGTTAGTGAGTTAAAATTAACTCCCGTGGAAACTCAGAAAAGTTAAGCAGAGCATCCTAGGCCCCTCGGATCCAGCTGAGATCTCGAACTAGAATTTGGGGAAGATGCATTGATACGTTCTTGTAAGCATGCGTTTTTTGGCTGGTCAGTGAGGTGTGTGTGCTGCTTGCTATCCACTGAATTGTGATTGTTTCCTGGCTTTTTACCTTTTGTAACTTCATGTCACTGTGATATTTCTTGGTGCTGTCTGTTGGTCTGTAACATAATCGGTCATTTTCCAGGAGTAACCTGGCCAGGTCCTGTCTGTGATGGATTAAATAGTGTTGGTTAACTTCCTGTTTCTTAACTTGTTGAGTCATCTCTGCTGTCTCCTCTGCCAGATTCAGCTGAAGCATTGAATGGGATGAGGGTAAGAATTAAGGTCAAAAGGGATCTAGTCCAGTTTGAAGTCAGGGTTCAGTCACAGCTGAGGGGTGCTAAGGCTGTTTGTCATGACATCAGTTGCCTGGTCCCTTTTGCTCACTCTGAAACAACTCACCCAGTGGATTTCCGACAGATGATCATGTGGAGAGGTACAGGAAGGAATCCACAGTCAACAGTTGAAATAGAAAAGTTGGTGGCTTAGTAGTGCATGCCTATAATACTGACTTCAGGATCCCTTTGAAGCAGGAAGATCTCAAGTTTGAGGCCAGTCAGGCATTTGATCAAGGTGACCCTCAAGCAAAAACAGTCTATCTGTCTGTCTGCTGTCTGTCTGCCTATCTATCTATCTATCTATCTATCTATCTATCTATCTATCTATCTATCTATCTATCTGTCTATCTATCTATCAATCGATCTATCTCCTCTTTCCCACAGTACAGGTTTGAACTCAGGGCCTTGTGCTTTCAAGGCTAGCATTTTACCATTTGAGCCATGCCTCCACTTCTGGTTATATGACTTGGAATTGTCTGCCTGGGCTGGCTCTGAACCTCAGTTCTCAGATTTCAGTCTTTTGGGTAGCTAAGATTATAAGTTGAGCCACCAATGCTTGGCTTAAATACATTTTCAACTTAATAATATTTTCAACTTACAATGAGTTTATTGGGATAGAAACCTGTCATAAGTTGAACATCATACACATATATGCATATATATGCATGTACATATTCATATTTGCACATTGCTTGCAAGTAACAAATCAAAGGCAATTAATTTCAGAAAATGGATGACTAATTTTGAGAATAAAGGGTGTCCTGTGGATCCCAGGTACAGAAGGAGCAAGAGTCAAAAAGACTATGTTCATGACAGCTCCTCAAGCCTTCTTGTTCCTGCAAAAATTCTTGTATATTAGGCTGGGAAGATGGCTCAGTGGTAGAGCGCTTGCCTTGCATGCCTGAGGCCCTGGGTTTGATTCCTCAGCACCACATAAGCAAAAAGAAAAAGCCGGAGTGGCGCTGTGGCTCAAGTGGTAGAGCGTAGCCTTGAGCTGAAGAGCTGAGGGACAACGCCCAGGCCCAGAGTTCAGGCCCCATGTCCGGACCCCAAAAAAAAAAATTCTTGTATATCTTTTTCTGATGTAGTTTGAATTCAGAACCCCATGCTGTTCAGGCAAGTGTTCCACTGCCTGTGCTGTACCTACAGACTTTTTGTTACTATGGGCTTGTGCTTTTGCCTGGTCTGGCCTCCTACCTCTGCCTCTTGGACATATGGGATTACAGGTGTGTACCACTATAACTAGCTTCTTATTGTGTGTATGTATGTATGTATGTATGTATTTTTGAGATGGGGCTTGCTATGTATTCCAGGGTGACTTCAAACTTGTGGCCTTCCTGCTTCTGCCTCCTAAGTAGTAGGAGCTATAGGCGTAACCACTACATGGAGGCTCTTGCTTTTTCTTTTTAAATGGAACTTTATTTTGGGTGGAAGATGAAATGATGAAATTCACTTGGATTTTATCATTCTACCTCTTTCTGTTGCTTCTGTTGTAGTTTCTCAACCCAGGGTTCCTTGATGTGAATTCCCCAGCACGCACGCCCCCCCCCCTACAGTGTCCATGCATTACCTCAGAAGAAACAACCCTGGCAAGCATTCTCTACCCACTACATGGTTATTACTCTGGTCTTGGTTTTTGGAGGGAAGGCTAAGGACACCCACCATTGTCCTTGTCATCCCTTTTTTGTCCCCAGTAGCAACAGGAACAAGGAAAGCACTGAAGCTAAAGCACAGCTCACTAATTAGACTATAAATGAAGGAAATGCTCCTTCCTCTGGGGCAGCCAACAGAAAGGTATTGTCTTACCTTTCTAGAAGGCTGGAATCCAGCCTGAAGGTGTGGTCAGTGTGGGTTCCTTTTGAGTCAGTCATGAGACTGTTCCCCACCCTTCTTCGTCTTCGGTGTTCATTCCAGTGTCTGCCAACTCTTCCAGTGGCATTCCTCTGTATGCCCGCCTGGGCCTCCATCTCCCCTTTGTATGAAGACCCCACTCTTTAAGGACCCAGCCTTCTTCAGTGCAACCTCATCCTAACAAATGACAGCCTCAGTGCTTGAATTCTGAGGAAGGTCATGATTTGAACCACCTGGGCAAGCACTGCATTTCCTCAGAATATCTCCGAAGAGCATGGAGGACCCACAGGGAGGTGGAAGGGAGGGAATGCCTAGGGGAAGGGATGTTCCAGTGTCACCAGTGGCTGTTGGGACCATCGCACTCTCTGTCTTTGCCAATATCAGAGCCTCGTGTACATAGACTTAAATCTATGTCTATTGGTCTGATATCCATGGATGACTGACAGGGGCTGGCATGGGCCCTCAGAGATTCCTGATCATGCTGGTGTCACTTGCTCTATTTGAGTTACTCTCAATTGTCTACAAACCTCAACAGCAATCCTGAAGTGCCTTGTCTGACTTAGGGAGGAGGATGGTGAGAATCAGGGAAGGACATTCCCATGCTTCTGGTCACATAACTACTCAGGATGGAACTGAGGCCATTCCCAATCTAGTCTGTCTGTCTTATGCCTCTGATTTATTACACAGCCCCAGCCTCCTTGAAGACACCAGCACAGTAAAAGAAGACTAGTGATATTTCTTGTCTTTGGGTCTATCTCTTTGTTTCCCTTTTGAAGCAGTTTCCCCTGAGGAAAACAGTAAGCTCTTCTGGATTGTATGTGCCAGAATGGACAGAGGAACCCATGGACCTTTGCGGCCCGCTGGTACTCAGTGATGCTGGTTGCCAGTGTCTCTCTGGGAGCGCTTGCGAGGTTTGAAGGTTTGCTGCCATTGCTGGTGTGTGGTGTTTGGGATGTTAGTGGGTGGATCTTTTTGTTGTTGTTGTTAATTTTGCTTTTGTTATCTTCCCTTTGTAGTAGTAACTCTGGCACCATTTCTTGCTGCTCAGATGATCTGGGGTTTTCCAAAAAAGAGAGTGAGATTTGAAAATGTACCAAGTCAGAGGACTTCATCAAAAGTTTGGCGAATGCTTCTGGGGATCATTGGTGATGTGTTAAAATGTCCTCTGGGCCTTTGCACATGTAGTTCCCAGCCTAGAAAGGGAGATGGAGTCTCTGAAGTCAGCAGGCACAAGTAGACAGCCTAACCCTGTTGTTAGGGGAGAAATGTTAGTTTGATGTGGCCAGATCTTTTCTCTTGTATCTTCCAAAGAAATCAGAAAGCTAAAATTAAAGAAGTGTTTAATCTTGATTATTACGTGTTGGAAACCGAATAAAAACAAAGTCTATCTAGTCCAGCCCAAGCAAAACACATCTTTGGTTCTCAGGTCATTGCCTTGAACAAGGCTTCACCCTTCTACCACTTTTTTTGTTGTTTCAGATTACAGTTTAAACATGACATAGAGGAGGACCCTTTCCCGATATTGTCTGACTATCTGCCTTTGCAAGTCTTATCTGCTGCTGCCCACTTCCTCCCCCTCTCCCTCCCCCCTCTCCCCCCCAACCTCCACCTTGTTCTCCAGTTCATTCATCTATAGCTTGACCATCCTAGTTCTTCTTTCTTGCTCTGCAGACTGGATTCTTCCACGCCAGGCCAGTGGGCTTGGTGCTCAATAGATGCACACAGAGCAACCACACCGAGGATGGGGTTGGAAGTTGGGTGTGGGGGGATAGGGTCCTTGCCTCTCACCTGGCATGTTTCTCTTCCTAACTTCATTTGCATACGTGTGGCAGTGTGTGGGTGGCAAGGAGTCAGGTCATTCTTTTGTTCTCAGATGGCAACTGTCACTGTTGATTATACCTTGTGACTTTACCTGAGTTGCTTCAGAGGGGGAAAAAAAATAAATGTCATAGAAATTTCAATTGACTTGTCAATGTCACCCTGTTTTGGCTCCCAGAGACTGAGTGGAGACAGAAGACCGACAGGTTTCTGATACACGCCGTTCTCAACATTTGGTTAAGGCCTGACTCACCCCTTCCTTCCTTAGAACATGGTAGATCTGAGCCATTTTCTCCAGGGCATTTTCACACTGACATTTTTTTTGGGGGGGGGCAACTGCAATAGTATTTTCTTGCTGTTCTGGGAAATGTGGGGGGAAGGCCCCCTTCTTGCCTTGTAAAGATGTCCTCCGACCTAACCCCAGTAACTAACAGAGACCATTTCTAATGAGCCGTGAGTGGTTCTCATCTGATTCAGTTCTGCAAGGATTCCTGTGGAGTTACCCAAGATGGGCTTTCCCTCCTTCTTGGAACAAGAACATTTAAAGGGGTCAGCCAGTTTCATGCTGAGAAGTTATTGCATACATATGCTAAGGAATGGCTATATGTTGCTTTTTTTTGTTTTTTTAAAAATGTGAACTCTTTTTCCCTCATTGGAAAGGAATGTAAAATGATCTCTTTTTCAAAAAGGTGTAGAAATTGATGAGGCAAACAGAAGTCTAGGAGTGGTTCATTTATGGGTGAGGAGAGAACATGTTCTGCATTTCAGACACTTGTAATAAGATGAAGAAATGTCCCAGGGTAGTTGAGGAGATGGATGGAATTAATTGGCAACAGTATGCTGATGTCTTTTCTGTCTGTCTTCTTTTTTATTTTTCCTTATGCCATTTTATTTCCCCTTATTGAATTTTAATGTAAAATCAAAAGATTGTCTGGTCACCTACTTAGCTCCTAGTGGGCAAACTATGTCCCAAGAATGTTTGTTTGTCTCCTTGGACTCAGCCCCTTTGTGGGAAAGGTGTGGTGATCAGCAGGACCTGGCCATCACATTTATGGGAAGGCATTTCAGACTTTGGAGAGAACAAGTCATTTTTTTCACCTCCCACGAGATTGGCCAGCTTCTCTTTAGAGATTCAGCAGCAAGTGGACTGTCTGTAATATAAAGCATTGATTCCACCATCTTGTTCTTATTTCTGCACGATGGGGAGAAAACTGGGTCTTGGCATCTGTATCCAAAAGACTGAATCTTTCATTTCTTTCTTCTTTTTTTTTTTTTGGTCGGGTGGGGTGGGAGGACAGCTAGTACTAGAGTTTGAACCCAGGGCCTTGTGCTTGGAAGACAAGCATTCTAATACTTGGGCCCTTTTTCCTTTAGTTCACTTTTTCAAGTGGGTTCTTATACTTTTTGATTGGGTGGCCTCAGATCACAAGCCTCCTACTTTGCCTCCCACCTAGCTGGAGTTTCAGGTATGTGCCACCAAGGGCCTAGCTTGTTTTTTGAAGGTGGGTCTCACTAACTTTTCCTCAGGCCAGTAGAGATGTGTGATACTACTTCTGGCCAGAGGCTTTGATTTTTTTCTTTTAATTCATAGAGTAAAATTCAAGTTTCTCCAGCTTTGGTCCAAACAATATAAAGGAAAGTTGCATAGAACCAACCAAACTGTGGGGAACTAGTGCTGGCTAACTCAGGAAGAGAGGATGAGTGAGTAAGCACGGTTGATCCTTAAAGAAAAGAAGGCAGCTTCCTAAGAGAATTCTGGTGTGGTTTTCAAGAAGTGAGATGGTGTGTTTTGGCATCCAAGATAGGAGATTTAAAGAGATTAGAGGCAGTTGGTCTGTGGGGCATAGAATGAGGCATGGAAATGACCTCTAGGCTGCAAGACTCCTATGACCTTGTACTCTGTCTCTTCATGAACAGGTTTAGCCTCTCATGGTTGCTCCAGACTTCTAGATAGCCCACATGACTTGGCAAGAAATCCTGCTAGTACTTTGCTTTCATTGGGTTTCCTGTTGCAGTCCATAGAGCTGGCATTTAGTAGACCTTCACTGAACATGTGTGTGGAATTGACTATAAGGTCAGAGAGGAATGGAAAGCATCTCAGCTGTAAGTTAATGCTACCTGCTGTCACAGATAAACCCACAAATATTAAAGGGCACATGCCCAATAGGAATTGTTCTCCCGATTCACAGAGTCCGTTTGGCAAGCACTGCTTCAGATGCCCCTTCTCCTTCCAGTTTATGGTCTTGTCCTCTTCTACTCATGTCCCCCCCCGCCCCCCCCCCCAAGGCTTCAGCGTTGAGAAAAGACCAAGGAAGGTCACACAAGTGATATTTTGTGGGCTAGCCTTGGAACTCATGTTTATTACTTCCAGAAATACCCCAGGTAATACTTCCAGGTGGAAGGTGTTGGAGAACTAGATTATAATTGACCAGAGGGCAAACATGGTCTTTTCTATATATTCTTACCATTTTGGGGATTTCTCACGTTTCTAAGCAGATAATATGAGTGGGAAGGTTTCTGGTTGACTGACCTTGAGTTTGAGTTTTCCCATCTGTACAAGAATTCTGTTTGCCTAACAAGGGTAGCTCATTGCTATCAGTGATCTGGTGAGATCATCTTGTCCAACTGGCTGTTTCTATTAACTAAGTTCCTAGGGTTTCTTCAAGAGATGCATGTGATTTGATAAAATGCAAAGAAGAAGGGGAACAAAAAAACACTGCATGATTTCATGTGGTTTCCCCATGCAGTTGTTCATGAACAAGATAAGCTGAGTATTTTTTTCTGGGGAGGAGGGTTTGTTTCTCTAGTGTGCCGTCAGACTCTTTCATCAAGACCTAGTTTTGGAACAGACTGAAATGTTCGAGGCACGCCCCCCTCACTCTAGTGCTTCTGCTGTGCTTCTAAGGTAGCGTAAATATCCACCCTTAAAACACTAGAGGGATGTGGCTTCGAGGGCAGATAGATCTAGGCACTTGTGTTTCCATGCTGGTACTGGAGATTGATCTCAGGGCTTCTTGCTCTTGCTTAGCTTTTTTTTTTTTTTTCTGCCACTTGAGCCACACCTCCACTTTGAGCCTTTTGGTGGTTATAGTAAGTGGAGGAGAGTTCTGTGGATGTTCCTGTCATGGCTGGCGATGGAACCGCGATCCTCAGATCTCAGCAATAACCCAGTGAATTTGTTTCCCTATCTTACCTTTGAGACAACGGAGGTCCTAGGGATCCTAAGTGGCTTGTCGGGGGTGGGAGGGGGGCATGTAGCTAAATGTAGCAGCTGGAAGGTGAACCAGGCAACCTGTGGAGTTAGTCCTCAGTAAAAGAGAATCAAAAGATGCCTTATCTTCTCTGTGACTTGAACATAAAACCTCTAGTAAAGGTGAAATGCTAGCACACCTGTGTGTGTGGAATGTGGCCGTTCCCAAGATGAAACATGGGTGTGTGATTGTCCATGTTGCCCTGTTGGTAGTAAAATAAACATCATTCCACTGACAATTATTATCATGGACGTTTTCCTGACAGTTAATAAAGTGGTGTAGCATACTTCTTGATAATATAATCCTTGTTGCCAGTTTGGCTGCTAAAACCCAAGAAACCCTTGGGCAATGATAGACAAATACATTCTCTCATTGTTACTTATTTAACTCGTGTCACACATGACTAGACAGCATTTCCATCATTTGAAAGCATTTGGTTATTGCCTTCTCTTCGATGCAATGAATCTACAAGGCTTTGGACCTGCAGATGTGTTGTGATTGTTGTCTGTGTTTTGCATAGCCTTGTGTGTGTTTATGCCTACTCACTATCCTCTCCCTATTCCCCCCACCCCCACCATATTTTTTTTTTTGGTAGATCATCTTCACTGTAGCTTAATATTTTTAGAAAATGTAAGTAATAATATTCTAAATCTCTTATTTATTTAATACTTAAAGCTCTGTTAAAGAATGTGTTATTTTCTCTGGACCAACATGATTTCCAAGTTGAGAGGCTATGAGGTTTTTTTTTTCTTTCTTTTGGTAGAACCAATAATTCAACTATTTAAAATTCATAAGGCGGGGTTTAAATCAGAAAGAAAACACAGTCAGCCCAGACAGATGAGACATACTTGGTACTGGGTAGGTACTTCATACACATATTGGTTGAGTGACTAGATGAATGAATGAGCAAAAGACATGTCTCATTCTGGTTAATTTCACTTTTTAGAAAATAACCAAGGTATAATATATTTTAGAAATGAGATGAGGAGACAAAATGTGAAGTCATTATTCTTTCTCATTCTCTCTTTCTCTCTCCCTCCCTACTTCCTCCACTCCTAGTCTCCCTCCCTCTCATCCTGGGGTTCAAGCTCAAGGCTCTATGTATGCAAGTATCACTGTGCTATACCCCACATTGTCATTTATCTTTTGATACACTTTCAAATTCATTGCAAATTTAAAATTGCAATAGTAACACAAGGATTTCCTCATAGTTTTTAGCCAGATTTATTAGTTATTTACACTTGATTTCATTTGTTTATCATTCTGTCTTTCCCCTGCCCCCTCCCCCAGAGGTAGGTATCCTAACCAGTAGGTTAGGTACCTAACCAGTAGGTATCCTAACTCTCCTTTCATTCCTTTAAGAGATCGTATTTTGGGATGATTATCGTTTGGTTTTGTTTTTGTAATTTAATAATCTGCCCTTGAGACTCAACACCCTAGTAAGATATTTTGTGTTCTGGAGTTGAAGTGGGAGAGCTCTATAGGGTCTGAGCTCTGTTACGGTCTATGGCTGATCTCTTCCCAGCTTTGCATTCTTGTGTGACTTTTTTTCTGTTCTGTAGCCATATGGCACAGAAGTCTTCCTTTCTTCTTCTCTCCTTTGCCTTCCTAGACCTCTTTAATTTCACAATGGTACTTTGCAGTAATGTTAGATTGGTTCTGGCAAAGGCATGTTGATGACCCCTGTCTCCAGTCATTACAGTAACTAATAAAAGCTTGGAAATGACTGTTACCCTGCGAGCGTGGTTCCAATGACTCCCCGCCAGCTCAGCTGTATAAATATGCAGGGTTTTTTTTTTCTGTGTAAATTTTTGATCAAAGGGAAATGCATATACCATTTAGTTGAACGTTTCTTTTAAATTTAATCACGTCTGAATGTAAAACAACAAGCAGAAATAAAATGGCATTGGAAATGTGAGCTTAAGATTTTTTTTTAAATGGAGGTGTTAGTCCCCACAGAAACCTTCCACAGGACATTCTGTGGAGCACTTTGATTGGATGAGGAAGGTGTCGGCAAGAAGTTCTATACACTGGAGCCATGGCTGTGTATTTCAAGACGGCAGGCCAGATAGTTAAGGTTGCCTGGTGTGGATCTAAACAGTTTCAGTTCAGTAGCAGGTTCACACGTTTGGTGATTTTTCCTATCTCAGGTTATGTTGTTAATGAGTAGAAAGGGAGGTTAGTTTGTCAGTCTGTTTGTGCTGGGTAAATGATAACAACTGGAATGTACCTCTCACAGTTCAGATGCCCCAGGCTGGTAGATTGTTCTCTGTTTTTAAGGAGAATTCCTTTAAAGCAGAACTTGGGGTCTCCATGTGGCTGAAGGTAGACAGATGAAAGGGAAGATCTCTGTCCTTCAGTCCCTTCTCTCATCCAGGAGGATAGTTCCTCCTGGCCTAAATGCCCTCTTTTTTTTTTAAGATTATTATTATTATTATTATTATTGTTGTCTTTAAGTAGTTGTACAAAGAAGTGTCAGTCCAACCAGTCAGATAATGGGTGCAGAGCATCTTGATCTATGTTACCCTTTCCATCATTTCTCATCTTTTCTAGCCCCATACATCCTCTCAAGTTACAAGTTCCATTTCTAATGCCTTCTGACATGAATGGTGCCTTCACATCACCTTGACAACACCTGAATTTCTGAAGGCATAGACTAAGAGGTTTTTTTGGTCCCTTCTTGGGGTGGTATAGGTGAAATGAATTCTGAGCCTGTGCTGGGCTCGGTGGACAGGAAGAGTCGAGTTGTTCACTGAGGTCTGCTGTATGTGTGAGTCTCTGAGCTGTGGCCCCAAAGCCGGTGCTTCTTGAATTACTTCTCACTTCACTTTCCGTGGGAGAGTGCCTTTCAGAGCACCAGTTCCTGTGGGCCAGGGATGAATTATCCGAATCTATTCACAGATTCACTCCCCGAGAGTGTCTCAAGCACTCATTTTGTGCCCCATGCTGTTCTTGACTTGAATGATAAATGAAGGAAGCAAAGAGACCAAGCCCCTGATGCTCTGGGTCGCTGTCACAGGAGAGAGAGGAAGGATGGTGACAGACATAATGGCAAATGATTTCACATTTAAGGTGGGTTGTGTAAGAGAAGAGTTGGGTTGAGGAGTGAGAGAGAGTGTTCTTTATATAAGGGGCTGTTCTTTGAGCAAAGGCTGGAAGAAGCCGAGGAAGTTAGCTCTGTTGAAAGTTCCAAGCAGAGGGAACAGTGAATGCAAAAGCCCTGTGGTGGAAGACACACCTTGCATTCAGAGAAGTGACCCCCCGGGTGTGTGGTGGTGATCGGCTCTAGAGCTGCAACCCAGCGGAAGGACTTGGTACTTGATTGAGTGTCCTGGTACCACTGGCCACAGTGAATGGATGGAGATGGAACAGCATCCCCCCCTTGCTGCTCCCTTGGGAGTGAGCTATGAGTAGATGAAGGAAAGAGCAGGGAACTTGTGTCCTGATTGGTGGAAGTGGTAATGGTGGTGATGGTGTGTAATCAGGAATTGGGGATAAGTGATGGCATCTTCGATCTGTTCTGTAGGCAAGACTGCATGAGACTTTCTCATACAACAGATTTAGGACTGGAGAGAAAGATATGAGGCAATATTGACTTGAAAGATTGTTGATGTGAGCATGACTAGACGGACGGCTGTGGACTGAGGTAGTGAAATCAGTGGATGGAGCCTGGCCTGGTGGGGAGCTCTGAATGAGCGGTGGACGGGCTGAGTGTGAAATACCTAGAGACATCTCAGAAGATGGGCCAGGAACCAAGTAGGTACCAGGTCTGTAAGAGGGTTTGGGGATGCTGCCCTGAGGGGTTGAGAATGCCTAGTTAATTATTGCCTGAGCAGATTGCTTTTTAATTCCCTAATTCTGACTTTCTGGTTATTCTGGAACCTTCTTGGCGGGGGGTGTGAGTTCCAAGGACCCATGTTAAGGAGATAATTGAATTTATCACTGAAAGTGGTATTTTCCGGGCACTGGGTATTCTCTCCTGACCTTTGCTGCTCTAGGGTGCTGGTTCTATGAACCCACAGGAAGCCAGGGTCACAGAGAGCCTGAAGCTAACTCATGGGGCAACGCAGAAAGTAGAGCTGGAGCCATTTGACTCCTTGTCAGTTTTCTTTCTGCTCTACTAGGCAGTGACCAGTCACTGTTTGAAGAAACACTTGAAGATGGATAATCCATTGGTTTTTCTTTTTTCTTTTTCTTTTTAAAATCCTTCTCTGCATCTCCTAACACACAGCAAAAACTGTGTTGTGTTTTGGAAAGGAGAGAGGACTGCATTGCTTTTCCCTGTGCTACCTGAGTGTGTCTCAGCTTAGGTCATCTAGCGGGGCCACTGAAATCAGATACTAGCTGGTTGGAGGATGAAAGGGTTGAATTTTAGTTCCTTCCGTTTTCATCTTGCTTGCTCAGGCCTAGGCTGTGCAGTCTGTCATTAACCACAATAAAGAGGTCGTCTAGGTATGGGCTCAGGATGTAGGGCCTTAGCCAGGAGGTAGATCTTGTCTCGGAGGTGCCACTGGGAGGCAATATAGCACAGTCTGAAGCAGGTTCAACTCCAGGCTCCTCCAATTGATTGCTCTGTGACCCTGATCAGGTGACTGCACATCCCTGAGACATAGTCTCTTGGTTTACAAAAGTCTTATGCAGCCTCTATCCAGACATTTGGGCTGAGGAACCAGATGAGAAATTACATGTTAAGGGCTGAGCCCTGAGCTTGGCACGAAGGAAACGTTGAAGAAATGGTAGCTGTTTTCTTTATTTTTTATTTTACTTATGTTGTACCAAGGAATTGAACCCAGGACCTCCTGCATGCTAGACCAGCACTCTACCACTAAGCCACATTCCCAGCCCCTGGCAGCTGTTTTCATCACTATGGTAGCTGGCTGCTCCCTCTCTACTTTCCTACCTAAGCATGAGGCCAGTTTTGTGTGTGTGTGTGTGTGTGTGTGTGTGTGTGTGTGTGTGTGTGTGTGTGTGTGTGTGTGTGTGTGTGTGTGTGTGTGTGTGTGTGTGTGTGTGTGTGTGTGTGTGTGTGTGTACATGTGCACTCATGCACGCTGCTCCTGGAGCTTAAACTCTGGGACTGGGTGCTGTCCTTGGGCTTTTGTGCCCAAGACTAGCATTCCACCACTTGAGTCACAGTTCTACTTCTAGCTTTTTTTTTTTTTAGGTGATCAATTGGAGATAAGAGTCTCATGAACTCTTCTGCTCAAGGTGGCTTTGAACCTTGATCCTTAGACCTCAGCCTCCTGAGAAGCTAGGATTAGAGGCGTGAGCCATGAGTGCCTGACCTTTAGGCCAGTTTTGCTAGACTTCATTTCCTCTTCAAAAAAAGGATACACTAATTGGATTATTACATTTTTTCTGTGTTTGAAATCTATACATGTATATATTTATCCATTTAAGTCTCTCTCTCTTAAAAGATCTGTAAGAATTATGTTTTTGAGTCATTGAAGCATAATGAAATTGTTTTTCTGAGGCAGAGAGGTTGCTGTAAGTGATCATTATGTATGCCAGCAAAATGGAGAATAATGTAGAAATGAAAAGTAGGAAGAAACCCATAAGGAACTAAGTGTTAGCCCAGGGCTGCAAGTACACTATTTTTATAACCTGGGTGTTTATTACCTATATTACCACTTGCTTGCATTGTTTGGGATTGGGTGGCACAAACTGACACATTTTGGGGTTGGAATTGATTGTTTTAAAGTTATTATTAACAGGACAACTTGTAGACTGGTAATCAGGAGTGGCTTATCAGCAGCTTTTCAAGATCTGACATTCCGCACGGAATGCCTGCCCACTGGAGGAAACGGCGAGCTCTGTGAATGCTTTCACAGTTGAATTCCACACACATGAATTATGACAAGCGAGGCTGACTACACTGTGGTTTGTTGTGTCTGGTCTGGTTCCTACTTTTAAAGTTGCAGTTGCATTTGGTCATTTGAAGCTTATTTTCACAGTCTGGCCAAGCCAGCAGGGTCCCGGGGCTCTGCAGGGGACATTAACCCCCCCTGCCTTTAACTTGGAGTGCTCAGAAGATAAGCATTTCAAGACTTCAGTGCCTCCTACAAAAGGACTTAGAGGCTTACTTAACATACACTATTTGACTTAATTTAGATACCTAATGGAAGGAAAAGCCTTTTATTATCACTGAAGGAAAGAGCTGCCAAACATTGAGGTGCTCAATTGACAGGGTATGGTATAAGGGATGTGCAGAGAGCAAATATGTTTCACTACATTATATAACGGGGGTGGTGAGCAATTGCTGTTTCTTTAGAATTAGCACATGTGTCTCAGACACGGGCACTGTATAAATTATATGCAATGGTTCAAGAAACTTCCATTTTTAGCAATTTGTTTTAATGAGGTATGTAGTGATCTCTTTGAAACAACCTTGAAATTTGATTTGTATTTATTTCTTGAGCCCAGATTGGGTGGTCCACGCCAGGAATGAACATTTTCCATCCTGTCTTTTTTTTTTTTCCTTTCTATTTTTCTTTTTGGTACCAGTCTTGGGGCTTGAACTTGGGGCCTGGACACTGTTCCTGAGCATTTTTTGCTCAAGGTTTCAGCCACAGCTCCACTTCTGGCTTTTTTTTTTTTTCTTGGGAGGGGGTGGGCATAATTTATTGGAGAGAATAGTCTCCAGGATTTTCCTGCCTGTGCTAACGTTGAACCACAATCGTCATATCTCACCCATCTGAGTAGGTAGGATTCCTCCCCTACCTCCTTCTCTTCCTCCTCCTCTTCCTGCTCCTCCTCTGGCCTTTTGCCTAGCTAGTCTTAGACCACAATCCTCCTACCTATGCTACCTCCTTACACATACAGCTGGGATCACAGGGTTGTACCACCATGCCCAGCCTCAGAGATGTCTTTAAGTAGTGAGTCAGATAAAAAGAGATCATTAGAGTAGACTTTGACCCATCATGATTGGTGTCTTTATGAGATGGGACTAGGACACAGATATCCACAGGGAAGATCATGTATGTGACAATACAGGGAAAAGCCAGGGAGACAGGCTTCAGAAGAGGCCAGACCTGCTTATATCTTTATCTTGGACTTGGAGATAATAAGTTTCTGTTATTTCAGCCACCTGAGTTAACAGGAGCCCATCAGAGTGTACATGGGCTGGTGTTGTATAGAAAGGGGTATTCCATATTACGTTATGATGTTCGAATATGGAAAATGATAGCAAGAAGATCTGGAAAGGCAAAATCTACGTGGGGGACAAGGCCTCCATATTCATGGATGGATGTCAAGGTAGTCATCATGGTGACATTGGTGATAAAGTCCCAATGCCTGTATGCCAGACATCGGTGTCATCATCCACAGGTGAGTGAGGAAACTGAGCAGGCGGGGTCAGCTGAGACATGACAGTGGATCACACCAGCCCTGGGTAGGAGGTGGGATTCAAAGCCAGACACCCAGCTACAACCATCTAGGTTGCTGAGGCGACCCTGGGAACTATGGCCCAAGGGGGCTGGGATGTGAGTTCTGCCATGAGTCCTGGTAAATACATTGGGGCACATTATCTCGGGATCACATTCTGATCCTGTGTCCAGAGAGAAACTCCAAGGCTGAGGTGTGGCAAGTAATAAGAAGAGGAGGGGCAAGAATCACTAGTGCCACAGAGCACTTAGTGTGAGTGAGCCCTGATCTATGCAACCTGCTGGCGTCATCTACACAGTATCCCCAAGCTCCTGTCCCGAGCTTCCACAGATGCTGCCTGAACTATGCAAGACAATCTTTCTCCAGCTGGACTCTCTCCCCCAGGCAGTAATGCCTTTCCCCAAAGCCAGCCCCCAGTGCCTGTATCTGCCACAGGGTGGGGAGATTTCTCCTGTATTACAAAAGTAATTTTGATAAGTGTGAAGATTTTATAAAGGAAAACAGAGCAAATGTGCGTGGTTTTTTTTTTTTAATCGTAGTTTTACTCCTGAGAAAGAATGACTGAGCTAGACACTGGTGGCTCATGCCTATAATTCTAGCTACTCAGGAGGTTGAGATCTGAAGATCTTGGTTTAAAGCCAGCCCAAGAAGGAAAATATGTGAGACTCTTAACACTAATGAACCACCCAAAAGCTGAAGTGGAGGTATGGCTCAAGTGCTGGAGTACCAGCCTTGAGCAGAAAAAGCTAAGGGGCCAATCCCCAAGCCCAGAGTTCATGCCCTAGTACAGGCAAGGAAAACAAAGAAAAAGAAAGAGAAAAGAAAGAAAGAAAAAATAACTGATAGTTTTTATCTATCTACCTTGCTAGCCTTTTTTCCCTCACAGGACAATATACTGAATAGAGCTATATAAAGTATTTTCATGAGAAACAGCTTTAGTTAGAAGAGAGCCCAGGCTTTAGAAGAAGTCTTGCATTTCTGTCCTGATTTCCTCCCACTACTTACATGACTTTGGATGAGTTATTTCCCTCTGTTACCATCTTCTGATTTTAAAATGGGGACAATAAAATTGTCTTCATTGGGTTTTGCAGTAGCCCAGTACATAGGAAGTTCTCATTTGTAGCAGTTGGCACAAAGTAAACACTCAAACCATAATTTTAAAAAAGAATCAACTTTTTGCAACATGTTACTTAGCAACATATTGAACAAACATTTGATGAGCAAGTATGCCTTGGAGATCATGCATTCTTCTATGTCCTTATTGATTTTTGTAATGCTTTAATGGTTACATGGTATTTCATTCTTGGCATTTAATTTATAGGGGAGCATTTTTCTCGGTTTGATATATGACAGATAACGCTGTGATGTGTTTCTTTATTCTTTACAACTTTGGCTATTTTCCCCCCTTGGTGAGCACTATTTCATTAGGATCTTTTCTAAAGACTTGAACAGGCATACATGTTTTTCTATCCACTGAAGCTGTGCTCAGTTTCCTTCCAGAAAAGTTCCTGTTTCTATTTGGGAAACTTTCTCCGAATTTACAGTTGATAGACACAAAAGAAAACTGATGTATACTGAACACTCTGTGTGTGGGTCACTGACCTAAATCTGGTCTTGTGGAGAGTAGACAGTAAGTCTAGTAAGTCTAAGTCCAGTAAGTCTAAGATGAGACAAGAAGAAGAGCTGGGGACATGGGGCTGGGCAGCCCTCAGGTGTGTTGCTGGTTCTGTACCAGGCATTGTGGGGCTATCATGAGCACCATTTGTCAAATGTACCGTTTTCATGCTCTTGTCATGGCACATTGGAAATGGAGTCTAGGTGTAAGAGACAGATAGAGACTTAAGTCACAGGAGAACGTGGTGACTGCCTGACATGGGGGAAGGGTAGAAGGGAATCCCTGAGAGAGTTTCCAGCTTGGTAGCAAAGAAGGCTGAGGGCTTTGGTTGCTGGGCAGGTAAGGAAGAGCAGCCAGTGTAGGGAGGATGTAAGGCTATTGATGGAGCATTTGGCCCTGGAGTTTGGACATAAAAATAACATCACCTACCACATGTCTGCTTCTACCTCATCTTCGCTCTGTGCTGTGGGAACTGTCCTGACCTCCATTGTACAGGAAGATTGAGGTCCAAAGAACTGGAGTGTTATGGCCCCCTGTGTGGTGCAGTCAGGTGATCTCTGCTCTGTCCTGAAGCTGACCTGAAGTTGAGCTCCGTGGAGTTTACCACCTGTGGTCGACTTCCTGGAAGCAATTACTCCCTCCTTTTGAACTTGGAACGGTTGTTGTTGGTAGAATTCACCTGGCAATTAATCATGTGGTCCCCAGGACACAGCTCTCGCTGTGGTCCTGAAAACTTACTTAACTGGTGCATTGTTATTTCACTTCTCCTGCTGAGAAGCAGACTGAGGCTGGTGCCCCTCCCTCTACACGCGTGCTACTAGTGGCTCTGTAACAGGTCCACTTCCCTTCATTTGAAAAGCTTCTGTGTGGAAACCATAATTCTCCAGTGTGCATTTGTGTGTGTGTGTGTGTGTGTGTGTGCGATGCATGCGTGGGTGCATGCCAGGGCCCCCATGCTAGGCAAGTACTCTAGCACTGCATTGCATCCCTGCTCTGTGCTACAGGCTTTGGACAGGTGACTTCCTGGGGCCGAAGGCAGGGGAGAAGAAAGGCCAGTGTGCATAGGTCAGGAGGGAGAAGGGCAGCATGTGGAGGGACAGGAAATATCACCTTGCACCATGTGATAGGAGCCTGGGCAGATATCTCCTCTTCGCCTCTCCTGGGCCTGCTCTCAGCTGGGCCTGTCCCATAGCGCCTCGCAGGTAGCCCTATATAGGACTGATTTGGATCCTTGCTTCCCTGCTTCCCAGGATTTGCCTGGCTTACAGCAGGAAGCCAGGGATTTAGTCTGTGGGAGGCAGCGTGGAACTCCTGGTAGAGTTACAGCCCTGACATTCCCACTTGCGCTTGATCTTGGGAGCCTTTCCAAATGTCTTCACATTTCCGGCGGAGCTGTTGGAAGAGGGGGCACACAGTGCTATTCAGTACTAAAGGGGAAGACTTAGGTTTCAGATAGTCTGTGGCTTCCTTCCCCAGCCTCAGTTTCCCTGTGTGTAAGACAATGGTGTTTGCTAGTGCCACAGTTGTAGGAGGAAGGCAGTGTAGAGAGAACCCAGCGTGCAGTGTGGTAAAGAAAGGTTCCTGTGTGTTATCTTATCTCATTGCTGGAAAACATCTCAGTCTCTTTTCTTTGCTGGACATCCCAGGGAAAGCAGTGTCCCTTATCTTTCTATTTACAATAAACAGTTCACTGCTTTGAGTCTCTTGACAGTTTTCCTTGGTGATACTGTCTTAGCACGTCTTCTGGCCCTTTTGATACACTTCCAAACCACACCATTCCTACCCACAATGCAACGCTTCCTCCTCACAAGCACATGGGGCCATCAGACTGTGGGCCCTTGTGGCCTAGATTTTTTTCTTCTTCTTTTTCTTATCTACTTACTGTCTTCATTTTTTGCAAGTTTGTAAGAATTGTCTGGAAGTTCCTCCTTCAATCATGTCATTAGTCATGTACTTTTCCAGTTTTTAAAAGACTGAGGAAAAATTGCTTTGAGGGTGTGGGCCAGAAAATGGCTGGCTGGGAAACCCTTTCCCACTGAGTCACCTGTCTGCTCAGACAGCCCAGTGCTGAAGCAGTCTTGATGACTCGTGTGGCATCAGTTGAAAATTTCCTTTCTGTCTCTTTTAAGTTGTGGGAACTTAAGATTTCGTGGGGGGTCATTTCAACCACCCCAACTATTTTATTGATGCTTGTAGCCTGGAATTCTTGGTTAACCTCCGAAATGATGCTTTCCATTTGTGGCAGAAAGTGGGTGACATGCTGTTGTTCAGGAAGATGAACAATTCAATGCTGACATTTTATAAGAGCCTTGGAGATGCTTACTGACTAAAATGGTGTCAAACAGTAGTTGCAAAGCTGGGGGCAAAGTGTCTCTTGCTACTAATTTCTCTTGTGTACCCATGTGCCTGGTTCTTCTTATCCTTCTGCTAAAACTACCTGGGAACTTACTCATTATGGTTCTTGTCCTTGATAAGTGAGACAATTTAAATGTTTGGAAAGGTGGCTGCCTTTCTGACCACCATCTAGAATATCTCTGAGGCTAGTTACAACTATAGGAATGAGTCTGTTCATCTGCCTGTATTCTCCTGTCTATACGTTGTATACCCGGAATTGTTGCTTTGCCTACACCTGAAATACTGCTCGGTGGTAGTATGGTATGACATTTTGGCAATGACATTTGGTAATTTGGTTTGATGATTTTTGTTTTAAAAGTCATCTTTAGGTAGTTGTCCAAAGGAGTTGCCATTTAACAAAACAGTCTATGAAAACAGTATATGTCGGTTGTTTTCATCCCTGTCAACATTCTCACCCATCCCTTTCCTAGCTACCCGTTCCCTCGACTTAATTTTGTAGGATATACATTCGATTCTTGTCTGCATTGCCCTCCTCCTACCCCTACCATGAATTTAAGATTATTAGGGAATCAGATATCATTTGCTTTAACAAAGAATCTGTGCTCTATTTTTGTTCTTTCAATTGGTTTATGATTAAACTCAAAGCCCTGTGGTATAAAATAGGTTTGGGGTGGGAAGGTGGCTCAGTGGTAGAGCACTTGCCTTGCATGCCTGAGGCCCTGGGTTCGATTCCTCAGCACCACATAAGCAAAAAGAATAAAAAAGCTGGAAGTGGCACTGTGGCTCAAGTGGTAGGGCACTAGCCTTGAGCTGAAGAGCTGAGGGACAGCGCCCAGGACCAGAGTTCAGGCCCCACGACCGGACCCCCCCCCAAAAAAAAAGGTTTGGTTTCCAGTTGGAATACTGGTACCCAGTATTATACAAGAGAGATGTGTCTACTGCATACAATGGGATTTCACAGAATGGTTCTTCTGATGGCTCTCTGAAACCCTCATTCAAGAATCATTCATTTTTCTTACTGATACTTCATTTTTTTCATGCCTTTCTCTTAATTCTTCATCCTGTTTCTCTCTTTCCATTTGGGAAAGGATTTTAATTTTCACATTCAAAGCCACCAGCCTTTTCCTAATTGCAAAGCAGACAGAAATCATCACACAAAACAAGTCCCAAAAGAACTGCAATTAATACTGTGTCCTACTTTGTTTCTTTGTGCTTTGAAATATTTTTTTTAATTTATTTCCCTTTCAGTATCAGCTGTACCTATGCTGGTTATATAACCCTTTCACAGCGCGCATAGATCCTGAGACTTCACGAGACAGCCTTCGATGCCTTTGTGACTGACTTACACAGAATGTTCTTATTGGGGAAACTGAGGCTGGTGTGTGATGCTCCTACTTTCTGACAGCCCATTTGATGTTTACTCGTTACTGTCATCCTATTAATGTAATTCCTGATCTTACCCAATAGAGAGAGGGAGTCCTATTGGAACTGCACCATGATTCAAGCCTCTGAATAAAGGCCTAGCCTAGCCTCTCACCTCCCTTGTGTGAAATGAAATAATATAATTGTTTACCACCTAGACTTGTTTACCACAGGCTGTGGAAAATATGTTTTGAATTTAAAAAGTGTGAAAAATAAGTGTGCTAGCTATCAAAAGAAGCATTCCCCTCCAATAAACATGTTTAGAGAGACTCAAAACAAAATACTCGATCATGATAAGCTTAGCCAATCAGAAGAGAGTAAACATGTTTACCACAAAAACCTTATAAAGAACGCAGATGGCAGCCAGCTCTGTGCTCACTTGCCTGTTCTTCCAGGCAGCTGCCTAGCCTCCCCTGCCCCTCAGGGACAGGGACACCATTACCCTTTCAACCCCGCTCACCTGTGGGAATGGGTGGCTCATACCTTGTGAACCATGGGAAACCATGAGTGCCAGGTACTTGTGAACTGGAGTCTGGAGTTCCCATGATTCCTCTTTTTCCCTGTGGTGCTGTGGATCAAACCTAGGGTCTTCTGTATACAAGGCCAGTGTTGTTTGATCATCAAGATACACTTGCAGAACCTTTTGTTTTGTCTTTTATGTGTTACTATTGTTAGGCTGAGCTCGAACTTGAGATTCTCATCCTCAACCTCCCGAGATCTGAAATTTTTGGTGTACACCACCATATCTAGCTCCCTCAGGATTCTTCTTCCTTTCCTTTTATTTATTTATTTGTCTTGAAAGTGCTGAGATTGAACTCAGGGCCTGAAACTTGCAGTGCAGGTACCCCTCCACTGAGCCATTCCTCCAGCCTTGGTTTCTGCTGGTTATTTTTAGGATAAGGTCACTTTTTCTATCTTGGCCTGCATCTGGATCATGATCCGCCTGTTACAGGCATGCCGCTGGAATGACCAGGCAACGCCACCACCCTCAGTTTCCCTCCACTGAGATAGAGTCTGTGAATTGTTCTGCCTGAGCTGGCTTGGAATCACAATCCTCCTAATTTCAGCCTTCCACATAGCTTAGATGACAGATATATGCCACTGCTTCCAACTTTGGATTGAGAGGAGTCTTAGGAACTTTTTCTGCCTTGCCAGGCCTTCAACTGCAATCCTTCCAGTCTTAGCCTCCTAAGTAGCTAGGATTACAGGTATGAGCCACCAGCAGCTGGACCTCTTGTGACTCTTTTTTTGGTGCTAGTCCTGGGGCTTGATCTTAGGACCTAGGTGCTGTATCAACATTTGTGCTCAAGGCCCATACTGGAGCACTTGAGCCAGAGCTCTACTTCTGGCTTTTTTGGTAGTCAATTACAGCCTCTCACAGTTTTTCTTGCCTGGGTTGACCTTGAACCACAATCCTAGCTTCTCAACCTACTGAGTGGCTAGGATTGCAGGCAAGAATCAGTGGCATCCACCCCTTCATGACTCTTAAAGAACTACTTGTCATAGACTGATTGCCATCTAAGCAACCAGGCTAGCTCCAGAAAAATCACCCACAATGACCTCTGTATCCCTGGTCTAGGACTTTGATGTGAACATGCCCAGCCCTTGCTTCATTCACCTCACTCTTGTAAGGGGACTGAATGGTTCAAACAACAGATCCAGAGCAAAGACAAGGATGTCCTGAGTGATGCAGGGATTTTTCAAGGTATGGGTACCACAGTGTGATCTTAGAGTCACCCCAAGTGGTAATGGTGTGCTCAGTATATCTTGGAGAAATTGACCTTGGTAGCTCCATGGGTGGATCTGAGTCAGCAAAGGGGCTTCAGGGCTCAAAGGTCTTCAGCATGGAGTGAGTCTATGAAATGGCAGGACCCTACTTTGGCTCTCCTGAAGATGTAGAGGGAGTAACAGAGTAGCAGGGATTTTCATTAGTGTGTTAATCACATTTTTTTTTTGTCACCGTGAGAAATACCTGAGAGAAACAGTTAAAGAAGGAAAGAGTTTTCTTTTCCTCTCTTTCTTTCTTTTTCTTTTCTTTTTGCTTCTTGTTTTTGTTTTCTTGACTCAGTTAAAGTCCATGGTTGGCTGGTTCCACTTCTGTATGCCTGTGGCACAGATGAACATTTCAGTCAGGTGTATGTGGTACATAGCAAACCAGCTTACCTCATGGTGGACAGGAAGGAGAGAAAGCAAAGTGGGGAAAGGGAAGGGAAGGGAAGGAGAGAAGAGAGATTTTCCCATGCCTTCAGTTACATTTCCTCTTCCTAGGCCTTATGAATCCTTTTAAGAGATGAATGCATTGACTAGATCAGAGCCCTCAGGATTGAAGCATTTAGGGAAAAACCCACCACCTGAGAACCAAACCTCCAGTAGGGCATGAGCCTGTAGGGGATGTTTCATAAGCAAATCATGACAACTAAGGAATTCCTTTCTGTTGGTGGATAGACCTTACAACACTTTTCAAGTACAAAGGAACTAGTCGGGTCACAGTCAGTGATGAGCAGAGCTAGAACAGAACGTAGGCAATTCGTTCTGCAGCCCATACTCTTACATTTTTGTACTGTACTGTTTTTTCCTGTGCCTAAGAAGCTTTTAGGCAAAGGGAGTAAAGATCAAATGCGTATTCACTCATCTGAGAAATTGTATACACATGCTTAGGAGTGCCTCATTCCTGTCAGGCCTACTATAAGCCTTGAGCGTGCTAGTGAACGGACTGTCTTCTGGGCCTAGTAGAATTGAGCCTCCTAAAGATAGACAGATATTGTGGAGGAGACACTAAAATTCTCACGTGTGTGCAGTTGAGTGTCCTTGACATGTAGAGGTGTAAGCTGTGTGGTGGGGCGGGAGCCACAGTCCCTTTACACATGGTGATGGAAAGGAGGCCTAGGGAGGACAGGATGTGAAGGAGGGCAATGCTGTTTTCCTTGCAGGTAGGTGATAGGCAAGGTGCTCTGTGGGCAGAGTGGTAAGCTGGTAAGCTGGAAGGAATTGAAGAGGCCAGCCTTTTCCTTTTATGTACCTGGATTCCAGGAGGTGTTGGAACAAAGGACTTCTGAAAAGGAGGCAAGGAACATAGATAGGTAAGGAAACGGGCAAGACTCAGATACATCCGGAGATTGGTCATGGAGGGTGGAGGGCCCAGGCAAAGGATGAATGGCATTTCCTCCCCTGAAAGGAGGGATCTGGGGTGTTGGGCAGTACAGGGGGTGGTCTGGCTCATCTCTGATGGTGGAAGCATGAGAACAAAGGGCAGAGGTTGCTGTTAGGTCAGTCTTGTCTACCGCAGGGCTGGGGCTCAGGTAAGTGGATTGGAACAGATGGAGTTGATGAAAACAACTCACCAGTCTTCAGGCTTTAAAGGGAGTCTTCTGAAGACACACAGGGAGAGAAACAGAGACAGGTAGAGGATAGAGGAGGGGGAGAGGAGAGAGGGGTGAAGAGGAGAGAAAGGGGGAGGGGAGAGAGAGAGAGAGAGAGGGCAGGGGAGACTAGGAAAGCAATTACATAGAAACCATATTCCTCATGTGTTCTAATTAATATAGTGGTCTACATTAAACAAAACAAAACAAAAAAACTTGTTTTTGAGCATGCATGCAAATACATCTTCTGGTGAGTTGCAAGAAATCTTCCTAGTGAGATGAGTCCCAAACCACAAGTCCCAGTGGAGTGATCCTTTTTGATCAATTTGGTGATTATTTTTACTAGGACTGTAGCACTTGGTCTCCTCAGACAGATAACTTATTGAGAGTACATTGGAGTTATTGTTATTATCTTTAAAATAGTGGTATTATTTGTTCTTCTGCTTCAGGCTTTATTAATTGAGGCAGATTGGCATGAGGCATACCTTGTGCTTTTTGCACTGGGTTCAGCCTTGTCAGAAAGTTATTCACAGGAGTCGGTGATGGAGTCTGCTCCACCCACTGCTGTTCCCTTTCTATTTTGGTGCCATTTGCAACAAAGGAGACTAAGTTAGTAAATTAGAGCGATTGAATCTCTCACAAACATGCTCCTTTCTTATCAGCTGTGTAATCCATTAGATGAAGAAGGCCCCCTTGGCCTTTGGGATGTGGGACCTAGGTGAATACCAGGAGATGACCTTACTTAACTGTGGAGTTCCTGATCTTCTGACTGATCTGGTTTACCTGTGTCAAAAAAAGAAAAGAAAAGAAAAGAAATGTCTATCTGTGTCTAGGTCCACATATGTATACATCTGTGCTTTTTGGGGGGGTATGGGGGAGTGCTGGCCCTGGAGCTTGAACTCAGGGCCTGAATACTCTAACTGAATTTTAGTGCTCAAGGCTAGTGCTCTACTTTGAGCTACTCCTGGCTTTTGGTGGTTAATTGGAGATAAGAGTCTCATGACTTTTCCTGCCCAGGCTGTCCTCCTCAGATCTTAGCACCAGGCTTGTGCATTATTTTAAACCAGACGCTGAGGGCTAGCACCTCTAATCCTCACTACTCAGGAGGCTGAGATCTGAGGATCATGGTTCAAAGCCAGCCAGGTAGATTCCTCTCTCCAATTCACCACTCAGAAACCAGAAGTGGTGCTCTGGCTCAAGTGGTAGAGCTGTAGTCTTGAACACAAAAAGGCTCAGGGACTGTGCCCAGGCCCTGAATTCAAGCATCACAATTGACCAAAAAAATAAAAAAGATTTTGTTTGTGTGTAAATTTACAGATTTTACATTCTCATGCAGCTCATTGGACAGCATGTTGTTTTGGACTTTCCTCTCAAGGATACTGGGAGGAGTTGTGGCCAGTTAGAAGGACTTATTACCCTGCAGTATGTCAGCAGAAGGGGAAGTAGTCAGGGGAATGAATACCGTTTTCCATAGTCTCCTGAGATGACAGTGGTCACTGGTTGAACCCAACTAGTAGCTGAAGGAACCAGAATATGGTGGGGTGGGGTGGGCAGAGCATCTGGAGAAGCAAATGGAAAACCCTGGCATGTGCTGTGTTCTGGGAAGGCCTTTGTGCATCTCCTTCAGGAGAAGTCATGGAGGAAAACATGTTCCCAGACCTTCTTGGCTGGAAAACAAACACATAGCTTTAGACCAGTGGTTGTCACAGTGGTATCACGATTGCCTGGAAACCTGTTAGAAATGTGCAGACCTTCTCTTGGAGCTGCTGAGTATGGAAATCAAGGGAGGATCCCAACCATCTTTGTTTTCTAAACTCTCCTGGAGACCAGTGCTTGATGAAGATGTTAGCATACCACAGTTGGATGCCTTTGTCTGGCTGTAGCTGGAGCAAACGGCATCTCCACTGGTAGCATCCTTGAAAGTGCCCCCTTGATATCAATCCACTGCTTGAAATTCTGCAGACCTCCAAGGCTCCCTTTTCAGAATAGGTTTTCTTCAGCAGAGATGGAATCATGGATTCCTGGGGGTGGGGTGGGAGGAGTGTCAGGACCCTATGTAGTTCATGTCTTTAATTTCCCTTTTCTCCCCTCAGCCATGCAGGGAAGTTCCAATATACAGGCAGGCTGGGGGTTGGGGGGGGTGTTTTGAAAAATAGATGCAAACACTGCTTGAGCTGTTGTTGTTTCCCAGCGCTTGGCAGTGTTTGGTAAACAACTTGATTGCTAGGTCCTGGCCTCAGGGAACCACAGCTGCTCTTTCCAGCTCCCTGCAGACTTTTGTACCAAGCAGAGATTGCTTCAGGGAAAAATAAACAGGGGAGAACAAAACAAGAAAACATCACTGTTGTTTTGTTGCTGACTCTACCTGTTTTCCCTGGAGCCGTTTTGTAACCACAGGCCCTGGGCTTTTGGTTCTTTTTGTTTAAAACAAAACAAAAAACAAAAAAAAACAAAGCAGGCTACTGTGTTATTCTCGGCTTCTTTTCCTGTGGCTAGATGGTGGTATTTGGAGTAGCCATAAGAGTTTGGAAAGCTCTGGAAAGGACTAAGTGACCACTGCCAGAGTGTATGCATTTTTAAAATATGTAAATTGCAAAGGGAGAAAGCTTCATTCTTTCTAATGACCCCCTGGATGGTAATCTGGCTTTTCAAATCTCTAGGAAAACAGATTGGATATGGCACAATTAATGTTTCAGCACTTGGAGGCTTTTCTCGAAAATATTTTAATGGGCTTTTAATTTATTGCAGCTCTTGATTAGCAGGTTCGAGGCAGGGTTACTGCTGCCTTCCTGGCCAGGGCACTCTTGGGGCTGCAGGGAAGTGGAACACAACAAAGGCTGCCTAGAGCTCTGAGAGGTCAGAGTCCCTGTGACTCCCGGAGGACAAGGTACTGGCCCTCAGATCCTTGGCATGCCTGCTCACATGCAGATCTCTGGGAAGCCTGGTTTCTTTCTGGGCTGTGGAAGGTGGAATCTGCATTTCTAGCCTGGCCTGCTTTTGATCCACGTGGCTTCAATACATGTAAGGCAAACTTGGGTAGGAAGCCCATATGGTATTGCCAGCTTTTATATGTTTTAATGTTTGAGACCTGTACATGGTTTGGTTAATGCATTTATTCGTTTACTTACACATTAACTCTATCATTTTGGCTCTCCTTCTTTTTTTTTTTTTTAACCGGAGAACTTTTCTTCTGGAATCATTTTCTTGGTCCTGAAATAAATCTTTCATAATGTCTTCCATAACAAAGAGGTGATAAACTTCTTTTTGTCTCAACAGCTCTTATTTCACATACATTTTTGAAAGATAGTTTGTCTGGGTATACAATTCTAGGTAGACAGCTTTTGCCTGTGGGCTGTGTTCTGGATAATTTATTTGGATATCTGTCTTCCTTTACCACAGTTGCTGTATTTTTCATTTCTAGAGCTCGGAGCAGTTAAGTATTTTAGTTAGAGAGTGGCATGAAGAAAGAATCCAGGCTTACCTTGTCTATGGGGTTCTTAACAAAACACATAGGAAAATAAAACATGCTCCACAAACATACTGGGGGTTGGTCCTTTATTTTTGGATATGTCTGGACACTACTATATTGCAAGTCAAGTGAGACAGCACTAGGGAGAAAGGTCCCAGAGCATTGCATGATCAGTTTATCTGTCAGCTAGCCCTTGCTCCAGTTCCTTACGCAAAGGACCTCTCCCAGGCCGCCTTCTTGCTGGCTGTGCCCTGCTGGCATTTTGCTTACTTACTGCTCTAGCCTTTTAATAGCTTTTCAGACATTGTGGAGTAACTTTTTCTTCCCATCCAGTCTTCCAACTCCTTCCAAAACTTGCTCACGAGAATTCTTCTAGAATTATGTGCCTAGAAGATATCTGCTGAGTCTTTCTTGTTTTATGTTTTCCTCTGTTCACTTGTATCTCTTCTTAAGTGTGTCTGACTTGATCTAGAAACAAAGACCTGTAGCCAGGGGGAACCTCAGCAATCATTTGTGTCAGGAGTTGTGAAGTTTTGTTGTGGTGGTTTGTTTCTTTCTGCTTTTTTTGTTTTTGTTTTTTTTTAATGGAAACTTAAAAATTTAGCTACTGTCGTTGACAAATTCTGGACTTTCACTAAAGTGAAATCTAGCTTTTTGCCTTTGTGGACTGGAAGCTGGAATCCCTGGGCGGAGAGGTTGGGGGGCCGCTGTGTCAGCATTTGTCCAGTATAGTTTAGTGTTCTTCCCTGAGAAAGGAGACATTTTCTAGCTTACCACCTTCCTCATCTATTTCTGCCGCCTTGTACCTAACCTTCTTCCCCACTGCCATCTTTCCCTGCAGGAGAAAGGCTTGTATTTAGAAAGGTTAAGTGTCTTCTACACAGTTTCACAGCCAAAACTCACTTGAGCGAGGATGAGTCAGCAAGGGTGGATACAGCACAAGATCGGCCCTTAGAATGTTTGCATTAGTGTAGTGGCTGGAAAGACTGGGATTTCTAACAAGAGCAACTTTTAGAGACTCAAGCCACTAAAACTCTCTCGGTCTTAGTGTTCTTATCTGAACATTATGTTTGCACTAATAGAATCTACTGGGAACTCGTATGGGTGAACTAACTGTTGAAAATCCCCGAAATAGCATCTTAGGCAGTTTCAGTAAACGGCAATTGCACATTTAGAGGTTGTTGATAATTTAATTGGTTTTTGATTCATTGGTTGAAATGAATCCTTCAAAAGATTGTAGTAGGAGAGAGCCTGCTATGAGCCAATCCTTATCCTGAAATTTGGCGGGCACATGATAAACAAAGCAGAGTTTCTTTATCTCATGGGGCCGTTGTCTAATGGGGAAGATGTAAGTAAACACGGGAGAAGTTCCAGAGCTCCTAGGGACGCAGTAAGTGGGGACTAAGGTTAAGTAGGTGGGCAGGCAGTACAGAACTTTACCAGTGGCTTCTGTCCCTAGGATCCCAGAGCCCATTGAAGTAGATCAACCCTAAGGCAGGAAATGTTTAAACAAGAGCATCTGCTAGCTTCACACTGGTCACCGTGAAGGATTGGGTCTGTGGTGTGCAGCCATATTGAGGAAGGAGACAATGATCAAATTTTGCAGTGGAATGAAGTGTGAATTTTATCACAAGAATGGAGGAGCACTGCAGCCTGTTTCTTTTTGTTATGTGTCATAGACTTCATCTTGGAAATGCATCTTGGGTCTCAAGACTGTATGAGAGTTGGAGAATGGGGTTTGCCATTTGGACTCAAAATATGCCTCCTGTTAGGCAGAAATAGCCTCCCCTGGTAGTTTGCTAGAAATACAGAATCTCAGGCCCACCCCAGAATCAGTCTCTGGAAGAATGGCCCCAGGATCTGTAATCTGAAAAGCTCAAGTGTTGCTTCTACACACTGAAGCTTAAGAAACACTGATCTAGAATGCACTTGGGAAGATTTCCAGAGGAGTTGGAGCTGTACTCCCTGGAGAGGAATGGAAGCTTTGTGGGGGCATCCAAGGGGTGACATCAGCTACTAAATAACAGCTTACCAGCACTGGGCATAGTGTGCCATGGTGAGAGTTATCCTAAGTACTTGGAAAACCACCCACAGCTCATTCTTGGTATTGATGAATGGCAGTTCTGCCTAAAACAAATGCATGGTCTTTTAATCAGGCAACTTAAAGGAGACGCTTATAGATAGTTGCGGTCATTTAGAATAAGTATGCTTTATAAGGCAAAGGAGCATGGGCATAGGTGGGACTTTGTGAGCTTTGGTTAATGCCTGACCTTACAGGTAAAGTGATTAGAACCTTGAGATGCTAACTGGCTCTCCTTTGGCCACACTCCTAAATGGTAACAATACTGAGTCCAGAATTCAGACTTCATAATTTCAAACCCTGGTGTCACTCCAGTGGACTATCTGCATGGATACGTATGGTCCTTCTAGAATTCATAACCATTTTTAGAATGCAGTAGAATAATTTTGGAGAAAAATCACAGTCTTCCTCATTTTATTATTGCTATTATTAAAATGATCTTAATGGATAGACACATCGATGATTAATTAAATACATGAAGAAATGATTTTAAGCCATGAGTACTTACCATACCTGTTTCAGCCTCTAAAAGAGATAGTTGCTTTATAAGAAAGGGTGTGTTTATCTGTAAGATTTAACACAGCTTCTTATCTGAGCTCTTTGTAATAAGTCATGTTACATTTGAAATACTAAAAGATTTTTAAGTCTTTAGTACAAATAACACCCTATCAGCAACTGTATAGAAGTCATTTGTAAGGGCTAGGAATGTAGCTCAGTGGTAGAGTACTTGTTTAGCACGCATACAGCCCTGAGTTCAAGCCTGAACACCACTAAATAAGTAAATAAAATTTTAAAAAAGTAAATTAATGCCAAATATTTATTTATTTATTTTTAAAAGAAGCCATTGGTAAGTGTATCTGAAAAGACTTATTTCCGGTGCTTTCTTGATAGCAGCTGGTGGATGTACTGACACCCCCTTGTTGGAACGGTGTTTCCCCTACCTTTTGAGTCTATGTCTGTCTTACTGTTTTCAAGTTTAAGGAAGTGGTGGTTTATATCTTAGTTATGTGTAAAAAATATTTTTGTGTGTTACAGTGGCCCAGAAGCTTCTGCTGACAATTCCAGTTTCCAAACAAGACATTTTGGCAATGGTGAGGGCTTCGATCCCTTCTCTGATTTGTTGTCAGCCATGAACGGATGGATGTGATGTCTGCTAGCCAAAAGGGTGAGTGAAAGTGGGTGATTATTCACCTGAAATCCCAAGACAAACAGTCCATCAGGACGATTGCCCACTGTGGATGTGAGATTCTCACTTTGGAAGGAGGGGGGACACAGTCGGCTGTTGTTTTTATGGTATAACCTTTTCAGATAATTCCTATAGTGATCTGAGGGTTTATAAAGGGACACTGGAAAAGTTGTTTTTTTAAAAGAAGTTTTAATCACATACTGATAGACTGTCTAAATTATGGACCACATGTCAGAAACGAGTAAGTTCTTTTTTGGTCTTCTCACAACTTGAGAATGTGAGCCACCTTGAAGTAGGCCATACTTACTTCATCTTGAATCCTAGGGGAAACGTCGGTCAGATGTTCAGAGTGTCCCATCCCACACCTTCCACAGGATGGGGCTCTTGAGAAAGTCACAGGGTTGGAAACTTTGGACTTCAAAGATTTTATGAAAGTCTGCTGGGTATTTTTTTCTATCACAGTTTATGTCATCAGATTATTCATTGAACTTTTTCAGGGACATATTTTTTTGTTTGTTTGTTTTTTCTTTAAGGACATGATCTTTTCCTGTTCTGTGTATTTTGTCATTTGCTACTGTCCGTTTATCATGTTCCTCAGAAATGAAGGACTTCCTTGTGAAACAGCAATTGATAGAGTCCAGATGTTTTGGGTGAAAACTCTGACATCATTCAGTGGTAGCTTTGTCATAGAATGAGATCAGTTTGGGAGGGGGAACCACTTATTTTTAGGTTTTATATTGGATGGTATTTGGTGGCGAGAGTCATGGCGTAAACGCATGTGTCTGAGTGGAGTTGGTCTTCAAAAACACATTCTGTGCCATGCAGGAGGCTTGGTGAAGCTATAACATCACATATGAAGAACCTCTTATTTCCATGACGTGTAGAAAACTACTCTCTCTCCTCCGATTTCCTATATTTAAAAAAAATCATGAAGCTTAGAGAATCCTGTTATGTCAGTACTAATGAAGTCCTAGAAGCTGGCTGTATAAAGCTTCTTGGTTTACAAATGGGATTGCTGAAGCTCAAGTATTCTGTGGGATGATCCAGTCCCTGGGTTTAGGCCACATGGACCTATTGTTTGTTCCTCAGTTAGTGCTTCTTACCAGTTTATCTCATTTACAGATATTAAAACATTCAGCTCATTTAGCTCAGTGAACCTCTTCTGACGACATGTCTCTGGAAGACACTATTATGTATGCATTCAGATAATTCGGCTACAGTTTTCAAGATTTTATCACTTCTGGTCATTTTGACAAACCCCTCCCATTTTGATTTACAAAATAACATTAGGAGCTGGGCACTGGTGGCTCTGCCTGTAATTCTAGCTACTCAGGAGGCTGAGACTGAGGATCACGGTTCAAAGCCAGCCTGGGCAGGAAAGTCCGTGAGACTCCTATCTCCAATAAACTACTCAGAAAACTGTAAGTGGCGCTGTGGCTCAAGTGGTAGAGTGCTCACCTTGAGCTGAAGAGCTGAGGGACAGCGCCTAAACCCAGAGTTCAGGCCTCATGACCGACCCAAAAAAAAAAAAAAAAGAACATTAGGGAAGTCACTAACCCCAATACTAGAGACTAGGTGGCCCTCAAAGAGCCTCTCTACTTTCAAATGCACTTCCACATGGGCCATTTTGATGTTGAGCTAGTTGTACTTTTCATTCTCTTCTGTCAGAACTAGATATGGAGATAAAAATCAAGTCTTTTCTTCTTTCATACAGTAGTCTTCATTTTATTGGCAAGAAATAAGGCAAATGATAAGCAATAAAGTGTGGGGCAAGGCTGTCTGCATTGAAGAGAAGTGTTGTGAGGTGTGTGAGAGACCTTAGATCACTTTTCTGCGTGGTCTCAGGCATGTACTGATTCTCTTACCTGTGGGGTTCTTCTGAGGGTTTCCAATGCTTTATTTCAGTGATAGACTTTCATGGATTGTCTGCAGATCCAGGTAAAAGCCTTATTCTTAACTCATACATGCATGAGAATTCATAGTAATGTTGGCATTCTGAAGGTATTGAAATAACACCCAACCCAGGCTCTGGGTTACATGACATCTCTGTCTTCAGTACTATAAGTCTGACTCAGTCTCATTGTCATAAAGTTGATATATGAAATTGAACAAAACCACATGAATGGGTTGATTGAATACTAGGTTCATTTTACTCATTAATTTCAGTTGGCTAAGGCCCACTTTTGGAAAAAAACAGTCTCAGGAACTATAATGAAAATATTTCTTTTGAGAAAACATACGATTAGGCCTAGTTTAATACCATTTTGCTTGTTTTTTTTTTTCCCTGTAGATAAAGAAGTGCTTTGTATTTTTTAGACTGTCATGAACCTCTTTACTGTTTTTAGTAGGAAGTAGAGGTAATCCAAATACTGTGAAGTAGAGCAGGTATTCTGACTTTTTAGCCTCCCGTGATTTTTTTCTCAAGGTACATCATCTAAAATGTGCCCAGAGGACTCATTCTTCCCCTCTATGATAGTTTACCTAATCTACGTACTGCACGTCTGAGAACTAGTCAGTGCTTTCAGTGTCAAAACTCATTCATAGCCCTGTGCTTTTTGGAACTGTACAATTTAGTGAGAAATCAAAAGACCCACCAATTAATTGTGCTAGCTGATAATTTGGAGTCTTTAGGTTTGAAACTGTCTCTGATTCTGAGTGAAACGTTTCATGGAAAGTGTCCTCATGGTAGGGCAGGCCGGAGTTATAAGGGCAGGCAGCTAGAACAACACATCTCCCTTAGACACAGGACAATGAATCTATGAGATAAAAGGTTTGCACAAATAGATCATTACAGTAAAAATTTTAAGGTCAGAAAATGGGTAATGTTCTCGATTTATGTTGGTAATAATCATGCTTGCATACTAAATTAACTTGAGGGCAGAAAAGCGAAAAGAGAGGTCTGAGGGTGTGTTGTGGTTCTCTAATGCCACCATCTACCCAGCAGGCATCAGAGTTGCCTGTTTCTCTGGCCTGATGCTTTTGCTGATGTTTGTACCTACGTGATGCACATCACGAGACTCCAAGAGTGAAGAGTGGTTAAGTCTGCTGCATATTTAATAGGCTGTTAGCCACAGTGTTATTAATAAATGTGATAATAACCGTCTGCATTTGCATAGAGCGTTCCTGAGAAGATTGACTGGGGATGGCAAACTTACTGGCTTGTTTGTCAGGCTCTGCTTTGGTGTTGTTATGGCTCACCAGTGCATTTCTTTTAATGGTGGAACTGGAGTGACAGTGAATGCATCATGTGACATGGTTGTGTCTGATTTGCTCACATTGTTGTCCCTTGATTGCCTACAATTTCTCTTTGGATCTTTCTCATAATCACATTTTTAGCTTTTGACTTACTATGAAGAAGTAGAAGCATGGGAGAATAAAAGAATCATCCTTCTAACTTGAGATGTGGTAAGGGGTTACTTTATTTTTGTTGGTCATGGGGCTCGAACTCTGGGCCTGAGCGCTGTCCCTCAGCTCTTCAGCTCAAGGCTAGCACTCTACCACTTGAGCTACAGTGCCACTTCTGGTTTTCTGGTGATTTTTATTGGAGATAAGAATTTCACGGACTTTCCTGCCTGGGCTGGCTTTGAACCGTGATCCTCAGATCTCAGCCTCCTGAGTAGCTAGGATTACAGGTGTGAGCCACCAGCACCTGGCAGGGGCTACTTTTTGTCTGGGATTTCTTTGCTTTTTTAATGAAACTTGAGATGTTGATATCTATTTTTTGCGGGAGAGCAGAGAGATCATTTTGGCCTCAAGATTGTAGCCATGAGAGTCTAAGCGAGGGTGGCTATAAATGGCAGGGACTCTGGGACAGGAATGCTGGTTGACAGACTCCCCTTTGAGCTGCAGCCTGTCATTAGGCCAAGCCACTTGGCTGTGTTTGAACTTTCAGTCCCTGAAATTTTGACTCTGAAAAGTAATTTTAACAATTTAATAAACTACATAATATGTTTTATAAGCTGAGGCGAATGATCTTAAGTATTTTGGTCTCTTTCATAACACAATGAACCTAATATTGGTAAAAATACAGATCTTCACTCACACCATAAAGAGAGGCTAGATTTAATAAGCAGTTATGAGCGTTGGCAGCTGCCTATCAGATTGTATAACTTGGGCTCCAGCATGTGGAGATAGTGTCAACTTACATTTTATCTCCCAAGTATTTTCAAGGCGTTTATTTTGCCTCGCTCTTCAGTTCCTAACCTCATACAAACAATATCATTGGCTGAATATTTTCCTCATAGCTAATTGGCCTAGGGGGCAATGGTAGAAGCCATTGTCTGGACTGATGGAGGTCAGAAATTAACACGTTTGTGTGGAGATAATGGAGTATATTAGTAAAGCAGTCATTCCAGGTAGTGAAAGAGTGCCCATTCTTTCCTGTGTATCCATGAATGATGAGGAAGGAACTTCTAGGCCCTGCCTTACATCCTGGTCTCTCACAGTGGAAGCAAACCAGTCCCTAAGTCAAACCAGACTATTAACATTTTTCAGACACAATTGTAAGACAGATGAATGGGTTATTCCACTTGTCAATTAAAAATGAAAGCCCACCAATTGCTATTGTAAGATTAAATTCCAATTAGAAGATTGCATTTAATTCAGAAGCTATAACATTGTTTTAATGAATTCTGTTGTGGGTGACAGTTTAGGTGAGATAAATTTATATGGTGTAGGTAGATGTAAATTTATTGGATGGTGTTAAACATGTTACTTCATATATATTAGCTGTGAAATTTATTTCTTCTCTAGTTATGTCCCCAAGGAGGTAGAGTTAGAGGGAAAAACATATCTTTAAAGAAAGAAGCCCTTCTGTCCTTTCCAGTGCTTGCTCTAAACCTACTTTTTCTGAGTTTTATTTTTATTTTTAAAAAAACCTGTTAAATTTCTGCATTAGCTGAATTTATGATTCTTAGTGTGTGCTATTTGTAAAATGGAATATAGGCTTTATGATATAGGAAATTAGTCTAGGACGGAGACTGTGATCCAACTCTGTAATAAAGGTAATCTGCATTTAGATTGCAGATATTTTCCAACCCTCCCTAAGCCTCTTCTGGGATTATGCACACATTTTTCTAGACATTTCAGTTGACTATATACTTCTCATGTAACGAGCAGGCTTTTTTTTTTTTTCACATGACACCTATTCAAACCTCTGCCTAAATCAAGGATAGCAAACATTCTTGACATACAATTTCCTCACTTCCTCTTCCTCTGCCCATTTCTGTGTCCTGACAGACATCATTAATTGATCACAATTGCTCTTCTACTGAGTGTCAATGTGGCCTCAGACTCATTCCCCCTTAATTAGGAAACTTTTTAGGTTCACCATTTATTTGATTATGGAATGGTAAAATGTATAAGGAAAATGTTTTTGAAGCAGTCTTTTTAGTTCATCTTTGCATGAACTAAAACCAGATATAGGGCATATATCTGGTACACAGTTGGTGAACAGTCCTTGTTTGTTGTTTTAGTGAAATGGTCTTAAGTAGGAACAATTTTGGCAATAATCTGGTAGCACCATGATTAGTGCTTTGTTTCGTTTTCTTTTGTGGTATTGGGGGTAGACCTCAGGGCGTTGTGCATGTTGACAAGTGTTCTACCATTGAGCGACAACTCAATCCCTTTTTTTTTCTTTTTTCTTTTTTTTTTGTTGGTCGTGGAGTCTGAACTCTGGGCCTGGGCATTGTCCCTCAGCTCTTCAGCTCAAGGCTACCACTTGAGCCACAGTGTCATTTCTGGCTTTTTCTGTTTATGTGATACTGAGGAATCGAACCCAGGACCTGATGCATGCGAGGCAAGCACTCTACCACTGAGCCACCTTCCCAGCCCAACCCTTCTGTTTTTTGAGACAATGTCTTACTGTGTAGCTGTGCTGACTTTACACATAGGATCCTATATCTCTGTCTCCTGATTGCTGGGATTGCAGGCATGCATTAAGAAGCCCAGCAAGGGTTTTAACCACATATATGTAATTTGTTGCATTGTTTAACTTTTACCCTTTTCTAGTTTAGGTTTTGAGTGTGTGAAACATGACAGTGTTGTGTTATTTTGCTTTTTCAGTTTCTATAACTTTGGAAAATATAAAGAGACTTTTTCTCACCCTTTTTTTACCTGTGTATGAACACAGGCTGTAACATAGCAAGGAAGTGGTGGTGTGAGAACCAGGCCTAGACTTTCACTCTGCCAGCGAAGTGTCTTTCTCCCAGGGAGGGGTACCCCTCATGTGCCAGGTGCTGGCCGGTGCAGGGTAAATTTCCTACACTTTCCTTTTGCATATTAATCTTGCATTTTATCAATACTCTGAAGCATGCTGTACTAGGGAGGAAGGCATTCAACTATTATATTTCATACGTTATCTTCCGTGATGTAAAATTCTAGGAACTTAGACTACATTACGTGTTGTTTTTCTGTTAACTTGGTTCAAGTGGGGCGCAGAGGCTAAGAGAAGGAACTTTTCACTTTGTCTGTAGGCAGGCTGCCAGCAGCCATTGAGAATTGCCATCCTTTGAATTCCTTCTTAAAGAAAAATGAGCAATTAGCATGTGTAGGCTATCACTCAGTTAATGCACATTTTAATTTCCTCTGAGGGTGCTATTATTTATTTGTGTTGGTCAACCAGAATTCTGGCAAGTGATTACAGGTGAAGGTATGGGCCATTGACCAGGTAACGCTTGTTTGTTAGGTGATATGGTTGACCTCAGTATAGCATGGCAAAATTAACAGGCTCTGGCCAGGTCCTCTTCTGATCTGGGCTCGTTCCACAGAATGCTGTGCATCTTCTTCTAAGTGACTAGAACAGGCTCATGAGATGGAATCTTTTTGTATGCCTCCTGTGGTATATGAGATTTTAGTCATGCTTATAACAATCATAGCAGACATTTATTGGGTTGCACTAGCTTAAGTATCACAGTGGTTATCATTTCATCTTAGCAGCACCTCTGTGTTGAAGATAGTATTATTCTGGATTTATTGTTGAGGTAGAAGCTCAGTGCTGAAGCCCCCCGTTCACAGTCCTCCCCTGTTGAACAGCATGAGAAGTCGGTTTCACCCCATGTAGGGTCAGCTTCAAAGCTCTCTCATCCATTTTCTCATCTTCAAGTCCTTTTGTTTGATTCTGCCAGGAAGATTTTATAGTTGATATTTGTCATGATGAAGGAATTTGAATCCAACTCATTTAAAACTGAAGCCTAATATATATATAACTTTGTGTGTGTGTGTGTGGGGGGAGGGTAGGAATGGAGCTTGAATTCATAGTCTTGTGTTTGCTAGGCAGGTTTTATAGCACTTTGGTGTAAGGTCCCAGTCTTTTTTGCTTTTATTTATAATTTTCAGATAGGATCTTCTACTTTTTCCTAGTCTGGCCTCAAGCTATGACACTACTATACTACCTCCATCTTCTGAGTAGCTGGGATTATGGGTGTGTGCCACCATGCCCGACTTCCACGATTTCTTTTAAAAAATATTTGTCTTTTATTCTCCTCTCCATCTACTGTCCTCCCATGATCCTGCCACCAGACTCAGTGTGAATGGACTCTGGTCCCCTTTTGAAGTGTAGATACTCCTGGTGCTGACTGCCCCAACTATTGCTTTTCCTCCTTGATCTCAGGAAGAGAGTCACACAGCGACAGCAGCTCAGCTGTGCAAGAAATGAAGACCTTAATGCGGAGGCCTGGTGACCAGTGGAGGCAAGGCAGCCTTGTTCCTTTGCTTGGTCATTTGGTCTCCTTGTCCTTGGGCTAGCCATCTGTCCTTTTGGACAGAATTTCACCAGAAAGTGTACTCTTCAGTTTTACTGTTGGTTTGTTTACTGTTAGCATCAGATACATTTTGGCATTATTATTTTTTTAAATTTAATTTAATTTTATTTGTGAACATACTGTACAGAGGAGTTACAATTACATGGGCAGGATAATGCGTACATTTCTTACCAAGCATTGCAGCCTCCTCCTTTGTTTACCCTTCACATCCCTTCCCAGCCTCCCCCCCTCCCCCACATTTTGGCATTATTAAGGGAACTTTTTTCTCTTTGCATTTTAAAAACCTACATATTTGAATCCTGAAAAATAAAATGATGTCATTTGTGTTTTTTTTTTCTTTTTACATTATATTCAGAGAAGAAGAAAAGTCAGAATGCAGATCATGAAAGTTCTAGAATCTGGCTCATGGCTTGAAGGAGCTCCTTTATACACTTGTCTGTACTTTTTTTTTTTTTTAAAGAATACTTTCCTCCTCTTTTATCCTTAAAGAGGTGTGTGTGCTGGGGAGGGGCCCGACGGGAGGAGGGTGATCTAGCACATTCTGTAGTCTAGTGCCTCTGCCAACCCCAGCTGTTGGTATAATTGCATTCAGAGGAGTCCCAGGGCAAAAAGGGGTCTCACCTGATCATCCCAGCCTTGAGCTTACTTTCTGGACCGCATAGTCACACATAGCTTAACTCGACTAACTTGGGAGATGATGGTAGCTGACATAGTACAGTATATATAACAGGTCATGGGGCTTATAATACATGGATTAGAGATTTTCCCTCTAATTCTCCTGTGGGCAGTACTCCAGGGAAGGGGAGGAGACCCCAGCCTAGCAACCTTCAGATGGGAGGAAATTGATTCCTTCTATGGTCCCAAGTCCTCAGGATTGTGTTTTTCCTTGGGGTGATGATCTGTGGACTGCTTAAGAAGGGTTTTGCATACAGACGTAGGCCTGCAGCCAGCTTAGCAAAGTACAGGTCTCACTAATATTCTAACTCTAGCCATCTGAGCCTCTCCTTCTAGTCTTAGTTTCCTCATCTGCCATTGGCAGTGAGAATTCCACCACCATGGTTGGACTGGTACATGTGTGAAAATACCCTCTTGACACCAGCACACCAGGAAGCAGCAGCGAATGCTCCAGGTGGCACTGTTTGGTGAATAAAGTTTAAAAGCTGAGAAAGCCTCAGAAATGCTGTTGGCAATATTTTTTAAAAAATACACTTAAGAAATCAGTATTAGAGTTTTTACATAGATGTTTGAAAAGAGAATTCTGTCATCACAGTGTACCAGAGTTGACAAGTGTAAATATGCAGTTAGACGGTTTCAAGGAACGTGTATTATTTACTGATCAATGCAGTGTCTCCTTTGGAGCCATTACACTCAGTCATTTCCTGTCAATCTCTCTGCACTGTTATAATCAGTCTATGGATATGCATATTAAAGTAGAAGAAAGTTATTGTGCATGTGTGGTGGCAGCTTTTTAATTAATAATGTTGCCGCTTTAAAAAAGTTATCAGGCTAGTTGACTCTTATGGTGGCTAATAAATAGTCTGCAGAATTGTATGGGAAATGAGGAGAACTAAAACTCCTCAGGCTCATGGAAAATGAGGCCCATTGGGTGGGCCTCTGTGCCAGATGACACTGGCCCTGTTATTAAAGGAGGAGCTTTTTATCTGGTCCTCTTACTAGGTACAGAGGGCTTCCTTATGTTCCTTTTTTTTTTCCTACTATTACTTTATGTTTTTAAAAAGGCATAATGGAAGAAAAGTTTGTGCATATACATGCATTTGGGAGACTAATCTGAGATGTCTGCCTGCATCAAGGATGGGCAAACTTTTGCTAGAACCCGGCAGACAGGAAGTAGTGTTAGACTAGGAAGCCACCTGGTCAGTTACAGCTGTTTGCCTCCTTACTCTGGTTCAAAGCAGCCTGGAGACCTTATGTAAATGAGTGGGCGTGGCTGTGTTCCAGTCACATAGTACAGACTTTGGGATTTGAACTTCATAGGATTTTTACTATTACTGTGCAGTAGTAGCATTTGCATTTTCCTTTTTCCTTTAAGAGTAAAAGGTTTTTTTGTTTGGTTTGGTTTTGGTGTTTAGAAGGCAATGTGGCTTTGGACAGCTATGGGCTCATAGTCAGCCAGTCCCTCATTTTCTGGAATAGAGTATTAAACTGAGTTGAGGATGGGGGGGGGTAGGGGTGTAGTTCTCTTTCTTTTCCCTTGATCCCTTGCTCCTTACTTTCTGATGAGACCTTCTGTAGGATTTGTCAATTAAGGGTGAGTCCCCACTCCTTCATGGAACGCAAGAGATGTAAGTAGTTAGAAGTAAGGTTGGGTTGAAAGATAAAGAGAAAACAAATCATACAAGAGAAGTGGATTTAGGACACTAAGGTCAGATCTCTGTTCTCTTCAAAACCAATGCTTACAGCGCTGTGTACTGCACCAGCACCTTTAAGACAAATTTCCTAGGAGATGCAAAAAAAAAAAAAGTTGTTATTGTTGTTTTTTAAGATAGTTATTTATTTTAAATATATTCATTACAAAACGTGTCAAAAATAGAATTAGCACATTAAGTCTGATTTCTCATACACTCTTGCTTAAATGGAGCGTTTAATAAACATTTCTGAGATTTAAAGAAAAAATGGAATTATTGTTCGTGTAGTGTGGTTTTTGGGTACAGCCACGCTGTTGAGGTTAGAAATGGAAAATTTTCTGCTCCGTGTCCCTGAACGTACCTTGAGGCCAGAGTTGCAGGAAGAGAGGTGTTAATACGTGTCCATTGAGAGAGATCAGAAATGAGGCTGGGCATTCTGGATGCAGTTTTACCCCCCACATACAGGGGATATCTTAATGTTTTAATAGAAATGGATGGGGGAGTCCCAGCAGGAGAAACAGGGAGGGGTACATGTGGGGACCAGGCATTTTCAGAACATGGATGCCTGAGGAGAAAGGAATGTCCTGGTGGCTGAGGGGATGGCTGGACGCCTGGCCAAGAAAGAGAAATAGAAAGAATAGGATAATCAAGAGGAATATTTTCTTTCCTATTCTTTTCTTTCTTCCCTTCCTCCTCTCTACTCCTCCCCTCCCTTTTCTTTCCCTTTTCTCCTTTCATGATTTTTTTTTGAGGTTGTATTTTATTTTTAATATCTTTATTATCTTTAGTTATACAAAGGAGTTAGTTGCCATTCAACAAAGCAGTTTATGAATACAATGCGTCTTGATCATCTGCACGTGGTATAAACTCAGAGCCTTATACACCCTACCACTTGAGCCATGCTCCTAGTACTCTTTGCCTTCATTTATTTTTCAGATAGAATCTCATGTTTTTGTCTGGAGTTGTCCTCAGATACAGAGAATCTGTATCTGCCTAGGATCCCAGTTACGTCCCACCACACCAGGTTTGTTTTTGAGATAGGGACTTGCTAATTTTATTTGCCCAAGGTGGTCTACCTCCTGAGCAGTTGGGATTAAAGGTTTGTATGACCATACCTAACCCCAGGCATATATCTTTTTCCAGTATTGTGATAAAGCTGACTTGGATATACTGGGAAGTTTCTGATTGGTAACAAGCCAGAATGTGTGAATCAAGGTATTGTTACTCCAGTTGGAGAATAAACACCCAGAAAAGATGCTCATCTCTGAAGCAAATGCCGAAATTAGAATGGTAGGAAGGAGAGTACACAAAGATAGATGTGCGTGGAGAGCTTTGCACATGGCTTATCTGCTTTTGTTTTTTAATGAAAAACAAATATATTCTGGGATCCGAGGCTAAGATGAAAGTCTAGATTAATAAGTAATCAATAGCTAAGTGTGGTGATTAAGAACACAGGATATTAGTCAGACAACTTGGTTTTAAATCCTGGTCCTGTCAATTAATAACAGTATAATCTTGAGGGGAGGGGGTGCAGAGATCTCTCTGAAACTCAGTTCCTTCAGTTGTATAATGTTTATTACTAGCATATAACACAGGAAATTGTAGAATTCAAAAGAGAAGCAGAAAGAAAAGCATTACATATAGTAAATTACCAGTAAACAACAGCTACCTATTTGTCCTATTAGTCCTAAAGAAAAAAATATATATTCTCTTGGGTATTCAGGATGTCAGGATGTGAGCTTTATATGTATATTTCTATATTTTATTTTCTTGATATACATCATTTACATTCACATATTTCTCTTTTTTTCTTAATATATTTTTATTGTAAAGATGCTGTACAGAAGGGTTACAGTTACATGAGTGAAGTAATGACTCAATGTCCTATTGAGCATTGTTACCCCCTCCTTTTTTTTCCCCCTACCATCCCTCCCCTCCCCACCTCCCCAACTCCTCCCCCGCCCAAAGTTGTAAAGTTCGTTTTCAACATACTGTCTTGAACATCTCATTGTTACAATGATTCATCCTGTATCCTTATTTCAGCATTTTGTGATTTCCCTTCCCCTCCCCAAATTGGAAAAATGTATATACAAGATGCAGGACACTGTAATCAAATAGAGTGACGACAGGGGTTGTACCATGGGGAAAGAACATACAAAGAAACAAAAAAAATTCCATAGTACATTAAAAAGAACAACAAGAAAGATAAAATTTCTTGTAAAATATTTCTTTTTTTTTTATTGTGAAAATACCGTACAGAGGGGTTACAATTACATGGGCAAGGTAATGAGTACATTTCTTATCAAGCATTGTTGCCTTCTCCTTTGTTTCCCCTTCCCATCCCATCCCTTCCCATCTCCCACCCTCCACCTCTCACCCCCCCAACTTGTAAAATATCTCTTAACAGTCTGTATTCAAGGGATGATTGTAGTTTACTGTCCAACCCCATGTGTTTTGTATGTGATATTGTGTGTGTTGTGACTCAGGGCATTTGAATAACTCGACTGTATTTGAATAACTCTGGGGTTGGTGAACTTGAATCTTCAAGGAAACCTAGTATACCTTTGGACTAACCCTCAGGGCTTGGAAGTTCTTTTTTACATTGGATCCAGATCTCCAAATCATAGACTTCCAACCTGATCATTTGCTTTGGTGCCTTGAGAGTCTATAAAAAACATTTCTTCTGCCTAGCAACTTGTCAGAGATTTGAGAGTACTTTCCTAGACCCTTCCTGAGCCTTCTCTGGACTTACAACTCCTTCTTTGGTAGACCATCCCCTCTCCTGTTCCATTTTTGTGTCCTGTGGCAATCCTGGCAATATCCCACAGCCCCAGTCCCTTGAGAGGAATATTTTGGTGTATGTACCACATTTCTATAGAATTTTCGTGAAGGTGCCTTTTTCTTTATCATTTGGAAGTGAAATGTTTTGACTTTTCCTTAAACCACTTCCTAAATTTCAAATCTGGGAAGCTGGCACTTAGAGAGACTGGTGATAAAGAATGGCAAATTCTCATCCAGAACCCAAGCTTGCTGGAGCAGACTTGTCTCTGTCTTGGGCCAGGTCCTCATACCTGAAGCCATAGTTTGGCACATACCAGCCACTGTGTTCCCGCCTCTGCAGTGGCTGTCAGTCATTCCGTCCGTCCTCACTTTTGTGAGCCTCTTACTATATTTCTCCCTATTTTGGGGTAACAGAATTTGACATTTAGGAGACTTGGTTTAGAAAAGCTTATAGGGAGGATGTTTAGATATACACGATCAGGATTATGCATTCATAAACCGTATCCTTATACTATCTGATGTCTGTCTTCTGCCTAAGAAATGATGGAGTTTTCTGGTCTCCTTCACTTTCTCCTTTGTTTCCTGCATTTAAATTGTGAACTAACATATCAATTATTCCCCTCCTCTCTCGGGATAATCTACTCTTATTTCACTGAAAGAATGAAAACCTCAATGTGGTAGAGTTCCCCCAACCCCCCACCCCTGCCTCCGACATTAAGGTAATACACTTCATGTTCTTTTCTCCTTTCCAGAGGGCCTTTCCTTCCTCTTCCTTTTGCTCCTCCCAGTAAGATTCCCAGACAGGAAGCCAATCACAATGTTATCGGCAATAAAAAAAAGAAATTTCAAAATCCATCCGTGGGCATGGAGATCTGGAAGGATGGCTGGGTGCCGCCTATGAGTCTTAACACATTTCCTGAACATGGAGCTTTTACCATGGCAACAGCCATGTCACATGACACACTGGTGACACATGTAAGGTGCTGCCACAGCTCATCCCAGGTTGCACGCCTGTGAGTCATTGTTTCCACTGACACAGTGACTACTGTAACTTGCAGTTGGAAGGGTCCCTGGTTTTCAGTGCCATTAATGCAGGCTGACGCCCATGGCTCATGGAGGGCTCAGGAAGACACGAGTAAACAAATAGTGTGTGCTGCAAACATTGCCTTCATTAGCTTTGCAGAGAAATACTTGTTCATCAGTCAACCTTCCTGTCTGTTACACCCTCTTGTTCTTTTTATATTTTTTCCCCTTTTGAAAGCATATTTTGTTGTTAACACCTTAGAAGCTTGAAGCATGGTTTTTATTTCTAATCCTGGTTGTGCCCATTTCCACTTGGCAAACTCCACAGGAGAGTTCACGGTAGCCCCTTTTCCATGTTTATTTATATTTTTCACATGGAGATTTACTGATGGATGCATGATTCTGGGAATACACTTTTCTCCTTATGAGATATATGGAATGCACCAATCAGAACGTGGTATTATAGGTCCATTGCTCACATATAGGGGTTTGAAGGTGATATGTTTTCAACAGAGTATTTTAGCAGTCCAAGATGGGTAATATTTTAGCATATTTAATTTGTGAGTGATGCAGTGAATGATTAAAAGAGTAGATATGGAATCTGGAAGACGTTAGAAAGATGTCAAGGACAGACAGATTTTGATTTGTAGCCTAATGAAATATTTTGCCAACTTTTAATGATTTTTTTTCTTGAGAGGAGAACTTTAATCATTTGCTTGTGTTTCTGGCATGGTGAGGTTATTCCTGTTTCTGTTCCATCGTGAATCCAAAGTGAAAATGGGGTAATTTTTAATTAGCAAAATTATAAAACCATTTGCAGCCAAATGTTTCTTGTCTTGTATAAACTGTGATGTTTCACATTTTACTTTAATCAGTTTAGGAAATTTCATCCTGAAAATCTATTTCAGTTGCTGCTTTATGTATAGATACAGATTCTCAATATTAGAAATTACTTTGTAATATTCTCTCCTAGCTTCACTTGAAAATGTGGTTTTTGAGGCACATGCACTGCTAGTTTCTGTTGTAGAGGTTTTGTGGTTACCTTAGTTGGAGATAACACTAAAAGTCTCTCCTGCCTTGTGATTGTAAGACTAAATATCATCCTAGAGGCTTAGAAGCAATTCCTGAGCCTTAGGCCCAGAAGTGTTTCAGTTCAGGTTACACAAGTCGTTGTTGGGATCAAAATGTTACACTTTTACTTTATATTATACATATGAGAACGGAGAATGCTTTAAAAAATGTGTGTGTGTGTGTGTGTGTGTGTGTGTGTGTGTGTTAAGAAATGAGAACTATGAGCCAAGACATGGCAGCCTACACATCTATTCCCAGACTTTTTCGTTTTACTGTGCTTGAGTTACAGTTGCTTGTGAGGTTTTCACATGTTCTGTGCGCTCATTAGATCCATACTTGGAAATGAAAGAATTCTATGGAAATGAGAAGAGATTAAGTGTTCAGAATTTGAGGATCTGACGCCTTGCCTGAGACCCTTCCAGTTCCTTAAACCTTTACATTTGCTAGGTGGCTGGGAGGGAGAACAAAATTTTGTGCTCTTTCTCTTGGATCCTCTTGAGGGCGCTGTGTCACACCCTCGTATTGCACCGTTGTTGCCAAAGGAAGATGGTAGAACCCAGCCAGAGAAAACTGTATCCATGACTCCAGCTCAAGGCTATACAAAGACCCTCATCTTTAGACATTTTTTTCTTGGAACCCCAAATGCCTGTCTTACCAAGCACAACAGGGAGAATGAGATGTGTCAATAATATCCTTCAGATAGTAATTTTCTAGGGTTTAGAGTTCCTGGGATGTGTCATAGACCACCGTAGAATCACTGTTGATGGAATTATGAATAAGGACAGGAACCTTAATTTTAAACAAATGCACTGAAAAATCTGATTAACAGGTGAGTGGTAGTTTTGTCTAGAATTTGAGGAGGCATTTGTAGTTTTAGAGATGAAAACTATTTGTATTTCCTATCTAGATCTGGTAGAGACCTTGCGTGTAGAAATAAATATGGCCAGCTTTGATAATATTGACGGTTCTCTGAAAGAGAATCATACATGTTTCTTTAGCACAGTTCCTACAGAATGGCACTTTTCTGTGCCCTTTTCCATGTCCAGTGCTAGTTCCCTGGGCCCACACAGATCGGTCGTCCTGGCTTGGAACCCTGCAATCAATGACTTTACATACTAGATGTCAGAGAGCATTGTATAGCAGCATTGGATGAAACACATCATTAATAGTAGATTTATCTATTGCTTTTAAAAAATTGTTTTAATATGGCTAGTGGAAATGTTTAAGTTACATATACGGCTTACTTTATAATTCTGTTGGGTAAAATAGAGTTGGTTCTTTTTGGTTGTTGTTATCTTTATTTTTGATATTACTGGGATTTGAACTCAGAATTTTGTACTTGCCAGGCAGGTTCTCTGTCACTTGAATTGTACCTTCAGATCTTTTTATGTCAGCTATTTCCCGTGTAAAGTTTTATGCTCCCACCTCCTCCCTCTCCTCCCCAAGGCCTTGCTTCTACAATGATCTTTCCATCTAAAGCCTCTTGCATAGCTGGAATCACAGGCACACACCATCATGCCCAAGTACTGGTTGAGCTTGGGGTCTTGATGACATTTTGCTCTGGGTGGCCTTAAGTTAGGATCTTCCTGATCTCTGCCTCTTAAGCAGATGGTATTACGGGTGTGAATTGCTGTGCTATGCTATAAATGCAGCAAATGAGAAACATTCCCTTGTGGATTGTCATCTGATTATGGACAAACAATTTCCAGTCATTTCTCTTTTATGTACAACATGCATAGTTGAAGAATAGTGATGTCAGTCATTGAATTATCACCAAATCTATTTTTCAAAAGCTGTCTGCTGTGTTGTTATTTGGCCCTGTGCATCACAAACTGGGTTTGCATCACATCATTATTATTACATTGGAATAATAAACTCTTCCCTTCTATCCATGAAGAGACATTTTTTTCCTTTGAATAGGAAAAGACATTTTATAGTTGAGCACTGGTGTCTTATATCTGTAATTGTAGGTACACAGGAGGCTGAGATCTGAGGAATGCAGGTAGGAAAGTATGTGAGACTCTTATCTCCAGTTAACCATCAGAAAACCATAAGGGGCTCTGTGGCTTAAAGTAGTAGAGCACTAGCCTTGAGCAAAAGAGCTGAGGAACAGCACCCAGGACCCAAGTTCAAGCCCAGGACTGGAAGAGAAAAAAGAAAAAGGAGAAAAGGCTTTTTTATATGGCCAGATATCTGCGATGTTTATTTATTTAATTTTAACCCAGAGCTTCATAAATGGTAGGCAAGTGCTATATTCCGCAGCCCTACTGTTAAGATTTTTTTTCATGTTTGCAATGACACTTCTTGCATATTAGGTCTTCTTTGATGTGGGCTTCCAGATGGCTCCTTCCACATGTTAACATTTACCCTCCTCTCCCCGTCCCCTTGCCATTAAGATGTGTTTTGGTACAAATGTTAAGGATGAAACATAGTTTCTATACTAATCATTACCTTTAAATGAAAAAAAAAAAGAAGAAGCAGCAGCCTAACTGCTCCCTCCGTGAAGTTTGACTCTCTTAGCTGCTGAGAGATGAGGAAGGGGCTTCCGCTTGCCAGGGTAGGACGCATGGAGATAGCTCGGAGGAGAGATGATGGAAGGTTTGCAGTGGGGCATGAGGATGTCTGAGATGGATATGGCCCTGCGAGGGCCAGGTGGAATAGGAGTTGCAGTAGGGAGCTTGGAGGAGGTTAGAGGATGCCCGCCAGCGGAAGGCATGGACAGACAATATAAGGACTTCCCATTTGGAGCCTGCCTGGGGGAGGTGGTGGCAGTTTGCTTACAGAGAAGGGTGGGAGACTCCCAGAGGAACAGTGTTGGTCCAGATTGGTCTGGAGCTGTAGATGGTTGACCAACTTCCCGCAATTTGGAGATGATGGTGAGAATTCTATCTAGAAATACCCAGGTGACAGTCAACAGTTAATCTCTGTTTAAAAAAAACCTCTTGATCACATTTATTAGGAGTAGTAACAATCGGTGGTCTTCTAGGTCTTTTATGGCTAATTAAATATGGTAAAGGATTGTTATTTTATTATAAATAGGCTATACTTAAGCAGTAAAGGGAAAAATAATTCTCTCACTATTATGGGACAGCAACAACAAACATACCTGAGAATTTTACCATATTTATTTCACGTAAATACATGATTTTAATTGTGTGTTTATTACTTTGTAGCCTGCTTTCTTTTCTTACCATAACAACTATTTCTTACTATCATTCTGACTGAGTACAGATGATCCATTCGCTGTTTGGGTATTTACTAGGTGCCTGCTCCATGCTGGTGCCTACTCCTTGCCAGGACTTGCTTCATGTCTTTGAGATGATATTTTCCCCTTGTGTAGGGCTTGCTAATTGATGACTGTGTTTCTCCCATCAGAGCACCACCCCTGTTCGAGACATAACAGTTCTTGTGTGTGCTATATCTTGCAGGGTACTTGACATTCAGGTGTGTACCCAGTTGTTATGACAAACAGTTCTTGATACCATCTCCACCCTGCCCTTCCCCCCGCCCCTTGCCCACTTCCAGTTGAGTATCACTGGCTTCCATTGTAGTTTTGTTAACTGTTTTTCTCTTTAGGACTTTTTTAGGTAGATTTCCTTCAGTTCTTTTTCTTTCTTCTGTGTGCTCAGGGGGGAAGTGTGTGACAGCGATGTATCAGTTGTGTTTCTGACCACCATGTCTTGTAGAACACTGGTGATATTCCATGTGGTTACTCGAGAACACTCTAATCATAGATTTAGGATTAATAACTTGGCAATATTTGGGGGGAAACTATATCACATAAAGGGAGACACAGCTGAATGAATGTCCTTTTCGGTTTTGTTGGTTTCTTTCTTTCATATCTCTTCTGTCCACTGATCCCAAAGAAGCACATTAAGGATATTGTATTGGATAGGATTTGAAGTCTCATAATTGGGTTTGGAGGCATGGCTCAGGTGGTAGAGCTCCAGCCAGTGAGCAAAAGCATCAGATACTGAGTTGGAGTCCCAGACTCCATTAACGATGAGAACAGAAATGAAGTCTTGTAATACAGAATTTCACATCAAAGTCTAACTAGCTGTGTATTTTCAGGGGAGTTATTCACATGGTTTTCTGCGTGATGGCAGAGTTGCTCTGTTACCTCAAACAGGGATAAACACAGGCTGTGTGTTCATAGTTTGAATCATTTGTTAGCTGTCCAACCCTTTTTATAACTTATTTTCCTGTTGTAAGCCTTAATTTCCCCATCTGAGAAATGGGATTTCTTAATGGTACTTGGGTTTGAACTCAGGCCTTTGTGCTTGCTGTAGCGTTTGAATCATTCCATCACCTTTTGGCTTTAGTTCATTTTTTTTTTCAGGAACGGTCTCATGTCTTTACCATGCCCTTGAACCTACCATCCTCTGACCTCAATCTCAGAGAAACTGGGATTGTAGGTATGAACCACCACATCCAGCTGCTCTAGATTCACCTTATTTTCTTACATGAGGAATAATTGAGGTAGCCAGTTCACCAGGACAGTGCCACCATATAAATGTAGTTGGATCATCGGTACTGCTTGGTAATGCTTATCCCAGGGTAAGCAGGATTGTATAGTCAGGTCCTCTGTATTGTCTCATTTTGTGCCTTTCTGCTATGTTTATCCTTGGGGGTTATGGCAATTAAAATGAGTGCGACAGTATTCTTGTGTGCTCTTCTTGGTTTGTTCTCAGAACTTGGGCTCCCAGGTGGAGTATGAGTTGGTTTCAGATAAAAATGGGAAAAAATAGGAAAAAGTTTTGCCTCAAGTTGAATCGATAACCTTTTCTGCATTGGAATAGCATGTGTTAAGTGGAACCAGTACCCAAAATATTATTTGGAAAGCATCGCTTTAAATGTGCCATCAAGAAAGAAGGGGAGCCATTTGGTTTCATGTGTTTTTCCAAGTTTGCCAAACCCTCTTGGGCCAACTGCTTTGCATGGTTTGGGTGGCTGTTTCTCGAGAATGAGCAGTTCTGCATCTTCTGTCTTGAAAAGCCTAAGTCATTATTCCCTGTAAAGAGCAATGGACCATTCTCAAATGGAGAAATTCAGATAATCAGAGTAGAATGATTTCGGCTACATGCAAAATCCTGACAAAAAGGTATGCTCTCCACCAAATAGGTATTTCATACTTATGACTCCTCCCCCGACCAAAAAACATGACTCTCATGGCAATGAAGCACATAATACCTAATGAAAAACAATAAAACCTACATTCTAGCATGTACTTTTGGTGACTCACTGGCTTCTTAATAAAATGTAGCTGTAATTACAGTGGTGCGTCTTCTATCATTAGGCCAACTGTGGGGAGAAGTAAAGGAAAACCCTACTAATAGAGTTGTGGAACAAATTCAGATAAAGTTTAAAACTTGAGAGTCACCCGGTGTTTGCTGTGGATCTGGTCAGATGGAAGCCTTTTTGAGTCCTCAATATGATTCTGGCGATTTCATCCTGTTCCCTGAGCCATTTCCTGGAGCCTCACCTCTGTGCTGTGTTCTGAGAGCCTTGTAGCACTGATGTTTCGTCGTGTAGAATGGACACACAGCATGTTGAGTCCCTGACTATACTGATGTAAGGGTGAGCTGTCTCGTTTTCACCTTTGTTTTTTGCTTTGTTTTTTTTTTTGTTTCTGTCACTTTCATATTTTAAACTTGTATGTCTAGGATAAACATAAACTTAGGCAGTTTTCCATCTGGGTTGAAAATAGATGGAACATTTCATTCCTGTAACTTTATCTCAAAGTAGGGCTCTGTAGTACTTTTGAGTTCTATGTAGAAAAGGCTAGAAGGTATATGTACTCAAAACTTCCAATACGCCAGTCTGGATAACTATTAGTGGGGTATAATATTTTTATGTTTGATGTAGAAGGAAAAAGTCTTTAAGCCATGACATGGTATTACCGCCATTGATAAACCCCAGAATCACTTGTTCCTAATCTTTTCCTTCATAGAATTTGTCAAGGTTTGTAAATATGTGTGTGTGTGTGCACGCGCGTGTGCAATGCATGCATGCGTGTACCCTAGTGTGTGCACTCATTGTGAAGGTTCCTCTTTGGGCTGTGAAAGCACAGACAATTCACAGGAACATGCAGTGAACAGATGTTGGACTAGTGTTGTGGCTTTGCAAACAAGTCACAATGGTGATGATGATGATGATGATGATGATGATGATGATGATGATGATGATGATGATGATGATGACCACCATGACCATGACCACAGAATGATAACAATGATGACAATGATAGTGGCTTGCCTATAGTTAATGTTCAAATACAACAAGATAGTTTTTTTCTTTATGTAACAGGGGTTCTCTTACTTGAACTTCGCCATATTTCTTTAGGTAGTCCTCTTTGTTCTTCTCCTTGTAGAGGTAGGAAGCAGAGACTTAGGTAAGGTCTAGAACAAAATCATGGCACCCTGGCTGTAAGTGTCTTCCCACCCAGGTCTGCCTGCCTGCCTTACCTGCCATTGGAGACTAGCTGCCACAGTGGGCTATTGCCATTTATAAGATCTCTCAGCCATATTCCTCTAATGCTATTGCTGAAGAAGTAGCTTTCAACAGTAACAGTGAAAGGTGTCTTCCAAAAGAAACCCATCGTGGTGGGACTAATCATTAAGAAAGAATTTCGTCTGAGCAACAACAATAATAACAGTAATAAGAACACACATTATCGTTGCTGTGTAGCAAGTGTACTGTGAATGCTAAGCTCATCTATGTATTGATAACTCTGCAAGGTAGATGTTTTGTTAGTCCTTTTTCACAGATGAGGAAACCAAAGCTCCAGAAAGCAAACAGAAGCTAAATAACTTACATAGGTACCATTGCTGGAATGTCAGAGACATCAAGTTGTTAAATCACTTTACAAGTTCTTTCCGAAGGATTGTAGGTATTGGGGGCTCACAATATTTTTTCTCATCTTTTGGTATTTGCATTTTTAAAAGCCCATAAAGTTTGAAAAGAGGAGGCAGGTGGAGGAGAATGAGCATGCACACATATACCACTCCTGTGAATTCACATTTGTCTGTCGACCCTGTGTGAGGCTAGCGCCGTCCTGCAGACACTCAACTGCTTGTAAGTGGTGCTTTGAATTTTGTCTCCATGCACATGACCACAGAACTTGCAGGGATGTGGGTTAACCGCTGCATGTCCTCTGGTGCAAAATGCACATGAGGGAACTGAAACTTGAGAAAGTTCCAGAGAGAAAGCTGGCTCCTTGTTGCTGTTGGGCTGTAGCTTTCCTGGTTGTTAGCTCTCTGGCTTCCAATTATGGTTTTTGCTTCTCTTCCCCCTCATTAAATTCAGCAAGAGAATAGATGCTCTACTCTGATCATCAACGCCCAGTTAAGATTTCATAATTACCAATCAGTAATTAATCTGAATTTCAGTGTGTGCTAAATCACTTAGATGCGATTCTCTTCATCACACTCCCAATTTGAATCCCAAGAATGACTCAAATTTGCTTCTTTCCTCAGTTAAAATGGAAACAGTTTGGCAATGGTGTCTTTGAGGGCTTTACAAGGAGGTGACTTAGAAGGGGGTGGCTTTCTGGGAAAGAGATTAAACTATAGACTAGTCCTAACTGTGTTTTAAATAATGCTGACATATTTTGTTGATGCTGGCTATTTTATTTGATTGCTCTCTGTTCTGAAGTCTTCTCCTTTTTCCTGCTTTGAAATCTGTTGGTTACTATGGAAACAGTGTTGTTTTGGGTTTGGGTGGAGCTGTATCCACAAATGCGGTATAAAAGTCATTTATAAAATGGGTTAATATTTATTCTGGCTGGGCATATATGGAACTTGATGTAATGATAATCATGATCACACATGCAGAATAAATTTGCACTTTTATTGTTATTTTCTTAGTCTGTCTAAATGTGTGCCGTTTTGCTTGGAATGCGCTCTCATTTCCTCTCTGATTTGGATATTGCCATTTAAAAGCCAACACCCAGCGCCAGCAGAGCAAAGTGGAGTGGTTGAGAGTTGTATGGGCTCCGCAGGACTCCCACAGCCATGAGGGCTCATTTGTTCCGGAGAGGCTTCTGGGAAGGTCTCTTCGCATTCTACTTGAGTGTCTGCTGTCTAGCCTGGTCCTGCTCCTTCTCCTTCTGCTTTCTCCCTCCTCAGTACTGTGAGCCCATCTGGTGCCTCCCCATCCCATTCATGCTTGTGTGAGCAGAGAAGTGCAGTTATTAAGAACCTCACAGGAGCCAGGCGCTGCTGGCTCGCACCTGTGATCCTAGCAACTCAGGAGGCTGAGATCTGAGGATCGTGGATTAGAAGCCAACCTGGGCAGGAAAGTCTATGAGACTCTTATCTCCACTTAACTACCAAAAAAAAAAAAAAAAAAAGGCCAGAAGTGGGTAGGTCAAGTAGTAAGACATTAGCCTTGAGCAAAAGAAGCTCAGGGACAGAGGCCAGGCCCTGCGTTTGAATTCAGGGCTGGTAAATGAGGGTATAATGAAAGATGAAGGACTAATGATACATCCAGGTTCCAGCTGGAGGCTGAGGGAAGGGATCCATGGTAAAGATGGAAGGGATGGCTGTCGACAGGTTACAGAGGAGAAGCTCCCTGTATGTACCTTTGGGGCAGTGGTAAGAAGTCTTGTACGGAGCTCTTCTCCACAGTGCACTGAGGCATGGAAGAGCACGGCAAGGGTCCGTGAAACGTGGCCATTGTTGGCTTTTAAACACGAAAGGAGACTGAGGCAGGAAGATTGAAAGTTCAAGACCAGCCTGAGCTACATAGTAAGACCCTGTTCCAACAAAACAGAAGCAATGACAAGAACAGAATGCAATGCCAGGAGAACATCATTCACCACTTAAAGAAAAGAGGTGCCCATGTGCCCCACACTAGTCCTGGGGCTTGAACTCAGGGCTTAGGCACTGTTCCTGAGCATTTTTTTTTGCTTTTTGTTTTTTTTTTGCTCAAGGCTAGTGCTCTACCACTTGAATCACAGTTCCACTCCTAGCTTTTTGATAGTTAATTGAAATTAAGAGTCACAGACTTTCCTGCCTGGGCTGGCTTTGAGCCATAATCCTCAGATCTCAGCCTTCTGAGTAGCTAAGATTACAGGTATGAGTCACCAGCAACCAGCCTTGAAGGACATGATTTCTTTTAGGTGGTACTGTGGTTTAAACCTAGGAGCTTGTGCCTGCTAGGCTGGCTTCTTACCACTGAACCATGCCTCCAGCCCCATTTTCCCAGTTGTTTTTAGGATTGGGTCTTGCTTTTCTCCTAGTGGTCCACCTGTTTTCAATTGTCACTGAGTTCATCTTACCTACATGGAGACCGAGTCTCTAAGACTTTTCTGCTTAGGCCGTTTTGGTACTGGGATCTTCCTGCTGTCAGCCTTCCATGTAGCTTGAGATGAGGACAGGTTCTATTGTCCCCAACTATAGATTGAGAAAGGGATCTCTAGAGTTTCTGCCTATGCTGGCCAAGAACTTCAAACCTCCTGATCTCAGCCTCCCAGGCTCACTAATGCCTGGCCAGCAGGCATTTCTGAACACATCTGGTGGCTGGCTTGCAAATCCTGTTTGAAGTCAAGCAATAACTTAGATGACCCCACAGAAATTCCATGACCCTGGGTTCATGTTTATCTTATTAGGCTCGAGCCTTTGAAATTCATTTTCTATGTGTTTAGACAGGTATGTTTAGCTCCCCCAAAAGGAACAGAGGCCAAAAAAAAGAGCCCAAAACAAAAAAGAAAAACAAAAAAACCCCCGAAACCCAATGTAATAATTGCTTCTCTTAGGATAAAAATAATTGTGCCTCATAAGAACTGTTGGAATGGGTCTGGTATCTCAATTGAAAACCCAGCAGTGTTTTTCCCATTTTGGCTTTGAAATTCTGTGGGATCTACTTTTAATAATTCATTCAGTTCAGAAGAGTTTTGGGTCATTTACGATGTACCTGGTACAAAGCAGGATCCAAGGAAGCTTAGAGATGGCCAACGTTGCTGGTTCTCAAAGAACAGTATCCTTGAAACCTAGTAAAGTAGTAGATTCTCAGTCCTGTGCCAGGCCAACTGAATCAATTACTGAGAGATTCAGTCATCTTTGTTTCTACACTCTCAGTATGGCAAGCACAGGTCTGTCTCTACCACTGCTCATTTACTTAGAATACTAGCATAGTACTGTCAAGTTTAGGGCTGTCAGGCTGTATTATTGTTTCCAGGATGAACAAATAACCTGGCACAGAAAAAAGAAAGTTTCTTAGTCACAGGCCGTCCCTGACTGTTTTAAAAAGATATTTTCTTTCTTTATTGGAATTATCATAACTAGACTTAGAACATACTGTGAGCAAGAGTCAGGAAGAAGAGTCCCCCCTGATCATGGCTCATTTTCTCTCAGGATAATATATTTGAATCATTTTGTTAGTCATTTCCTTTTTGGAGAGAAGGACTTCTGTCTTTCTATCATCCACTCATTCATTCTCCATCCATCCATCCATTCGTCCATCTGTCTATCTTTCCTTCTATCCATCCATCCATCCACCAGCCATCTGTTCTTTGTTGCTGCCTTCCATTATTCCAGGGACCATGTAGGTCATGGAAGATGAGGAAAAGAGTTATTATCTTTTCTTCTTTTCTTTTACATAAACTTGTACTATCTGTGTTGTGCAAAACCAAGTACCAAGTCACTTCCTTAACTTTTGTTTTTTCTTTTGTATTTTTGGCCTTGGGCTTTCTAGCTCAGCAACTCACTAAATTCTGCCACAGTAACATCCATTTCATCCTTGAAGCTAAGTGTTCACTATATTGGGAAGACAAACAAGCAAAATGTGTACAAGGCTAAGTGTCACTTGAGAAACAGTTGTCATCATTCTTGCATTGTGTATGGATTGGAGGTGGCACTTGTCTCTTGTGTACCACTGCATAAGGAGAAAGAGCAGACAAGAGTTCTTACCTTAGCAGCACCTCTTTATAGCTTTCTAGATGGGTGATGGACCTCTTTCCCTTTTCTCAGGAGACTTCAGGATAGGGCTCCTGAACCCCACTCTCGCTGACTCAGCACCCCCCACCATCTTCTTTGTCTCCTGTTGTTTTCTACATCCACCTTCCCAAGCTGTTTTCTCAATGGAAGAGGAAGAAAAAAAAATGCTGCTGAAAACAATCCAATCCCAATGAGATTCACATTGCATAATAAATGCTTGTTTGGACATTGCTTGGACTGTCATTTTAGCAAGAATCTTCTGTTTGATTAAATAGCTTCTCTGTTATGTATTGAACAAAATGAAATGTATGTCATAACAGATATAACTAGATGATGACAACTTTTCTTGACTGTGAATTTCATTAAAGATATACATTTGTGTTGTATCCCTTTGAATGACAGAAGTTGACAAATAGCTGGGGAGAGTTGTTTTTACAGAAAAGTTAGCAGCTCTCCCAAGTTCAGATTTGCTCAACCCCAAGACAAAAATAGTAACAGGCCCAGAAAATTGGTTGAGATGGGGAACTGCCACTCAGCGCTAAGAACAGAGGGATGTAAAATCATGGCTCTTGAAGATCTGTGGCAGATGTAGACTAAGGTGAGCTGGTATTTGTTTTCCACAAGTGACTGTATAAACTTGTTTGGAGCTGTCAGCTTCATCAATTCTTGCCCTGATAGCCGGCCGCTCTACTCACACGATTAGAAGGGTAGATTGTTCATCTGAGGTACCTAGGAGATACTGTGCTTTCGGAGCCATTCCTGAATGCATATATGAATTTAATGCCATGTGAGATTGTATAGAAGAGGCTTGGGGGGAGCATAGCTTTGCTTCAGAGACCAGGCTCTGGATTGGACTGTCATCTGACTGACGGCTTCCTGGCTGCCCTATCTGGGCAAATTCCTTCAACAGCAGTGCCTTGGCATTATTAACATCCATTATGGCATTGTTAGGAAGAAGAGGACAGTTCTAGCCAGCTCATTACCCCTCCCCTGCCTTACCCCTGCTTCCAAGTACCTATAATAACTCATTGGATCCCTACATAACACAGAACCCTTTGAGATAGCTTCTCTTATCTCCATTGTACCGATGAGGAAACTGAGGTAAATGGGGCTCCAGGGAGGTTTTGTAAGGAGCAGTCTGGCCCTCACAGTCTCACAGCAGGTGCACAGACTGCCCTCTGGGTGTGCCATGTTATAATGCGCCATCAAGAGAGTAGCCTTACCCTGGGGAAGAGACTGCTAAGTCCAGGTCAGGGGGGCCCCTTGCATTTATTCATTGCCATCTGGGCTGAGAAGAGGAAAAGGCAGAGCTAGAGTGAAACGATTTCCAGTGCTGCAAAGGGAGAAAGGCCATGGAAGAAGAGCCAGGTGGAGAGGGCGTAGCTTTGTTGGGTTTGTTGACTTCCCAGCTCCCAGAAGCCTCAGACAGCTCGGCTCCCATCAATCCCCCTAAGAGGCCAGGCATGGAACAGTAGTAACTTGCCCTCTGATTCACCTTCGCCCCTCCCAGGGGAACACTTTGACCTGTGAGGGGAGGAGGGGTGCCAACAGGTGCCCCGAGGGTCACCCCCTGCTCTGGAGGTTGCTGACTTTGGCAGTGATCCCTGTGGAGGGGGCGGGGGTGTGAGCAGGACCTTCCCTAGGGGATGCTGCTCACCTGCTCCCAGCTTGGCAACCTGGGCAGTCACCTTGTTTACTTACTTAAATAATGTGTCCTGGCCCAGATTGGCAAACCGGACAGCTCAGCTTTGCAGAAATGTGTGTCTAATGCTCCAGCTGGATGCCCTCCTGCTAGCCACTGGCAGCATGTGCCTCAGTAGGAATTGTTCTTGGTTCTAGTGTGTGTGGGGAGTGTGTGGGGAGGACATAGGCAGGGAGGAGTAGCCAAATCAAACCTCAAGAAGAAGTTGCCTTGATGTGAGCTGTGTCCAGGGGAGAGAGACGCGGTGTGAAGTCACCTTGTGACTATCTCTGTGTGCCTTTCATCCGGGGATCACACAGTGTTTTATAGATGCTAATTGAAAGGACAGCTCCCCCCCACGAGACAGAGCTATTAGACCTGGTTCTCATGAGCTCAGAGGAGCTCAGCACTACCATTCAGATCCTGCCATTGGGACAGCCCATCACGTGTCATTCCTGAAGATGGAGTGAATTCCCAGACCAGCTTTTCCTGAGTTGAGCTCCAAAACGTCTTGAATCCCCAGTCACGTGTTGAGCTCCGAATACTCAGAGTGCTTGAGTCACAGAAGAGGCAGCTTGGTTGCTCACTCGGGGCTAGACTCAGACACAATCATCTTTTAGGTGGAAATGCAGTAAGGAGACTGACTTTGGGACTAAGTAGGTGGGTTTATAAATGATTCTGAGGGAGGCAGAGCATGCTGTCCAGCTTGAGCTGTGAAGTCGGACTTGAGTCCTTTAATTTGGACCAGATAGAGCTGCATGGCAGGCAGCAAACACATTTGGAGGTGGTGGTTGGTTTGAATTTTCCTTTGTTTTGGGGCAACTGGAACCACCCTGTCACGGAACGAAATGGAATTCAGTCCATGAGGAGAGTCCAGATTCCTAACGTTGCCGAAATGATTTCCCTCTGTCTCACATCTTCGCGGATTTTAAAATCCCATGGCGGATTTGGCTGAGGACACTTGGTGAAATTGCATCTTTACACGATGTGGCTTCTCACATGTTGAATTCAGTTTTAGAAAGTGAAGCGGTGCCTGGAACTTAGTCGCAGGCGAGTTTTCCTGTGTCGTCATGGGCCAGGCGGCTCTGTGAGGCCGCGTTTCCCTAGGAAAACCCTGAGCACTTCTGGAAGGCAGGTGGAAGGTGTTGTTTGAAGTGAGCCATATTTTATATTTTTCTTGAGAAATTCTCAAGCTGACTGTGTGACATGAACATCTAAACAGAGTGACTGGATTCCAACTGCTCAGCTCAGAGGGTGACACATTCTCCTCTTCTCCTTACTTTCAAACAACATGGGATATCATTTTTGTTTCCAGGCAAATAACATCTCTCCCCCTTCCCTTTTATTTATTTTTTGTCCCGACCAGCAAGTTGCTTTATCCAGTAGAGTGTTAGCAACGTGTCTCCCGATTTCATGTGGTCAGTGCTACCATGCCGTTACCTGCTGCCTCCGTCTTGATTTCCCTTCTCTCCTTGGTGAGCTGTTGAAGGCAGACCTGTCACATTCAGGTACAGATGGCTCAGGTGTGCCGACTGGCTGTGTTGGCATTGCTATGGTCTTCACACTCAGTTCAGCCTACAGGGGGCATCGGGTACCTGGAGGAGGGGCAAAAGCCAAGTTGTAATCACTCTCCATGAGAATATGCCACTTTCTGCCATGTCTCCCCGATGTCTCGGTTGCTGTGGTCTTGATTGGCTGAGCCGCTGTCCCTCACAGGCTGTATGTTGTGTGATGTCCTGGAGACTCCTGGGTTCCGTGGAACTTGCCGACCTAGCTTTTTTGGATGTGATGTTAGTCTGATTTTTTTTTTTTTAACATAGAACGAGAATAAGATATCAGCCCACTTTATTCTAATATGAAACAAAAGCCATTGTGACTGAAATAGAGAGTTCTGTGTGACTCACGCTGCCATAAAATATGCTGTGTACACAGAGTTCCAAAGAGATTTAGAACTTCTAGGCACCATTTTAGTGTATACGGCGAGGGCTGATTAAACTCAAGAGTGGACAGTCTTTTTCATCCTTCCAAGTAGCTGCCCCTCCTCGCAAAATAAAGAGTGACTTCTAAGCATTTTGGTTGTAAAGTTGCAGACTTCTGGGTGAAGCCATAATTTTTTTTATGTCTTTGTAGAACCAGCTGCCCCCATGTCCTCCTGCCTGTCAGAATCCCTCCACCACCCAAACGTCAAAGGCACCATCATCAGAAGATTGTATGCAAGGAAATTTGATTTAATTTTCCATACCATTCTTTTAACTAGAGATGGTGTAAAATCAAATTTGACTCAGCTTGCACGGGTGCCATTTAGAATAATGGATTCTCCTAACTCTTAGTGGACAGTGTAAAACTTTCCTTTTCCCTGTCTTGATTTTAGGCTAGACATGTCTGTTGGAGTGACTTGAGTTGTTGGCATTGTGTGTTTCAGACAGGCAAGCATTACCCTCTGCTGTCCTACAGACTTCCAGAAATGATCTCTGCATCAACTTTTTAAATATTATTTAAAAACAATATTTTATTTTTCGAGCTCTCACCTCACCAGGCTAGCTGAATGGTTCATTTATATCAAGATATGACCTGATTTCATTATCTTATTATTTATCATTATTTATGATTTCAGGACCTGTGAGCTTGTTGCCTGTCACCCAGGAGGCTAAATCAGTTTTTGTGTCTTACGAAAACTAAAAGCAGCATAATGAGTGCACTGATTCCTTATCTTATTACTCCAAAACTGTAGATTACTTTTATGCTTATATCTTACCTTACTTAAAAACAGGGAAAAGCAAGTATGTCGTTTTTATCCGTACTGAAATTGGGGAGGAAGAGCTAAAACAATGTCATTGGGAATGAATATTCATCTGCAGTGATGAGATTTCAAAAGAACTCTATCAGTTATCAGAGGGACACAAGCTGGAGGGAGATGTGGTGTTTTCTTTGAGCAATTACATGCATCTTTATTAACTGGAAATTGGAAGGAGGCTATGCAGGGGAAAGAGTAGAGAGATCCTCCCATCGGCTTTTTGTAGGTAATTTTTACACCTTGTTCAGTATTTAAAGACTTCGTAACTGCTGGCTGTCCCTCTCTGCACCCTTCCTGGGTCTCCCCAAACTACTGTGTGAAGCCTGACCTTGTTCCTTGATTTGTTTGTACATCTGTCAGGACAATATGTTATCTTCCCTTAAAAATGCAAATGTGCGCCTTGCAATCCAGAGCTCTTCAGTCAATAAATAAATTGAGGTAAAGACTGTACCTAATACCCATTTAATTTAAATTCATTTTATAAACATAAAGACGCCTTTTAAGAGAAGCTTTAATTCCTACTAGCACCTTGATTTGTGGTTGCCATGGAGAATGAAATCTGTCATTTGACAAGAAAAGTCACCCATTTATGACAGCACTTTATCTTGTCTCTCCAGGGGAAGAAAATGTCAAAAGTGAGAGCAGAAAAAAAAAATAAAGCCTTGAAACACCAGAATTTCTTGATTTCATTTTTATTATTCAGCTATCATATCCTTTCTGATAATAGCAACTTGGTGAAAATAAATAATGTTCCCACAGTAAAATCAAATATTTCCTATTGGAATGGACAAGGTTCTTTGTGACTGTCAGTGCTGTGAAGTCTGGCAAGAAATAGTGTTATTAGATAAACCTACGGTGCCCAAATCCCATTTTCTTTTCATTACAGTGTCAAAATAATTATACCTGTGTAATTTGGGTAAGAAATTGCAGAATAAGTAAAATGGTCCATTGCAAGAGATTGCTTTATACTTGTGTTCCTTACAGGGTGGGGTTTCCACAGCTCCAGAAATAAATGCTGGGGGAAAGTCTTTTTCATTTGAATAAAGATGTAGAGTAGGTCTTCCATATTATTTGCTAAATGGGTAGGTAAATGCTATATTCTGTAACTTTCTCTACATACCTATTTTCCAAATCAGAGTAAAAAGGCAGAACATTCTACCTTAACATGACCTGGGATGTTCCTTTCTTCAGTTTTTTTTTCTTCTTTCCAATATTTTAAATAGTAGCTCATCTTCTCTGATATTTATTTGGGCTTTTGAAAAATAGGATTATAGTCCTGAGAGGTTGAAAATACTTCAAATTAGGGCCCAGAGTGATTTTCTCCAGCTTGACCCATATCTGTGCAATGTGTGCGTGAATGCTGTATACCTACATGTATACTGTACCCTGCAGGGTTATTTGCTGCTGCTGCTGCTCTCTCTTTCTCTGTCTCTCTGTCTCTTCTGTCTCCTCTCTCTCTCTCTCTCTCTCTCTCTCTCTCTCTCTCTCTCTCTCTCTCTCTCTCTCTCTCTCTCTCTCTCTCTCTCTCAGATTTGCATTGCATTAAACAAAAAATGTTGGCATTCCACTCAGATAAGCCCATGGAAATAGCCTGGCTCCATCTTTGTGGAGGGGCAGGGTTTGTGAGTGTTGGAGTGTTCTGTAGCTTGATGGGTCTCAGAAGTGAAGTAATCTTGTATCTGAGAGATTGCATTGTAATAGCAAGCCTTTTAGTAAAGGTTTAGTGTAAGTATCTGACTGGTAGGGGAGCTGCTTTCTGGAGCTGTTGTGGTCTCTCCAAGATTACGAAAATGCAGAGAGAAGAAAGGGCTGAACTCTCATTTTCTTGAAATTGGCGCTGGGTGCTGGAGTCCTGGCCAATTCTGATTGGGATGTGCCCCAAGGAGCCTGCAGCACCATTGTCCCAATCTTGTGCCCGTGGAGGGGGCTGGGAACCAGGGCATGCTTTGCTGAAAAGAAGAAAGTAGGGAGAAGGAATGGGTAAGACTTGTGGCAAACAAACCTACCAATAAATACCAATAAAAACACATCTCGCAGCCGTCTCTTTTGATTGCCTGGGCTGAGCATGTCAGACAAACTGCATATTTTTACTCAGTGGTTGAGCCATTTCCCCTACTATTTGTGTGCCGGGGAGAGCTCAATTGCTGAAATGTGAGCCTGAGTACACTAAAACCTGCTCTATCATAGAACCTGCAAGAGTGCTGGAATCGAGTGAGCGATCTCTTTCCTTTTCACACTTGGAACTCTGCTCTTTACCTTAACCAAGATGCTCTCATTTTGTGGTGGTGCAGAGGCCAAGGTGGGTTCTTTGCTGTGGTTCCTGGGGATATTTCATGTATGTCTGTCCCTGGCCAAAAAGGAGAACAGGTTTGACTTTGCACAATGGGCCTCCCTCCGTTGATAACGAGATTGTAGTACAATAGGACAGTTAAATCCTCATACACATTCTCTTCCTCTCTTTTTTTGTACAAATCTGGGGACTTGAACTCACAGCCTGGGTGCTGTCCCTGAGTTTTTTTTGCTTAAGGCTAGTGTTCTACTACTTGATCCACAGTTCCACTTCCAGCTTCCTTGATGCTTAATTGAAGATCGGAGCCTCACAGATTTTCCTGCCTGGGCAGGCCTCAAACTTCAAGCCTCAGACCTCAGCCTCCTGAATAGCCAGGATTACAGCCATGAGCCAGCAGCTGCCAGCTGCATAGATATTCTTTAAACTTGTTTGTGTGTGGCCCAGGTTTGAATTTGCTTGAACCCAGTATATGCGTTATACTAAGTTTGCATTTTTGGCTAAGTTTGCATTTTTGGCTCTTATTTTATTGGATTTAAACATTTCTAAGATTATATTAAGGTATAAGTGTGTTATGTTGTATCATACAACAGACGATAGTATAATTTTCACCCTAATTTCTGGATTGGCTTTTTTTGGTTGTTGTTTTTATGTTTGTTTGTTTTTTGCTTTTTAAGGTTTCATGGTAAGCTGGGTGCTGGTGGCTCATGCCTGTCACTCTAGCAATGCAGAAGCTGAGATATAAAGATTATGGTTCAAGGTGCTGTGTCACTTCAGCCATGGCTGAAGAGGTGAAGCCATGGCTGAAGTGGCACAGCACCAGATTTGAATCAAAAAGCTAAGCAAGAGTGTGAGGCCCTGCGTTCTACCCAGTACCAACATATACACAAAACAAAGTTTCATGGTGAGCATTAGCAAAGACATCTAGTAACTGGCAACGAGATACAGATGAGAAAACCCTGCCTTGCGTGGCCCCATATCCTGTCTGTCAGCATTCTCGAACCCCCATCTTTCTGGCCCTCTTTGAAGACCCAAGTTTGTGTATTCAGCTTTTTCTGAGGGTAAAGGACACATGTCTGAGAGAAGTTGCCGTGGCAGAACTTCTCAGATGAGCATTTTCTGAAGTAATAAACCTGCAAATACACTTTCTTTAAAAATAAAGCTACAACTGGGTGTCCGTGGCTCATGTCTGGAATCCTTAGCTACTCAGGGAACTGAGATCTGATGACTATGGTTCAAAGCTAGCCTGGCAGGAAAGTCCATGAGACTGTTTTCCAATTAATGAGCAAAACGTTGGAAGTGATGTGGCTCCAGTGGTAGAGTACTAGCCTTGAGCAAAAAAGCTCAGGAACAGTGCTCAGGCCCTGAGTTCAAGCCCCAGAACTGGTACAATAGATAGGTGGATGAATAGGTCGATGGATGGATGGATGGACAGACAGATAGAAGATAGAGCCACCAGTACCAGTCAACATAGATTTATTAAAGAAAAAAGGTGCTATCCATGGATTTTGAGAATAGCACTTTCCTTCCCTTTCCCTCTTCTCCACCCCTCCCCTGTTTGTTTTGAGACATGATCTCACTGTACAGCCCAGGCTGGCCCTTGAATTCATGACCCTTCTTCCTCATCTTTCTAAGTGCTAGGATTACAGGTATGTACCATACACCTAGCCATTCTGTTCTTCATAAACAGGTCAAGCCGACTTAACACTTACCATGCTGTAGACACTGTGCAGTTTAGGTATGTCCCAGTATCTCTGTAAATTAGGAGCTGTTCCTTTCCTCATTTTCCAGGGGAAAATGATGCTAAACAGGACACACACATTGTCCTGTCACCCAAAGCTGGTACACAGAAGAGTTGGAATTTGAACATCTATCTTTTGTAGTCTTTAGGAGGATAGTGGACATTGCCATTAACAACTCAACACATAAATTATATCCTTGTCTTTGGTGTGAATGAGAGGTTAGAGAAGGAGCAGAACTCATGGTGTGTTCCATCACATGGAGCATCCTTTCCACTGCAATAATGAAAGTACCAGAAAACCTTATTTACATTTCAGAAATAGTTTCCCCAAATTTCCTGTTTTGCCAGACTTGCGTGCTTCTCCTCTCTTTCTCTTTCTCTGTTGTGCCTGCTACCCACACTGTCTGCTTTAAAAGCAAGCCTGGCTCATGTGTGTGTATTTGGTATTGCAATATATGCTCCATATATCTGCTCCACAAGGCCATTGCTTCCACCCCCCCCCCCCCCCGCTGCCCAGCCCCCGCCATGCTTTAATAATCAAAGGGAGGTAAACTGTTCTTTCCACAGTTGTTAACTCCTCAGCCTGGCTTCATTTTTGGCTGTCCTTTTTGGCAACCTTTTTTCTGTCCAAGTTGCTTTACCCGAAGGCTTGCTTCATTGTGTTATTAATGTAGTCAAATTATAGTCATGTTTTAATAACTTAATTGAATGAAAGAGAACACTTTGAACTGAAAAGTAAAATAGAGGTGTTTATTAAACCGTTCTTGCATATTCCTGCAGATCTCCCGTAGCAGATAAAGGAGGCCTAAGTTTGTTTGTGGCTCCTGCCTCTACCCACTTGTAAGTATCACCCATCGCTTTTTTTTTTTTTTTTAATGTAATTTGAATCAGGGAGATTGACACTGTTGGAAGTATAGTCCTTTAAAATACTTTGAATCTTCCTATTAACAGAAAACAATTGGGCGTGCACCCCCAACATGGAAACTTGGGCCTTTAAAGGCATGACATGTGAGAAGCAAGTGCATCTTGTTTTTCTCTCATATTGCCGTTAATTAATTCTTTGAAATTCCTTCCCATCTACTACTGCCTGAAGAGTTCTTATCATGGGCTTTGTCCAGATTGTATCAAAAGCAGTGTTTTCCTAAACATTTAAGTGAGTTATTTAGGACCCCTTTGGGAGCTACTTTTCAAGTTTTCTTTAATTAAAAGGGAAGGGTATTAATGACTAAAAGCTAACATGGAGCAGGTTATTTATTGCTGCTCATTAAATTACTTGGTTTGGTCCCAGACAAAGTGAATATTACATTTAAGAAAAGCTCTGCCCTTTTCTTAGTGATTTTGTTGGGAGGGGGTCTACACACAGAGATGCGGTTGAGGATGTGCACCTTGTATTTCAAGATGGTGGGGGAGGTGTGTGCTCTGGCAGACATTTACGCCTGTCATTTTCTGAGAAGAGTTTAGCACCGAAAGCATGTTTGTGCGCATGTGTTACTGAAAATGCATACGTTTCCTCTTTAAAAACTGACTCTATGGAGATGTGTATCATTCATAAGAATTCCTGAACAGCACCACCCTTTCCATTTTGGGGGGTATGTACAGAGCTATGTCTCTTGAGTTTTTGCAGATCACACAATATATGGTATATTGCTCATTTGAATGCTATTTCAAAACCAGCCTCTGAATACACCACGTAGGAGATGCCCATTTGAAGGGAAGATGTTTTTCAAAATGAGCAAATGGAAGGACCACAGGGGCTGATCATTCTGACTCAGAGCATCAGAAATGGGGCTGGAAATAGGTATCCCGTGACAAACCCTTCTGCTGACTCTCGTGCGGCTGCTTGTCAGTTGTACACTCGCTCCGAAATGAGGGGATTCTGATTAACATCACTGTCAGAGCAGTAGCATGGAAACCTTTCTAGAGCTGCCATCCATATACCTGGGTGTGCAAGGGATCACACCTAGTGGGGAGCTGACACAGGGGCGTCTTGTTAACAATGCAGGTTCTCCTGAAGGAGATGTAGGGTGGGAGTTCAGCCCTGCATCTTTCACAAGTGCCACATCTGGACCAGCAAGGTTCATTCATCGATACTGCAGTCTTCAATATAAAGGAAGGGGTATAAAGCAAGTCCTTGGGGGTGTTTTTCCCTTGCTGGACAATCATGTCTTTCTTTCCTGAAGTACCTATAATGGCCTGCTGTGTGGAGGTACTCGCTGTGACTCTGAATTAGTGCCAGTGACCCTGCCCCGTTCATCCTGTGAGGATTCAGGTCTGTGAGCTGGACTCCAGGGCCCAGAGGAGTCTTTACAGGTGCTGCTTGCTTCCTCTTTTTTCTCCCCTTGGTAAGAAGGGCATCCTGTGGGAAGAGTGGTGGTGAGCTAGCAGTCTTCCTGTGGAGAGCTCAGGATTTTCCTGCTGAACTCTGAAGTATCTGTTAGTAAGGATTTGATGGCAGAACAAGGTGGGAATTACAAGTCATTCCAGGTCTGGTTGAGTCAGAGCCCCTTTGAGCTTGCTGTGGCCATTGTCCGAAGCGCAGTGTCTGGTTTGTGAGGAGCTCTTAGGCCTCTGTTGCCATGCGAAGGTGGGGGGGATTCTATTACAGTTTGTATTTCCTTGTGTGGAAGGCAGAGGTCATTGGGATGCTGGGGTTGGAGCTTGGTTTGTATTTGGGAGGTCCCTTTACCAAGGCTCTTGGGAAGCAGACTGGGACCAATGCGTTTGGCTTGGCTCCCAACACCATCCTGTTATGGAGGGGGAGCAGTTTCGTCTTCAGTGGAAACTGGGATCTAGTTCTCAGAGATGACATTGATCATTTCATCCGCTGTGGGCCTGATCTCTGGATGTGTGGGTAGGCTCATTTGTTAAAAATTGGGAGTTGAATGAACTTCGTGAGGCCATCGTTACCGGATGTTTCTCACTCTGCATTGAAATCCTATTCAATCCTACACTCTGATTCAGCCAGTAAGACTGCCTCGGTCAGATGTGCATCCTCTCTGGCCGTTAAGATAACCAAGGTAACCAGCTTTCACATATGCATTGGCACATGCCACTCAGCTTGAAGAAGGCATCTCGTAATGCCTATTTTGAGCCAGCCCGTCTTGCCTGGTGGGCTTTATGAGGGATGAGGCTGGGGAAGGGGTCCCTGTGCTCAGTGATTTTATTTGGCTTGTCTTGGCCTTCAGTATAAGGCCATGTCTACCCTTATTGGTTTTCATTAGGAGGTTAGAAGTAGATAGGTTAGGCCTGTAGAATTTTGGTCTTAGAAATGGCTTAAAGTCCACAAGCTCCAATTACTGTGATGGGGGCTGCATACCTAAATCTGTGGGTGCATGGCGGGCAAATGGCACAGACTTTCTCTACCGGGACCCAGTGTTCCTTCTCTCCAGCCAGTTGTTGGGACTTTGAACTAGATTTGTTTTTTTTTTTTTTTTTTTTTTTTATAGATGTCACAAAGCAGAGTAGGCTCTGTGTTAATAACTGTGGACTTCACGCTCCTTGGAGGTTTGTTGGTTCATTTTACCCATTGGGACAGGGAAAGGAAGGGATCAAGGCCAGTATGTGGACTGCACTTCCATTTCTGGGAATACCAGCTGGTTTTCTCAGCAATTGAAAAGCTATCAAACAACCACACTTCACTGCAGTCGCCTGGGATCGGGGGAAGCGGGGCGGGGCGGGGTGGGCAGGCACTTCTGCTCTGTGACCATCCAAGAGTGACAGGTCTTGACCAAAGCAGTGTCCACTGTCAAAAATGTGCACCTCATTCTTCGCAGTTCAGCCCTCCCAGATATTAAAATATAACAACAGCCTCTTTGGGGTCAGTAAGCCTGAACCTCATCATTTATCCCAGAGAGAATAAAAGTATATCTAGAAACTCATCCACTGTAGTGTTTACTCTGAATGGTTCCTATCTTGTCTGGCTGTCTTTTTTTTGTTCTTAATATGCCATGTTATTTAAAAAATTAAAAAAAGATATTAATTGCCAGTGAATTTCTCAGTCTTCCAAGTTGTACTTATCAACATAGCTGCCGTAAAATAAATACCTCTGTATTTGCCCCCTTGGTGTGATGGTGAACTCTGTACTTAAACTCTTGAGTGTTTAGTCTTGAGGCCAGTTGCTATAGAGTGTAATTGGTTTCTGCCTGCGAGCTTTCTTGTTCCCTCCAGAGTTCGTCTGATGACATTGTTTCGGAAGATGCAAGGTGGTAGGTTTTAGAAATGGGTGTACGTTTGCCTTCACAGGGCGAGGGGGTGCTGGAAGTGTTTAATTTTAGAGACCTCCGAGGGTGACACATTTTGCAGCTGCATCTACATCTTTGCCCTTTTGATGCCAATTTTTGCTGCCAGGGGCTTCGTGGGGATGCACACCTTCATAAACCACGGAGGTGCAATGTTTTTCTCTTACCCCACTGTGTCCTAAGAGGCTGTTGTTTTGCCTGTACAGCTAGTAACCCAGAGCTAGCCTGGAGTGACCAAGGGTATTTTTTTTTTATTTGAAGCTTTAACTGTTCTCCCAGTGAGATCTTTCTTGAAAGAATGTTTGGGTAATTTAACAGCTACTCAAACAAGACCCACTTTGCCTTCAACTAGGATTCCAGCATATTCGACTTATTTTTTGTATTGTTTAAAAAATAATGGGTGACCGCTTGATGGTCTAGTCGTGGTGTTCCAAACTCTGTGTCTTCCTAAAGCCATGTTCCCAACCCTCTGCCTTTCACTAGCTTATCAGAGCATTTCTAAACTACTGGTGTTTTAATTACTGCATTGTTCATCAGGTTAAATTGTATTTAATTGGCTCTGTGTTTTATCTTTTTGTTTCAATGAAAGGATTATTGGGGGTATTAAAAAGCCCATTTAAATGAAGCTTCATCATTTAAAACACATATAAAAATTCTTTAAGATGTCTTTTATTCAGATCTCTTTATCTTCCCTCACAAGCTTTCTGAGCATAAGTAGGGCATGTTGAGGTTTATCTTTGCTTTTATGTGCTCGAGCCACATGCTTAACATTGAGCGTATTCGAGTTGCATTTCATTGGGCTTTCACAATCCTTTTATAAAGGGACTGATCTGTTAACATCCCCCTCTTTAGATCTAGCAGACAGGATGTTCTTCCATACAAAGAAGTGCTCACAGTCTTTCTGGCCGGCCAGTAAGTGAATGATTTCAGGCCTGGTGGGCAATACTTGTGTCCATGCGTAACTCAACCCTACCACAGTAGTAGGCAGCTGCATGTAATTTTGAACTCCACTCATTGAACTGTAATAAAACAATATAAGCACTGCTTGGGGGGAAGATTGGATGTAGTTATCCTTACACAAGGCTCAGGCATATGAAAGCAGTGCTGGCTGACAAGAGGATTTTGAGATTTGATTTTGATTGAATTGCAGAATTGAACAGGCCAGGAATGTCAGTGGAAGGCTAAACGCCTGTAGTGCCATAAAGTTTTATTCATGTGAGGCTTTCCAATATCAAGTAGATGGATTATTGGAAAAGGTGTCAAGGGACATGAAATGGAAGTGCCCACAACATAAAATGTAGGCAGGAGGGGAAAAATGACTTCTTGCTTAGTATATAATTAGGTCTTAAAACAAAACAACAACAACAAAATACCAAAAAGAAGCAAAATATCCTGTAAAATTATTTATTTTTGCCTTTCTTCAAAGAAACAAATGACTAACTCATTAGAGCATTTCCTGGGAGAGAAATTTGACTTTGTGGTATTTAGGTAAGAGCTTTCCTTATTCCATTCTTCACTTGTGTTTGCAATTAACATAGGATGATGGACAGTCTTTAAAAGGGAAGGGAGGATGGAGCAGAATAGACATCGAATATTATATCAGAAAATGAGAGCCTCATGCTTAAATTCCGACTTGTTGACTTACTTTTTTTTTTTTTTTGCCAGTCCTGAGGCTTGAACTCAGGGACTAGGTACTGTCCCTGAGCTTCTTCAGCTCAAGGCTAGCACTCTACCACTTGAGCCACAACACCACTTCTGGCCTTTTTCTGTGTATGTGGTACTGAGGAATCGAACGCAGGGCTTCATGCATACTAGGCAAACACTCTACCACTGAGCCACCTTCCCAGCCCCATGCTGACTTACTGTGTGACTTGGTAACCTGTACAGAATCACGCAAGCATTTGAACATGGCAGCTCTTTGCTCTTTGGTCATGAGTTTAGTAGATCCACTGTAAAGTTATGCAACGGGTTGTCTGGGGAGGGGAGAGTTTATTACTTCATCTCTCATGTATGATGTTTCTACTTAGGTCATTAGTGACACCCACCTGAAAATTGCCAGTAAGGAGGAAGAAACACCTGTAATTTTTCAGTTTTGAATCTATGTGTTTAGCATTTCCAACCCTAGTGGCTTTGGTTAAAGAGTCAAAATTAGAAGCCTCATACACTTTGCCTCTAATACACAGGTGTGAGTTTTCTTTGTCCTCCACCTACTTCTTGTTCTGATGTATTATGTATTGAAAAACATGTTTATTTGTAAATGAGGCTTTGTGAGGTGAAAGCAGGAAACCTCAGAAAGGAATTTTCAACATGAAGGGCTTGGGGTTTCAAAGCCCCTCTTAGACATGTTGGGAAAGAAATACCACTCTCAGTGGCTTAAGTTTGCTCTCAGTTTGGTAAATCTTGTACTTACCTCAAACTCCATAGATTTGTAGTAGAGTGTATTTAGTATTTGCTTTGATTGTTTTAGTTTTTTCTAAGAATAAATTCAATACATTCTTTTTTGCCTGACTTGTAATACTTTCACTGTTTTTCAATAAATGTTTATCGAATCAGACAACCATTTGCTTATGCAGAGCTCTTGAAAGAAAGTCCTCATTGGAGTGGCGAGCTGCCATGATTTGTCAATGACCTCTTGCAATTGTGTATTGCATCCTGCTTTCCTATAGGGTGTTGGCAGGAAAAACAAATGGAGGGAGTGATCTGCTGTTTGTGGAGTTACTCCTAATTTGTGTGGGAGGGGAAGGGAAGAGCCCGTTGGGAGTTGATGGAAGGATATCCGCAAGGTAGCAAAGAGCTGCCTTTGAACTTGGGAAGAGTCTGGTGAATTGTTCCTTGCTTGATCTGCACCAACACAGTGACATTCTGGATTTAAGGAGACGCATTACAGCCTTACCCTTCACTGTACCTCCTAGTGACTCTTCTCCAGTTACTGCCACAGACACATGCAGGAAAATTTCATTTCATTTCTATCTCCCTTTCACACTGGATTGAGGGGTGGCAGGCAGGGAGCTCACAGGTAAAATTTAGAGAGGTGTTTGCCCTCCGTGCTGCACCTGAACTTGAATGGGCCTGCGGGTAATCAGTGCCTCTCCAAACTTGGCAGGCTACGCACCTTGCTGGCCTCCCCCTTTTTGTAATAAGAAACCCATCTTGGGCCTGCTTTGAGCACATTCACTTTTCTTGTGCTTTCTGTAAGCGGTCCTGGTTTGTGTATCCCACATGAGAAGTGGGCCACTAATGTGGTTCTACAGTGCTGGCCATTGCTCTTGCAGTGCCACTGCCCCAGATTGGCACATATTCTGCTTCTGAATTAAAGAGCAGTTTTGCATCAGGCCCGGTCATAACATGTGTTCTGTGTTTTGACCCCCCCTGGAGTGCGATTTGACATTAGCTAACAGACGTTGCGTGCTACACACCTTACCGAGCTTTTCATTTGCAGGCCTCTCTGTGCAGAAGGCACGGGCTGGCATTCCCAGCTTGGAGTTTTTGAAGGATTCATATGTAGCAATGATTTGGCACTGAGACTGTGGAAGTAGTAACTTAATGTTCAAAGCAGAGACTTTTTTTCTATAAGCATCTTAACGTTGGACAGCAAAACAGCCCAGAGGAATGATCTTTGCTATGGATAAAACCATAGCCATCATCTATTACTTAGGGGTGTCTCGTCCATGGCAGTCCTTTGAAGCTTCCCATGTCATTCCCAAGAAATTCTGTTATTTACAGGTAGGGAATTACTGCTTAGACAAATGAAGTCATTGGTGCAAATTCACAGCTCAGAGACAAGAGGGCCTAACCTTATTCTAGCTGTTGCTCTTGCTACCCATGTTCTCATTGCTGCCTAACCCAGCTAAGTTACATGGGTCATCTGGAGATGTTATTATAGCTACAGGCTCCCTTTTTTGGAGAGGGATGGTGAGTTTCTAAAGCATGGCCTAGATCTTATAAGTTAATAGAAGGACAAAAGCATTAGTGCCTGCAGGAAGTCTTACTGACCCCAGGTAAGATTTCCCTCCCTTCTCCTTCCCCCTCTCTCTTTCCCTCTCATTCCCCTCCTCCCTCTCCCTCTTTTCCTCTCTCCTTCTCTTCCTTTCTCCTTCCTTCTCTTCCCCTCCCTCCCACCCTCCATCTTTTGCAGTACTAGGGTTTGAACTCAGGGCCTTGTGCTTATTAGGTAGACTCTCTACCACTCGATCCAAGACTCCAGCCCATTTTGGCTTCAGTATTTTGTTTGATTTTTTTTTTCAATAGGGTCTTACATTCCCCGTCCCCCCTCCCTCCCTGTCTCTTCCCCCCCTAACCCTCCCCCCCTCCACCCGGCTTGGGCCTGGCCTCCAATCACCATGTCTAGAATTATAGGAATGAGCCACCGTACCCAGTAAGATTTTGTACATATCTTTTGTGCAAATATTGAAAGACACACGTGTAAGGAACAGGGAGGTGGGGGGAATCCTTAGCACTGGCCAGGAGGTCGCTGGCAGTGGCTGTGATTGTAGTCTTAGAAGGAGCTTGTTCCTGCCCTGGATTTCCCTCCTCCAAGGCAGACAACCTTCATTTTCCTCAGCAGGGAAGTGTTGCTTAGAGCCATCAACTCCTGCAGGGTTCCATGAGGTCTGGCGCTGTCTTCTGTGTGGTATGTATGAATGAAACCTCCTTCCAAAAAGTTGAAATCAAGATTGAGAAAACTGGAAGAATGAGTCATTTGAGGTTCTGTTCTCAGAACATGTCCGCACTTGTCTCTGGCTGATTCCAAAGCACAGAAATTTCTCTGTGATCTTGAGACCAACCCAATAGCGCCACAGGCTGGGGACCAAGCTGTTCACCCGTGAACCTTTGGAAGAGGGCATTTCATCCCCACACGAAAGCACCAGTCGCTGCCCAGGTCTGCAGGAACCTTCCTGTGCTTCTCCTCTAGTAAATGGCTATTCTATGACTGTCTCTGTGCCCCCTGGGATCTCCTGTGAGCTGACTCCATCACGTTTGATGCACAAGGCCAGCCATCTACATAAATGTAAAGAATGAGTACTGGTGACTGGGTAGACATAGGTGGGGACAGAAGTGTTCAGACCACACATAGGTGGGGACAGAAGTGTGCAGACCACAGGCATGGTTTGTTTGACTCATCAGGTGTCTTACATAAAGCATTTTAGTACTTTACATCTACTGAGATTTCCTATGCGAAACCTTAGTGTTCTGGCTTTTCGTCATGGTGGATGTAATATCACCTGCCCCCAGTCCCGTACAGGGGCCAGGAAGCCCAGCAATGTGGGGCTTGTCAGTGTCCTCTCGGCTGGGGACATGTGCCTACAGTGTCAAGTTCCTTCCTGTCTGCTTCATTCTTCTGAGGGACTGCCTGGGCCCATGGGCACTGAGCTCGCTCGTAGCCCTGACAGGAAGTGGGGATTCGGGTATGGTGGGAGGTGCAGTCACAGTAGTATTGATGGTTGCTCCCACAGAGACATGTGCAGACAGATTTCTGAAAAGTGCGTGCTTTTCTTTTGACTGGTCCTGCTTGAACTCAGGTTCTGGGCACGTTCCCTGAGCTTCTATGTGCCCTACCATTTGAGCCACAGCACCACTTTTTCCAGCATTTGTCTGAGTAGTGTATTGGAGATAAGTGTCTCACAGACTTTTCTGCCTGAGCTGGCTTCAAACCAGGATCCTCAAATCTTAGCCTCCCTAGTAATTAGAATTACAGGCATGAGCCACCGGCACCTGGCTATTTTTTTTTTTAATGCTTTTAATCCCTTAAGTGATTTAAATTTTCTGGAAGCTGGGCATCCCATCCCAACAATGGAGCCATAGAAAAACATGCTCGTTGGAGAATTATGAGGCATGTAATTTTGTCTTTAAATTCTTACAAGTGAATCTTAGGGACATGACTTCATACGTACCTCTGAGACATTACAGTGTTTTAATAACACTTTCCTGCTACATGTAATGCTTCATTTTTACTTTTATTAATTTAACTTTTTTTTCAGTGTGTGGCAGGGAGGTGTTTCCCCAGGCCCCGGCTTTACCCTGCTCTGCCTGGGAAGAAGCAGGCAGCTTCCTTTCCTCCTTCGCTCTGTCTGGTAGACGCGCCAGGGCCATGCCGCATCCGTTTACAAGAGTTTACAAGGTTTCACCTACTCTTTGGTTCCTGAATATTCTTTTCCTCGCTCAGTTCCCTCCCTGCTTCCTTCTGAGCTGCCAACCCCACATTATATCACCTGCATTTGGCAGCTGGACTTTTGCCATCGCTGAGCCCGAGCCCGCATTTCCTCAGGTAATGAAAAAAATTTAAAAAATCAAGGTGCCCACAAGTGACAGAGGCTTTTCTGGAGAAATGGTGGCCGAGGCGCTCTCCCCCCGTTTCTCTCTGGGGCCTAGACTTGTGAGCGAGAAGCAAATGCTATTTTCTGCTTCATTCCCTGTGACAGATATTCTACCTAGAATATCCGAGTTCATACATGGAATCATAGATGTCGTCCTTTACTCATGGTTCACTTGGTCATGCATTCATTCGTTCACTCATTTATGCATGCATGATTCATGCATTCATTTGCCCAACTGCTCTTTGCAATAGGCACTCATCAACTACAAACAAAGTATTTATCAAGTGAAAGCACCCTTGGGATCTAATCCATAACACAGGGACAACTGGAAAATCAGAGCTGTAGGGAGTCATCCAAGAAAGATCTTTTGAAAAGGGCCATTAATTTCAAACTACCTTAGAATCTCAGAACTTGTTCAGAAGGTCTTATTGTTGTTTCCAGAGCCATCGGAAGTGGTTATATTCTATAGGTAAGCTGTGGACTTCTACCGAGCAAGATAATCCGAGCTATCATTTACATTGTGGCGCATTTGCATGTAGTGGTCTCATCGAGTTGTTCAGTACACACCTTTCCCAGTGGTTCCTGGCAGCCTTGATTCAGGTAAACCTGAGGCTCTCTACCCTTTCCTTTATGCTGGTTAGTGAACCGGCTTGTATTTCTGCAGCTCTCCCAAGCTTGATTTCTTCCTGTGTAAAATGGCTGTTTACCGCACTGCTGCCAAGCCACGCACCATAGGTAAAGAGTGAAAGGAGGAGCATGTGGAAGTCCTGTCCACCGTATAGTCTATACGCAATAATCACCATTGCTGTTCTTCAGATGAATGATTTTTTTTTTTTTGGTTCCCTACCCAGGCTTGCTGTGCAGCTGGAAATGGATAACCTTCAATTCGCTTTCCAGAAAATTGAGGCCACTGACTTACTTTATTCTTGAACTCTCTGCCCTCCGTTCCTCTCCTCCCTCCTCCCTCCTCCCCCTCCCGGGCTCCCCAGCCCCTAGGTTAAATCACAGCAGAGGTGTGAGGAGAGCATCTCTTGCTTGGCTGCTCCAGCCTGCCTGTGTGCCTTTGGCTTGCTTATCTGATCCAGGAAATGCTACCTCCCCTCAGCCATGGAGGGACCAGTCCTGTGGGCTGGCCCCTAGAAACACAATTAGGAAGGTTAACAGGAAAAGCGGGGCTCAGGAGCAATTCCAGGCAGCTGGCAGCCTTGCCGAATTGGAAGTGCCCCACCAATGAAAACTGCAACAAGAAGCAAATTAAACCTCCTATCTGCCATCTCACTCTCTTCTCTCCCCTTTCCTGTTTGGACTTGAAAGGCGATTGGAGCCAGGGCCCTGACAGTTGACGGAAGTGCTGCAAGGAGAGAGTATTTATTTACAGTGAGTTGGGCGATGCCGGTTCAGGATGCGGTTTCTTGCAGGAAGTTCTGTCCCCACCCCCGCCTGGGTTTGATCATTTCTCCAAAAAAGAAGAAAAAAAAAAATCCCTGATTGTTTGAGGCCTCTGCTCTGACTTGGAGCAGTGCTGTCTAACCTGTCTGGACTTGGAGGGCTTGGCTGAGGGCACCCTTGTAGGAGGGCCTGGCATGGGGTGAGTGGCACCCATTGGGCCCAACTCCCAGCAGATGTGTTCGGGCGCGGCGATAATCATTAGGCATTTAAAATAGGGAAGTAGGCTGCTACACGTGCTATAAGCTGTGGTTGGCAGGGGCCATTCTGTTCGTTAGCAGGAGCTAGTGCCAGCTGCAATGCTGTACTGGGTGTCAGAGAGAGAGAGAGAGAGAGAGAGAGATCACTTGAAGGTGAAGTCGGAATCCACAAGGCACAGGTAGCAGCAAGTAGTCCTTATTAACTGCGTGGGCTAAGACTGGCCGATGAAGCCCACTGAAGCAGGCTCGGGACCCAGCTGGTGTTCCAAAATTTGGAGTCCTTTTGGCCTTTAAAGGAGTGGTATGGAGCATCAGGAGGAAAGGACAGAAGAGGGAACTGTGCTCCACTGAAGAGGTACTTCAAGGGAGGACCTTGTTACTTTCTTCAGTTATCCTGTGTTACAGGAGAAGGTTCTCATCAATCAGGAAATAGTCCATATTCTTTATTAAAAACTACACACAACATGCGTTGGGACAAAACTTACAGTCTCTGACGTAAGACATAGGAGCCTGAGGAGGATGCCAGCCAATCTGTCCCCCGGGCCTTGGTGTGGTTCTGGTTGTGGCTCAAGGCTGAGAACCACAGACAGACACAAGACAGTGACCTCCCACTGTGTACATCATCAGAATCACCTGGAGAGCTTCCTAAACCCGCAGCTGGAGCCTCATTCAGCCTAGGTGTGGTCAGTACACCCTCCACATCTGCAGCCGTGCACATTACCTGCATAGCCCTTTCCTAGTGGTCATGGGCAGTTGTCCTGGACTGGTGATAGTCTTTGTGAATGTCCATGGTTAGAAAAAGACCAGAATCTAAGCACCGTGGCATGGAAGAGCATGTTTGTGGCAGTATGTGGAAGCTTCGTTGACAGTGTGTGTGACAGACAAGGAAGAGGAGGGCCTGGGCCCCCTGTGTCTTCTCCACAAGTCCCAGATGTCCTTCATCTTAGGAGGCCCTCTGGAGGAATTTCTGCCACTGGTGAACTCATTCCTCCTTCGGAGAGACTCTGTCCGTGTGCCTAAATTACCTAGATGTTTTTAAAAAAAGGAAAGGAAACGGTAAATGTCCACCCACATGTTCTTCGCCCACCATTTTACTCAATCTCTTTCGTGTACAAGGAGTTTGGCTTCTAAAAGTCTTCAGGCATCCGTGAATAGGGCTAAACGTATGATCTAGCTCACGGACTTCCCAAGCCGACTGTGGCAGTCTCTTGCAGTATACAAAGAGTGTTCTAAGATATACCCAGTAGAGACACCTCTTGTCTCTACTGTGTGTCAAGCACCTCTTAGACTTTTGGCTAACGGTCAATATTGACTGTTGAAAGACATTACAGTGTGGAACAAGGAATCAAATTGTGGAGCTTCTGGGTTCTATGGGAAAGCTTCCCAGGCTTGAGAAGGATTTTGAAGCATGAATAGGAGTTCTTCTGATGCCCCAGAGGAAGAATAGCATTATAGGCAGAGGTGACAACTGGGAGGTGTTTACAAGTCTGCCTCTGGAAGTGTTTGGGAAGTCTTGGGAGTTTTTTAGCAATGCCTTCTGACTTGCATGATTCTGGGAACATCACCGAGTTGTTAAAGCATGAAATATTTTCTTTTTTATGTAATGCACAAAACATGGTAATCTTCCTAAAATAGGGAATTTTCCCAAATTCCTCCCTTGTGCTCCATAGCTGGCGAGGTGACCAAACACCTCAGGTCCCCGAGTGACACCACAGGCTTCCATCCGCTGTGAGGCCTCCCAGCGTCTCTGACTGTGGACACGTGGCTGCACCTCTCCAGGAGTCAGCAATGCTGGGGACTCGCACGTCCTCTTGATTGGATGAAGCTGAAGCCCCCGGTGTGAACACTGAACACAGTGGCCTGGCCTGGCCCCCCTTGCCTACTCTGGCATCTGCTCAAAGGTGGATGTTGAATCCCTGAGACCCCAGGCCCAGTCAGAGCTGGATCTCCTCACCTCACTACGGTTAACATTCGGGCCCAGAAAGTTCTTTGGGGTGGGGTTGTGCTGTGTATTATGGGATGGGTCATAACAATCTTGTCACTTATGCCCATCAGAGACCAGTCCTTTTCCCTCCTGTGTCCTCATAAGACAGAAACCTAAGCACCTCATACATTTCCACACGGCCCTAGCAGGTAAAGGCACCCCAGTGCAGACTGGAGAGTCATATCATGTCAGAGGATGCTGCTTTCTCTGCCTGAGATGATGCTAAACCAGACCACTCATGCAGAACATGGGAAAAAGTAAAGGCATGAGACAGCAGAGTAAACAATTTCCTGCCATTTTCAACAGGGAGCGTCTAAAACATTACCAGCCAGCATTTACTGTTATCCTGCCATCGCCCGGGACAGAGTGGCTGATAGCGGCCTTCTGCATGTGACCCATTCAGTAACAGTTTTGCTGCAAAGTGTGAGGCTCGGGGTCCTCTCCCTAAGATGTTTCGCTGAGGGTTTTGATTTTGTATTTTTGTTTTTGTCTTTTTTTTCCCTTTTGATCAGTTGTGAGGCTTGAACTCTGGGCCTGGGCATTTTCCCGGAGCTTTTCAGCTCAAGGCTAGTGCTCTACTACTGTGGGCCACAGCACCACATCCAGTTTTCTGGTGGTTAATTAGAGATAAGAGCCCTCACAGACTTTCCTGCCCAGGCTCAGGCTGGTTTTGAACTGTGATCTTCAGATCTCAGCCTCCTGAGTAGCTAGGATTATAAGTGTGAGCCACCAGCACCTGTCTAGTTTTTTGTTGTTGTTTTGTTTTTAATGGATACATTCCTCATTTGTCTGTTTCTCTGATTGTCTGTTTGTCCCTGGGGAATCCAGGGACTTTCACAGACTAAGCACAATTGTTTACCACTGATCCACATCCCCAGCCCAGCTTCTTATTTTAAGTGGTGGTATGATACGCAGTATTGATTATTTAAACCACTTTTCGGGTGTATACATCATCCGTGTTAAGTCGATTCATAGTGTTGCCCCATCCCCAGTTTTTGTTGTGTGAAAATGAAACGTGATATACCCATTCAGCCAGTTTCTCTCTCTCCCCCCTCAAGGTTCCACCACATCTGGTCTACTTTCTGTGTGTGTGAATTTGAGGAGGTTCTAGATACTTCATATGCATGGACTCATAAAAAAAAATGCCTGTTTCACTTAGCATCATGTCTTTCAAGTTTCATCCATGTTAGAGCCTGTGTTCGTTTCTTTCCTGTTTAAGGCTGAGTAATATTCCATGGTTTGGGTATACCATAGTCCATATTTCGTTTATCCATTTGTTCTTTGGTGGGTACTGGCTCCCTTTTACTTTGAGGCTTCTATGAACAAGATCACTGTGCACATGGGTATGCAAATGTCTCTCTGAGTTTCTGCTTCTAGTTTTGCTGTTGTTATTGTTTTGTTTTTAGTGAGTTTGCTGCATCTTGTGGTTCTTCTGTTTCTTATACTCTTTAAATGCTCTTAAGCACTAGAATTAACTGTCCTGTGACGTTCCCCCACCACACACACTTTCCTAGAGGTCTCATGACATCACAGCTGCCCCTGCCCCTTTCTCACACTCAGTGTTTGTGGGCCCTGACAATATCAGAAACCAGACTCAGTCATCTGTGCTCATGGCCATGGGTTTCTGAGCTGTACTCAGGCAGCCATAAGCGCCATGATGTCTATGTCCCCAGTACTTGCCCTCCTCAGGGCCAGCGAAGTGGGTCTGAGCTCTGCACCTTCAGAAGTAAGATGTGCAGAGCACAAGCCCCTTTTTTGCCTCTGTGCCACCTGTATAGAAAGCCCTAACTTGTGCTACTGGCTGATAAGAACTCTGAAGGGCAAACTGGTGTCTCTCTTCCAGCAGAGCTCTGGAGAGCAGGTTATAGATCCAGCCCTAAGCCTGGCTTCTCCTGCGCCTCACACTGCTGCTGCCTTGTACACTGCCCTGTGGTCTCCAGCAGTGGAGCTGTAGAGGGCTGGGTGGGCCACTCAGTCCTTTAGTCTGTGCAGTTGTGCAGTTCACCTATAAATACTCTTTGCTGCATTGATATTCTTGGTGTAAGAGAACAGGGGTGCAGAAAAGCAATATGTTGAAACTCTGGTATCTATGGAGACTGCTTCTCTTCCTCCCCCACCCCAATTCAACTGAAACCTTGCTAAATCTATGTAATTCTATTTGCAGACTGGGCCCCACCAAGTCTTGTAGTGAATAGATCTTGGTCATCACTGCCAAGGTGTGTAAATGAGGTACAAAGGACCTGGGGAGATACTGGTTCAATATTTGAAGATCAAAATGATCTAAATGGAGCAGACTATGAAGATGGTGCTGGGATGGTGACTTTCTCTAGCAATCCAGCGCTTCCTCTGCTGTGGCTGGGGTCTGGGAGAGCCCGCAGGGGTGATATAATAGAATGCACGGAGGCTGATTCCACAGCGGGTTCCACTTCAAGCCGGATATGTACGTGGACACAGGGCTGGCCTTGCCGTTTGCTTCACATTTGTGCAAGCAATCCACAGACACTCCTTGCTTTTAGGCCAGTGGAGTTCATATTGAACCAGGTTGCCAGAAAATGAAGCATATGGTGCCACATTCATTTGTTCACTCAGACACCGACTTTTCTTTTTAAGAACGAAGAATCCAGTGGTGAGCAAAAGCAGCGACGCCATCCTCTTACTGCATCCTCTCCAATTCCCCCGTCCTTAGCTAAGAGTATGGCACTAGTATGCCCTGCTGAAGGTGGTCCAGTGTCTTCTTATTTATCGTTACTGTTACCCTAGAAGTAGGAGAGAGTTACAGTGCTGGAATCACACAGAGACACATTTCTTGTGAAAAATAACGTTGTTACTGTTTTTAATTCCCTTTCCTTAATTTCCTGCCTCATACAACAGAGGCTTTTCACCTCTGGAGAACAAACCTTTCTTTTTTGTCCCCAAGAACTTCCGGTCCCTCGAGGCAGCCCCCTTTCACCCTGAGGTGAAGGTTCAGGCTGCAGTTCTGGTCCAGCAGGGTTTGTGGTGTTTTTATGCTGGTGATAATTCTAGATGGATGTTTCCACTATTCCACCCCATGGGGTTGTTGAGATTGAAGATGGTGTTGCGGTTTCTGAGTGTCTGTGATGGTCTCTCCATGGGGGGGGGGGGGGGGAAGCTTCAAGGAGGCCTGGAGTGTTGCCCTGACAAGTTTTCCTTTCCTGCCTGTGAGTTGGGCAGCCCAGTGGAGAGTGCTGTTGGCTTCTGCTCCCCTCACCCCGCCCTGTACTCCGTGTGTACATAATTGGCTTTCCTCCTTGTGCTTTTTGTTTTTTTGTCGGTCATGGGGCTTGATTTCTGGGCCTGGGCGCTGTCCCTCAGCTCTTCAGCTCAAGGCACTACCACTTGAACCACAGCTCCCCTTCTGGTTTTCTGGTGGTTAATTGGAGATAAGAGTCTCGGGATACAGGTGGACCTGTTGCAACAATGAGAAGAACAAGTTGTCATGTCCAAAACGAGCTTTACAACGTTGGTGCGGGGGGGGGGGGAGGAAGGGGGGGAAGGAGAAGGACTGGGATTGGGGGGGAGGGGGGAGGCTGGGAAGGGATGTGAAGGGTAAACCAAAGGAGGAGGCTGCAATGCTTGGTAAGAAATGTACGCATTATCCTGACCATGTAATTGTAACCCCTCTGTACAGTATGTTCACAAATAAAATTAAATTAAATTAAAAAAAAAAAGAGTCTCAAGGACTTTCCTGTCCAGGCTGGCTTTGATTTGTGATCCTCAGATCTCAGCCTCCTGAGTGGCTAGGATTATAGGCATGAGCCACAGGCGCCCGGCGTGCGTTTTTTTTTTTTTTTTTTTTTAAAGGGTTGGATTTGGAGCCTGGAAGATTGAAAACCCAGAGCTGTGTTTCCCAGAGTAGTGATACCATGTGTCCCCCTGTCAGCTTTGCATGCAAAGGTCTGGTCCCCGAACTCCCATGATATAGGATGTTTAGGTGTGAAAATGTTGAAAATGTGGCTGTTGGTGAGAAAAGTATAGTCTAACATGACTCTGGCTGTAGCGGGCTTACATTTTTGTCTGTTCTTAATAGGAATATGGATGGTCATGGTGAATCCAGGGCGGATTGTCATTTCTAGGGCCAATGTGTCTGTCCCACCCCTTTCTCAAACCACACACATTTCTCAGCATGTCCATTTGCTCCACGCAGACTCCTATGGCTAAAATAAGTTGGGAAACATTGCCTTACCCAAGATAACTCTTTATTTTTATTAATTATTAATTATTATTTTGGGGCTACTGGGGATTCAATTCAAGGTCTCTCGCTTGTTAGGGAGGTGCTTTACCATCTGAGTCACACCTCTGGCACATTTTTTTGGTCCAGTCGTGGGGCCTGAACTCTGGGCCTGGGCACTGTCCCTCAGCTCTTCAGCTCAAGGCTAGCGCTCTACCACTTGAGCCACAGCGCCACTTCGGGCTTTTTTCTTTTTGTTTATGTGGTGCTGAGGAATCGAACCCAGGGCCTCAGGCCTTATGCAAGGCAAGCGCTCTACCACTGAGCCACCTTCCCAGCCCCTCTGGCACATTTTTGCTTTAATTATTTTTCAGATAGGGTCTTTTCCTCACCCCATTGTCCTCCTGTTTTATTCTATACACAGGCATGCCCATGAAAGTTACAGTAGATGGTACACACTGAGTATGGTCTTAGCGCTTGTCTGACCACCCTGGCTGATGCCACCTTGCTTGGTATAAATACAGTGATCTTGACTTGACAGGGTGTGCAGGATCGTGGCATATCTTCAGTCCTTGAGCACACTCAGCCTAGTGAAGATGTTGTCACTCCTTAACTGTGGTTCAGGCATACAGTCAGCCCTCTGTACGCATGCTCACTTATGGGCTGGCCCTGTCTGTACTGAGTCTGTGTGCACAGTGCACTGCCCTAAACATCATGGTATGACAGCCACAGAGCCTTTCCTGATCGTAGGTGTAGATTTAGATGTGATGTAAGCATACTGCTGTATGATAGTGTATCATTCTGTGCAATCACTTTCTACATAAGAGAGCTGAATGTGCACATAGGGGCTGGGTACCTAAAGGGCATCCTGAAACCAACCCCAGTCGGATGGTGTGAATGGGGGATGGCTAAATAGTGCTTTTGTCTATTATTTCTTTGGTTTGGTCATTGATATACTGTGCACATGCCCAAGTATCTTAAATGTCAGATGTCAAGCATGTCCTAGGCCTTAGAAGTCCATTTTTAGACCCAGCTGAGGGGAAGGGGCGGGTGAGTTGAGCTGAGCAGGTGATGTTGGAGTGGAATCAGGAGCAGAAAGCGGAATAGGGTCTCGTGTAGCTGCCGTCCTGCTGAGCGAGAGGTGAACTGAGATCGGTCATAGGTCAGAGTCTCCCTCTGTCTCTCCTTGGGTAGTGAAGCGTACTTCCTCACAGATCAGATTGCAGATGCCTTCATCCCAGTTCTGCAAGTGGGACTGGAAACTTTCAAGTCAGGATCTGATCTGAATTTTATCCCTGGTACAGCCAAAAAAAAAAAAAAAAGGGCAAAGGGGCTCTGGTTATCCATCCCTTTGCATCTCCTCTCCGTGCCTTACCTCCAAAATATTTTGCGCCGGCTACTTTTGGATTTTATTTTTATTTTTTAAGTACCATGTAGTACAAGCATTCGGTCTATGGCTTGGTGTTTAAATCATTTTCAGAAATGCAAGTTAAGGCCCATGAAGATTGTACTTGAAGCCAGTGAGGACACTGTAGTGTGACCTGCTAGTCTGGATCTGTGCTGGTGACAAGGACACATCCCTGGGTGGGTCAGCAACTCAGCGTGGACACACCTCTGCTTAATCCTGAGGGAGCATCCACACGCACCACTAAGCGATCGGGGAAGGAGACATTCATGGGGAGTCTTGGTGGGCGTGAAACTGATCTTCCACATGACAGAGAAGCAAGCTAACTGGTCTCCAGTATACACAGCAAGCTAGGGAAAACTTATTACCAGCTTGGGAAACAGAGCCTTGGTTGACCTGTTTTATATTCTGTTTGTGCAGCTTGGTGTTTTTAATGTGTGGTTTTATTTTTAATGTGCAGACCTTTCTCCCTTCACTACCACAGATGATTCAAAGCCCCCCTTTTGCCTGCCCTCTGTCCGATAAGTGACAAACTGTGTTGAGTTCATAAAGTTGTTTCCCTGTTGGGCTAGTGTACGGAAAGGCATTGCTTCGTTCTGATGGACATGTATAATGTTTGTTATTTAGAGGAAAAAAAACAGAGATGTAGTGAAAGTCTGGCACCTGCTATTTGATTTTATAGTTTGAAAAACAAATCTCTCGAGTGGCTGGGCTAACCTCAGATGACCAGTTATATTTTCATCAAGGCCTCTGTGGGAACAACAGTTTATGGCTTCACTTTGACTCTTGAGTGGCTGAAAAGTCTCACATATATATCTATGGTCACCACTGATCCACTGCGTTTTATTTGGGGACAGGGGAGATGAGGAAGCGAGTCACGTAAGTCACCAGTTCTTTCTTTCCACACTGAAGGATTCCAGAAGACACACGCAGGTGCAAGTTGATCAAGGTGTTCTGACTCTTTAGCATCATCCCAACCCACTGTTATTTTGTCTGTCTATAAGCTCAGGCGCTGTGCATCCTTGCATCCTTGGAAACATTGCAAAGAACAGCTCCTGAGCCAAATCATGGCTTTTTTTTTTTTTTAACATGTTCACATTTCCTGTCAGTGTTAAGTGTTGCAGTGCTTTGAAGGCTAGACTTGGGAGCGCCACACTTCAGCTGGAAATGCTGAGCTCTGTTTCCCTGGGGTGGGGAAGCTGTAATGAGTAGCCTTTAGCTCTGGAGTCCATGTTCTAGGACTACAGGCAACCTCTGCTCCAGACCTGTCCCCTTTGAAGCCACAGAGCAGAAACTAAAGCCAGGCCAGGCCTTGCCCTGTTAGGTGGGGCTGCAGCCCTGGGACTGGTAGATCTAATACAAGCAGATTATGAGACTGGGAGGGACAGGAAAAGGAAGCTTCCAGAAGGGAGAGAAGAATGAGGGTCATTGGGCCAGGACCCGGGAGGGGTGCGTTGATTGTGCTTTGAATACAGGGAGCGGTACAAGGTCAGATGCTGGGTCAAGGGTGGTCAGGCAGGGAAAGAGAAGGGGGGAAATGCTCCATGCAGGCTCTGGTGGAGGGAGGAGATGGAAAAATCAATGAGATAAATGCAGGAGGCAGAAGGGAAAATTCTGGGCCTGTGCTGGGTTGCTGTTTCAGGCTTTCCAGGGTCTGCCACGAGAGGTCTGTCTGTGCCAACGGTGCTCTGCCTTATGTCCAGTTCAGTCCTTCTTGCTTCATGTCTAGCGTTCCTTCAAGACCGTGTTGCAAACTTGAGTTCTCAGGCGGGCGCCCTTTGCCACACTGGCTGTCGCTTAATAAACCTTACTACAGCTGGGTTTTCTAACAGGAGTCGACTGCATTGCTGCCGGAGGATTTTCCAGCTTCTCAGAGGGCTCAAGTAGTGATAGCCTGAGTGTGTGTAGCGGTGGGGTTGAACTTGATCCTTCTGTTTTTCTTTTGCAGTGTTAGGGATCGAACCCAGCGCCTTGGGCATACGAGGCCAGCACTTTACACTGAGTCGCCCGCAGCCCCTAGACCTTCGTCTTTCTTTTTCATTCAGTATCCTTTGTTTCTTCTAAAGCTCACGCTGAAGTCAGAATAGATACTAGGAGCGACAAACATAGGAGATTTTGGATTCTGAATTAGATCCGAAGTCACAGGATGGTGTGAGAGCAGAGTCTTTGTGCCCTGGAATGTGTTTGCTGGCTGGAGGAGGTGGTGGTGAGGAGCTCTCCTGTGCACAGTACATGCCTATGGGAAATGAGTTTCGTGAATAACCACTGACACCAGCCTAGGGATACCCGGACCAGAGAGGCTAAGGGTTCGGGTCCCTACTCTCCTTGTACCTGCTTGGCAGTCCAGCAGCTGAAGTTAGCCCTCAGAATCTGATTTTCTTTTCTCTTTTGCCCTTTCCTTTTTTTCTTTTCATTTGTGTGTGTGTGTGTGTGTGTGTGTGTGTGTGTGTGTGCGTGCGTGCGTGCGTGCGCGCGCGCACACATGCGTGGCTATGTGGTGAACTCTTGCTTGGCTTTGTCATTCACAGCTGGCATTCTACCACTTGAGCCATGCTTTTTGCTGGTTAATTAGCAATAGGAGTCTCCAGGTTTGGTCTGCCCTTGCTGACCTTGAACCATGATTCTTAGATCTCAGCTTCCTTCTCAGTAGCTAGGATGATAGATGTGAGCTACCAATGCCCAGCTTTCTTTTTTCTTTTCTCCTCCCCCATCTTCTCCTTTTCTCTTCTCTTTTTTCCTTATCACTCTTTTCTCTTTCTTCTGTTCCCTCTCTCCCTGCCTCTCTGCCTTCCTCCCTTCCTTCTCCTCCCTCCCCCTCTCTTCTTTTTACTGAGGTTTGAAGTTTGAACTTGGGGCCTTGTACTTTCTAGGTTGATGCTTTACCTCTTGATTCATTTTTATTAATCATTTGGGAGAAGGAGTGCAGCCGACTTTTCTGTCACTGGAATCACAGGTGTAAGTCACCAGTACCTGGCATTCTTTTCCTTTGCCTTCTCTTTCCTTGCTTTCCCTTTCTTCCTCCTTCTTATTTCTTTTCCTTCTTTTTCAAGAGTATCTCACTATGTAGCCCAGGTGAGCCTCAAATTCCTCCTGAATACTGAGTACTGAATACTGAGTAGTTCCTCCTGAGTACCGGGATTACAGGCATGCACCACCACCTCAGCTAGAACTTTAGTTTGTTTTAATCTGTAAAGTGGGAAGGTGTCCTGGTGAGCATGAAAGTCCTAGCTCTGCCCAACACTAGACAGTAAGCACTAAGTCTTCCATGGAAGCTCAGGAGAGAACCCCGAACTCTGCCCTCATTAGTGACTGGTTAAGTACTTCAGATCCTCAGTGGCTCATTTGCATATGCGTCTTTCTCTCTGGATTACTTGAGCTACTTGCAGGTCAGGGTTGTGGCTACTCGGTTGCACTGAAGGGAGCCTGGCCAGTGACCTTTAAGGTACCCCCCCCCCACACACCCTGGTAGCCCTAGAAACACGTGGCTGCTTCCCCACTGCTCCAGAGCCGGGGTGACAGACGAGCACCATACGGCAGAGTTCTTAGTCTCTCTTCTCAGGCAGAATGCGATGCCTGCTCTGTTTATTTCCCTGGAATCTACGCAGGTAAGTTCATCTTTTAGAGATGAGTCTGGGAGCTTGAAATGCAGAAGACACCGAGATTGAACGTTAAAAATTTAATGTAGTTTTAAATAAAAGCAGGATTCAATATGGAACCAAATAATTTCTAGAATAAATGGCAAAGGATAGTCGGCGCTGTGAGTGAAATCGTGTGCAGCTGACTCTCATCCCCGCCCCCCCCCCCCCCTTGAACTTGGGATCCCTGCATCTCACAGACAAGCAGCAAAGCCCAAGATTCAAATCTGTTACTGAATCCTTTCCAGAAAAGCGGAGAAAAGCTACCAATTTGTCATCTGTTATACAATTTCATAACCTTTCTTTTTCTGATATTTTTGTGCTATTATTCACTCGGCTTGCAACATCGCGCCAGATTTGCGCCTGCTCATTTTACTATGTGTGCATGGCTGTGGTCTTTATTTTATATGTAAGGACTGTCGGATTGAGCTAGGAATACCCAAATGGCTCACACTGCAAAGTCCCCCAGTCAGGTTTTCCATGGTATGGTTGGCTATTTTGAGATTTGGTCAGAAGAGAGCCGGAAAATTTTTTTAAAAATTATAAACACACACACAACCTCCAAATTGCTTTGCTCCCAGGGTGGTCTGTGTGTGGATTGCGGTCAGTTCAACAAGGCAATTTGAGCAAAGCACACTGGAGGTTGGAGGAAAAAGAAGATTCTTCCTTTCCTTGACTTGCCAGCCTTTGTAGCTTCCAGTAGAGCAGAAGTCGCTTGGAAAGGTTTTGAATTTTGTTTTTCACTGGATATGCAAATATGTTCCAGGGATGCTGGTAGTGGGCTTGTCTTGGGGTGTTGGAGTGAAGAATAATCCACTCTTGATTTTTCACTTTTCTGTGATTAGGGTGGATGCAGACACTTGTAGCCAGGTGAGCAAGCCCAGGGCACTGGGGAGCCGTGTGCAGCTTGCTGTACACGTCAGCTCCAACGATTTCCTCGAGAAGTCTTATTTTGAGGGTTTCACCCAATTTCAGCTCAATATTTAGTTCACACAGACGAATCATTATGGAACATGTTAATTCTGTTTTTCCATTTTTATCCCATCAGTTTTAACAGTTCCTTTTCAAATACAATACTCTGTCAGGGTTGGGTTCTAAGCATTTCTCTTAACTTTCTCTTTCAATGTGTTGTACCACCCTTCAGTATCCACAGATGGGCAAGCCTTTTGCTTTGTACCCCTTTGTCTCTTTCATTACCTGCTCCCCCATCCTCTGCCACCCCCAAATTCTTACACTCCAGTGTTGAGTTCTGCCTGCCTGCCTACTTCTTGGCACAGACTTACTATTCCTGAAAATCTCAGAGCAAACAAAAAAAAAAATTTTTTTTTTACAAGTGTTATTCAGGTGAGCCTGTCCAAAAGGATTTTTTTTCCTTCCTTAAAAAATAATTTCCTGTTATGCGTCCTCCCTCCCTTCCCCGTTCCCTGACCTGAAGGGGAGATTGCAGATGGATTGCATGCTCTGACTGGGTTTTCCCTTCCATATCAATCCCTTTGTCCATGATGTCACCTTAGTATGGTGGCCTGGCTGTGTGGGGGCATCTGTGGTCCAAAGGCATTCTTCCCTGTCTCCAAACCTGTGCCTGGGTTTGGATGTCTTCTCCTTCTGCGTGCTGGCTGCAGTAACGGAAATAGTAAAAAAAAAAAAAAAAAAAAAAAAAAAAAAAAAAAAGTCAGCCGAGTACCGTGTGCGTGTCGGCACTAGTCCAAGGAGTTTCAAAGCGATGTTTTATTGATTGTGTAATTGCACGGTAGAAAGGCCGAGCTGAAAGGCACCTCCGTAGGAAAGCCCCTGCTCCCACTGCCAGTCCAAGACCAGCTGGGCTTGGAAAGAGCTCACTGGGCCCTTGCAGCTGAAGTTCAAGTGCATGTGTCATGCTGTCTCCAGAGGAGCCCTTTGGAGGTTCTGTGTGTGTGTGTGTGTGTGTGTGTGTGTGTGTGTGTGCGTGTGTGTGTGCGCGTGTGTGTGTGCGTGCACACGCGCTCGCAGGCCACATGCACGGATCTCTGCTGTTGAATTCCCTAGGAATCTCAGGACATGCCCAGCCTACTATGGTTCTTGACTCTTCTGTCTGTCCAAGGGTTCTTGTCACATCTTGAGCATGAAAGCCATCTCATCCCACAACCTCTCCACGACGCTGATTTCTCCTGTAGGAAGGTTGCCTGCCCCACCGCAGGCCTCCGAACCAGACTTGGGGCAGATCTGCCAGCCCACTCTCTGGCTCATAAGCTGATTGCTTTCCAAACCCGAAGAGGTGAACGAAGCTGTTTTGCCAAAACAATTGAAAACTTAGCTCTGTCAACTTCCCTGCTGCCATGTTTTGCACTGGCATGTGTGTAGCTGTACTTCAAGTTGGTGAGACGGGAAACATTTGAATGAGGGTTTATTATTATTTTTTTAACCAAAAAAATAAAAGGGAATCTGGAGGTCTTGACATCCTGTGGCAGTTGGGGCTAAGGTGGGCAGGAGATGCTGTGCATTTTCAGTGGTGCTTCCTTAAGTTTTCTGACTGCTGGGTAGCCGCACACTACTGCGCCAATCTCTGTGAGAGTCTGCAGATGTTAGGCATTAGATAGAACAGCCTTACGCTCCTACAGGAGGACAGAGACTGCTTCTCCATCACCCAGTGCTTATCTCAGTACTTAATCCACTTGATTACAAGCCACAGTACTGGTGCTCAAAGGCGGGACATTTCTCTGACTTGATTCACCCTCTAAGCATCTCCTCCACGTTCATACTTGTGCTCTTTATCCCAGTGAAGAACACTCTGAGATGCTCCTGTTTTCCATGAATCTTCTTCTTGGACTTGAGTTTCCTGGAAAATACCTTCACAGAATCCTCTTCCCCCCACCCCTCTCTGCACTCGTCCCTCAGCATCTGCAGAGACACTGGCGGAGGGAATTATTTCTTTTTCATCCTCTTGGCTTTCCTGTACCTATTAATTCCATCACTGTCAGCACACGTATAGCCATTCATGCCCCAGATCTAGAAGACCTCATGATTCTTCATTCACTCCCTCCGCACATACTCCTAGTTGCTAAACTCTGAGATTTCTGTCTGTCCTATTGCATTCTCCTTTCTGGGCTTCTGCTGTAGTTTGGTATTCTTTGTGTACATTATTGTGGTAGCCTGGGGCTGATAAACATTCCTTTGGTGGATAGCACCAAATTGTGCTACGTGGAATTTGTACTACATATATCTGTTCAAAGCCTTCAGGCACTCTTTTGTTGATAACAACAATCCTGATTGGCTGTCCAGTCTATCTTGGGCTCTGTCTGCAAATTCTCTGTGCATCATGGTTTCTGGTTCTCCCTAATCCAATCCTTCACTCTAGCGAGATGCTCCAGGTGAAACATGCATCCTTCCTCTCCAATGCTCTCCTGAACCCATTGGGTTCTCTGTGCAGTGCCTTTTCTCCCTTGATTTTATATCCACTTATTAATTTATCATCTGCAACCATAGATCGAGTATCATCTTTGTGGCAGATCCTGGCTTCAGTATTAGATATAATATCCAATGCCCATATGGTCTATTAAGGGAAGAGGTCAATAATAAGCCAGGAAAACATGTTTTGAATTGGGATGAGAATAAGAAGAAAGTGAATTACATGTATTAAAAGAAGGAAACCTGGAATGGAGGGGTTGTGTTTTGGCTTGCATAGTCAGAGACATGCTTTCCCAGGAGAGGTATTTTTTATATTATTATTAAGTAATTGTACGAACAGTTTACAATTCCATGAGCCAGATTACGAGTACAGTGCCTCTTGATCATCTTCCTTCATTCTTCCACAAGGAGGGAATTCTTCCATGAGGGCTTAGAAGAAGAAAACCCCACATCCACAGCTGGGCAGGAGCCTTCAAGACAGAAGATGCAGCGTGTGAAAAGATCCTGAAAGGAACTGAAAGACTCTGGCACTTGAAATTATGGACTTTTCTTTGCTGTATCCACAGCATTGTTCTTACTAGAAACCATCTCCATTTAGCATCATTGGATTTATCTCACCTTGTATGTGGATACTTCTTTGCTTTTCCTTGTGTCAAATGAATGTCCTGTGAGTTCTTAAAGGGCCAAGAAAGGATGTTATTCATTTCCATTTTCCTTCCTGACAGTTCTAAAGGAGAGATTCCTATCTGACATGAAATGATCGATTATTGGGTGAATTATGTGTTGATGCTACAACCAGGAAAACCACTTACCTCTCTCTCAAAATTGAGCTCATAATGTTCGTTCTCTGCTATGACCTTTTTGCCCAACTCTCCTAAGTATGTATAGAGTTTTTTCAACCCTCGGGTCTCCCTACATTTCTAGAAAGTTCCTTATTTTCCAGCTACTTGGTCAAGATGCATTGCTGTCACCTAATAATCTTTCAACATACCATGTGCTCAGAGAGCTGGCATTTGTAACTCTCGCACTGAGTTTATGCTAGGATTCTTTTTTTCCAGGGCTGGTTAGAGACCTGGGTGAGCCAGTCTGTTGGTCAGACCCAGCTGGACTGCAGGCTCTGGTATTGAACAGGCCACAATATTGACTAATGTGGTAGAGCCCTGCATAGATGGGGCTCCGTGGTTGGGATCTTGGAAATTTGCTAGAGTTTTGAATAAGCCCAATTTAATGGGCTTTCATGTTGGATGAATGTCATGGAAAAGCAAAAAATAAATTGAGGGCAAATGTTGAGATATTCATAAATCTTGTGTCTTTTTTTAGTTCTTTTTTTTTTTTCTTCCCCAAAAAGTGGTTTGGCTGCTTTGGATCCCTCCCACATTTAAAATAAACAAAAGCTGAGTTCTTATGACTAAGGGCATGAGTTCAAAGCTTCACCTCCTTGTTTTTTCATGCAGCAGATACTGAATAAGCATTTATTCTGCCAGGGTTTCTGCTAGGAGCTGAGGAGACAGTTCTGTACCAGGAAGTTCAGTGACTTCCAGCTCCAAGCTGGGGGGCGGGGGGTCTCTGCCCCCCACCTCTGCCTCACAGTGGCTCCTTGGAACAGCATTTGAAACCACAGCCTGTAAGAAGAACTATACAACCATGGCACCTTGTAAGTTAGTGCTTACGGGAAATTTGTAAGTGAGTGTAGTCCCAGTATTTATAATACAGATTTCACATAGGACTTTCTTTAAATAGTTTTGTTTTTTTGTTTGCAGTATACACTTGAGAGTACATCAGCTGCTAAATGCATTTCCCTCTGCCTAGGAAAACAGTTGCTTTCATTCTCAGCTACTCCTGACCTCTCCATGTGACTTGCAGATCCCTCTTTCCCCTCAAGCTGGGAGTGTTCTGTCTCTCGGACTCAATTATTAGGACAAGATTGTGTCTTCTACTTGCATTGGATGACACTAAGCACCTAGTAAGGTCCTGAGCAACAGCTCTTTGTTTGCAGAAGCGACTCTGTCTGCCTTGTAGTAGCGAGCCTAGGAGGGGAACAAAGTCCGTGGTAAAACTGCATAAGGGATTTTTGTGGCATTTACAAAGCCTTTCAGATTGTGCCGTACCATTGGAATTAGCAACCAGGGAAGACTGTTGGGCACCATACTCCTTAGTGCTGTAGTACAAAACAGCCAGCCCCCCCTCCCCCCATGGTGTGTGGTTGTATAAATACTGGGTGGAAGTCTCATGAATCTAGATCACTCTCATCACCTTTATTCTCCCTGGCTGTGAGGCAGTGGGTCAGGCACCCATTTCCTTCACTGGTGACATTGCAGGGTTTGGTAAGGGATGTCAAAGAAATATTGGAAGAGCCCAGGCCTTTCTTTACCTGCTTCACAGTGAGAGTTTGCAGGAGATGGGCCTTATTAGGATGCGAAGCCCAAGCCAGAGTGGAGGATCTTCCCTCCTTGACTTCAGAGGCTATGGTATTTCAAGGCTTAGTTTCCATTACCAAGGTTCCTCCTTTGTGCTGGTTGATCCAACTCTTGCTAAAGCATCCATTGGCCCCCTACGTTAGGCTCTCATTAAGAACGTTGTGCGTTGTGTCAGGAGAGTTAGCATTAGAAACATGTTTTGTTTGTTTGTATGTTTGTTTTTCCTGGTCGTTCTTTTTAGCTTTGTGGATAGACTTTGTAGATTTGTAGATTTGTGGGTGTACTTAAGGCCACACATAAAATTGTGTGCACTGAGACAACTAACCTGGCTATAAATACATCTCAAGATGTCTTAGGCTATGGTATATTACGTTATAACAGTACTTTGCTGCCAGGGATACCCCAGGCACGAGGTACACCAACATGCTTGGGCACAGGTAACACTGGGGCAGCCTGGCTTGCTTCTCAAGCCCAGAGGTAGCTGCTGATCCAGCACCAGTTCCTACCCTTTGGGTCTTCCCCAGGTCATCTGTAACTCGTGCTGGAAACGTGTCTGAGCATGCTGTGTGGCAGGGGGATGCTCTTTGTGCTAGCTGAAGCCCCTTTAATCCCGGATGCCCTAGAAAGGTGAGCAGTTGGTGGGGGCCACGGGGGAAACAGAGGGCATCCCTTTAGGATTAATGTGGTTTTCCTTGGCTGAATTCCAGGAGGGGCCTGTCCCTGCCAAAGGAACACCCCGAGGGGCCTGTGCCAGGGTGTGCTCTGTGGCCTGGTGGCTCCTGGGAGTGGGAGCCTCCTCCTCTTCCTTGTGGGACGCATGCTTGGACGTGCCCCATGGTGAGTTTGGGAGGTGGCCAGAACCCCCATGCCCTCCGTCAGATCTGCAGCATGGCAAGGGATCCCAGGCGAGGAGGGGGGGATGTTGGGGGGAGGGCAGCCCTAAGTTCACCCTCAGGAAGAGCTTTGAAGGCAGGCCGGAAAGTGTCTCTAGAGGCTGGGAGGTATTGTAAACAAGTGCCAGGGAGGCATCTACCTCTTACAAGTCTAGGTTGCCTGTAGCAACCTGAGGCTGTAGTTGGGGGTTGGGGGCTCTTTCCTGACACCTGAGCAGGCCTTAGCTTTCTCTGATTCCATCATGATTTGCTGTTGCAGTTAATATTGGGGCCCTTCTTGAAGTGTTCTGACTTGCTTTTAAAAAACTATGGTGTGTGTGTGTGTGTGTGTGTGTGTGTGTGTGTGTGTGTGTGTGTGTGTGTGTGTGTGTGTGTGTGTGTGTGTGTGTGTGTGTGTGTGTGTGTGTGTGTGTGTGTGTGTGTGTGTGTGTGTGTGTGTGTGTGTGTGTACACGTTCTTGTTGTCCGAACAGATTCATAATTGATAGGTAATTTCTACCAACTCGGAGTAGGAGAAAAGAATTCCAAGACTTCCATAGCTAAAGGAGATGGCAGTCATTGTTTTTGTGTTGTTCCCTCCACCCTTTCAAGTAAAGTTCAGCCACTAGATTCTTTCTAGAAGTATAGGAACTCAATAGCAGTATCAATTAGTTACTTCCACCTTTAATTGGATGGACTTGTTGTGACTTGGAAAGTGGTTCTGTATGGCTTTCTTTCCCATTATTTTTCCACACTTGGGATTCATTTGAAAGAGGTTTTTCAGCCTTGTTCAGGTGGAAACCTGTTTGCAGTTGTGGGTTCTCCTGACCTCCCTGGAAGAGAGAAAGAGAGAGAAAGACAGAGTGAGACAGAGACAGAGAGACAGAGACAGAGACACACAGACAGAGAGAGGGGGAGAGGTTGACAGAGAGAGAAATGAGGAGTGGGAACTCATTCAGGTGTGGTCCTCAGGCAAGCAGCAGGAATATGGCCTGGATGTTTGTACAGAGTGAGCATCTTCAGCCCCAGCCCAAACATACCGAATCCATCTCTTTGGCCAAGGCCAACAGGTAATGCTCACACTGAAGAAGCAGCAGAACATTTCAACTCTCAGTGTGTGCTTTTCCTCATAAAAGTAGAAGGCAGGAGTAAGAGCGCTGTTGGTTGAGAGTCTCTTGTTTACCTGGATGTTTTTGTGTGCTTCTGTGTTCTTACATCCTCCTTCTCCTTGACTTCTACCTTCCTTCCTTCACATGTTATCCTTGACTTGGGCTAGACAGCTGTGAGGTGTGACTGATCCCAGCCAGTGAGTCCTTATTTCCTGTCCCACCTCATACCACTGAGACATCGAAATGTCTAAAAGTAGACCAGAGGGGTCAGCGGCTACAGACTGGGTTCCAAAGTTGGGTTGGGTTACTTGAATACTTCTGAAGGAATGTAGTTTGTGCCTGATGAAATGGGAAGCTAAGGCCACATCAGGAAGGGAGCAAGGGATCAGTCTTCCCAGCTGGCCAGATGGAGGTGCTTGGTCAGCAGTGCTGAGCCAGCTGGGGTGCTAATCATAGGAGGGGACTCTGGTCTGTGTTTGTTTCAGAGAATGATGGTAGGAGATGTGGTCTTAGGAGGAAGATGGCCATTCCAGTAGAAGGCTTTGGGTAGTGGCTGGATGATATCATGCCACCTGGATGAAAGAATTATAGAGCTAGCCAGCGTTCGGGCAGAAGATCCCCATATTAGTGACCCTTCTAATTCTAGTGTGAACCATTCATTATGCAGGTGTCTCTGGCCTCAGATATTTGCATATGTACCAAGTTCTCTTATTGTGGTTACCCCCAAAATAGAATGGACTGCAATTTATCATCATGCATTGGGGAGCTAGCCCTCAAACAAGTTAGGCTTCTTTGAAAAAGAAAAGTCAGTGTATAAATTGAACATTATTTAGGAAAACACATGCAATTTGGGTTACCTTAGTGAATAAAAAGATAACTAGATTGCCCAAGCAGAGAGAAAATATTGAAACCATGTGTGTAGCTTTATTCTTTTTTCCCCTAAAATTATGAGCATAAATTTACCTGCGGGGAGAAGATGACATTGTGTAGCTAAATTCACCTCCAATTTGTTCAGTTTTTATATCCTGACGTTGAAACAGAAGAAGATGATATTTACTCTCTTTTCTCTTTCTGCATTCTCCTTCATCTTTGTCCAAATAATAGACAGGGAGCTCTTTAGGAAACAACAGATGTTGGGAGTGATGATGACGAGTATTGCTCTGTTGTGTATATCCTTTGTAGACTGCTAGTATCCTGTGTGCTGTGATCATTTCTAGTCTCCTGTCAAGGCTATGCCGGGTGAACCTTCATGGAATTCTAATGTTGAGGAAGAGCTGGAATTCCATCAGATCACCCTGGTGATCTGACAGATGCTGGTCAGGATAAGAGAGATAAGAAAGTCAGACGCACAAGCTCAGAGACAAAAACTACTGGGTTCCCAGTACCATATCTACTTTCCTAATCAACCACCGGGCTGGTTGATGCCTAATTTTACACACATATAATATATAATAGTATATATAACATATAAGGTATATATTATATAATACATGGAGATGTTTGTGGACAACATACACAGTATGTATGTGTGTATACATGTATAGGTATGTGTTTGTGTAGCTCTCAGTGCATTGATATGTATGTATATAATTTATACTTTTTATAGTGAGTTCAACAAAGGAAGCATTTGAGATATGTGTATTTCATCCCCTACATGGGTGAGATTGCTGGGGCTCAGAGAGATGAAGTGGCTTGGTGGAATCAGAAACCATGCTTTTCCCTTCCCACCATTTTCTCCAGTTCTATCACCTTCGCCATCACTCTGTAGCTCTCCATCTGATTGGCAGACCCGTACCTTCAGCTTTTTAGCACTTCTTTATACATTTGGAATATGATAGGATGGATGTATGTTTGTTCACAAATTGCTTAAAAGTTATTTTCAAAAGCAAACTTTAGAGGGCTGGGATGTAGCTCAGTGGCAAAGCACTTGCCTAGCAAGTGCAACGTCCTGGGTTCGATCCCCAGTACCAAAAAAGAAAAGACAAAAAAAAAAAAAAAACACAGTTAAAAAAAACCCAAACAAAAGCAAACTTTAGAACTTGGCCAAAGAAAGAACACTGTAAAAATAAATATCTGGGCGTTAAGTATGTGTATGTGTTTCTATGTGCATGTGTATTTGTGAATACACATGTGCATTTGTGATGTGCATATGCCTTTTTATCCAGTTGCCACCCATGCTGAATTAGACCAGAAACTTCCAGCTTGCACAAGTTGGGGAAAACTGAGGCAGCTATAGAAAATCCATTACCCACAATGCATGGCAAGCCAAGACTAGCCATGCTCATGGAGGAGATCCAGTTTTCTGGCTTACCCATCAAGAGTATGATACAGCTGCACACTAGTCCCATTTCACCTAGGTCTCTGTGTTTTTGTTTTTTAATTACTATTGCAAAGGGCCAAGCCCCAATCTGGAATATCATCCCTATTTTATTTCTTTTTCCCTCCTTGTGTGACTCTAATTTATGATGCTTAAATTGTTATAAAACACAGCCTTTTAAAATTAGATGTGTTGAGTTGAATAGATGCTGCCTATTTCTTCATAGTGCTACACCTGTCCTCAGGCAGATAACTGGAAAAATAATTCAGATTATGGTTGCACCAGATTAATCTTTTGGTATACTTTTTATCCCACCTTTGGATTTTTTTTTTTTTTTTTTTTGGTAACTGACAGTAGTGTTTGGATCTGACTGGGGCATAATAAAATATTATAGTTCTGACAGCTACTAATTTCTTTCTCTATTAGCTCTTTTGAGTAGAGGTGAAAGTCTAACCCTATTATTATATCAAAAGAATAATAGAAAAAAGAATCACATTGAATTAGCATATTATGGAAAAATAAGAAGGAAACAAATGGCTGTTTCTGCCCTTGCCATTCGATTCCCACTCTAAGGTAACTGGTAAGTTTCAGTCCTGGAGACTGCGAAAGGAATATTTAAGAAAAATATGACTTAGACTTTGCTTTGTTGAGCATTGTTTTCCTGGAGAATATGCAAATGGCTTTTCTGGGTCTGTTGATTGCACCCTTGTAAAGGTTTTGTGTGTACCACGCTTGGAGCTGAGCTTGGGCCAGTTCTGAGGGCCTGATTGATCTTCCTAATAATGCAGACAGATTTCTGTCATTAGAGACATCCAAGTGCCATGCTGCCTACATTCCTGTCAAGTCGATGGTCATAGAAATCCTCTTGGCTTTAGGTGCAATTTAGCACACGCACGCACAGTACACACACACTCTCTCCACAAACACACAGAATTTGACTGCAGAATTGGCAAGATATAAGTGAGCCAAATTTGGCCTGTAGAAATGAACACTGGCAACTTTGTGAGTTAAAAAAAATTACATGAAAAGCTCTCAGGAGGGAACGAAGGAGGGGGGAAAAAACCCCTAGGCTAACAGTGCAACAGACCCCGTTTCCTATCCACAGTCTGTCTTTTCGGGGGTGTTTGTCTAAACACCATTGCCAGTTTTTCTAAACAGAACTGCTGCTGCCCTTCATCTGTAATAGGAAGCGAATCAGTGCTGTGGACCAAATGCTCGTTGGGTTGAGAGTTCCTTTATTTGGCCAAATTAAACCCAACAACCTCAATTCTGTCCAAACTTGCATCTAGTCCAGGGCCAGATAAGATGTCTGTCCTCATTTTCTCTGCAGAGAAAAATGGAATGATGCATTTGCTGATTTTCATCCTTTTGATGAAAAAGTATTTATCTCCCCAGCAGACTCCCCCCTCCTTGTCTCCTTAAAGCTGGAAATATAATACTTTGAGACTATCTCTGATGTGAGAGGAAAAAAAAAATCACAAGAGGCTCCATGTGGTTTTTAGGAAGAGAAGTAGTGATATTAAAATCTTGGGTGGATGGTGTGTTTTCTCTGTGCCATCCTGAGCATCTGCTAAAGATGCCGGTCCAGAAGCACCGCGCTCATTTATAGGAGGACAACTTGGAATGATTTACCATTTGGGTTCTGGTGCCGGGTCTTACACATCTTAGCCCAGAAACTCAGATACAGAGATAATTGGAAGCCTAAAATCAATAACGATGGAACAGAGCCAATGTGAAAACAGATGCCGGAATAAACCATCTGTAAATTCCATGGTGGGCAAAGTTGGGGCTCAGAGTGTTTATCTGCGTCGTGTGGACCATGGCCCGGCTGAACCAGAGGATGCTGCACACGAGAGATGCTGCAAGTTGGCACCATTTGACTTTGAGCACCATTTTCTTCTCAGTCCAGGCTCCACCTGTTGGTTGACATGTATTTGCAGAATTGCTTTGAGCGTTTTGTAAGGACCCGTGTGTGTGTGTGTGTGTGTGTGTGTGTGTGTGTGTGTGTGTGTGTGTGTGTGTGTGTGTGTGTGTGTGTGTGTGTGTGTGTGTGTGTGTGTGTGTGTGTGTGTGTGTGTGTGTGTGTGTGTGTGTGTGTGTGTGTGTCCTATAATAGGAGCCCAGTGGGAAAGGTTTGCCTGTTTTATGTGTCTTTTAAATCATAGACTACCTTTTCTGCTCCTCATTCAGCAGCTCAATGATCTTTGCAAAAATGCAAATGTAATCCTTTGGCAGTCAACAGATTGGCCAATCTGAAGTCCATTTGCTGATGACACGCACAGCCTTTTATGATAAAGTCAGAATTCTGTGGCTGGGTTGGTACAGTCTTCATGACATGGATTCTGCCTTTCCTTGTTCTGCTGCTACCATGCTGGTTATGCCTTACTCTGTGTGGGGTACCACAGGACCTTTACATACTCTAGTCTTTCTGCTTAGACTGTGCTCTGGTCTCCATCAGAATCTCTGATAGTCTATGTCAACATTTCTTTTCCATTTGCTCTTGGTCCTATGCAACCTCACTTTGTGGCATGCCATCACAGTGTGTGTGTGTGTGTGTGTGTGTGTGTGTGTGTGTGTGTGTGTGTGTATATATATATATATATATATATATAAATTTTTTTGTCAGTTGTGGAGCTTGAACTCTGGGCCTGGGTGCTGTCCCTCAGCTCTTCAGCTCAAGGCAAGTGCTCTACCCCTTGAGCCAGAGCACCACTTCTGTTTTTCTAGTGGTTTATGGTAGATAAGAGTCTCACAGACTTTCCTGCCTGGGCTGGCTTTGAATTGTGATCCTCAGATCTCAACCTCCTGAGTAGCTAGGATTACAGGCATGCGCCACCGGTGTCCAGCTCATCATGTATATATTTTACAGGTATCTTTGTTCCTATTAAGATTAATGCCTATATTCTGATGAGTTTCAAAAGGCAAAATATAGTTTTGTATCAGTTATTACATTCTGCTCTCTAAACTCAATGCTGGGCATGAAGGAGATACTTTGTGATTATTTCAGCAAATGTCAATCTGCTAGGTTGATCACCTTTCTGAGGAAAGATGTCTAAGTCTTTACTTTCTGTGATTCTGGGCCTCTTTGAAGTCCTCTTTGCAGGAAACTACATAGTTTGCTTGCCCTCTTTGGGATCACCCTGAGTAGTTTATCTGTTCTCTAAAGTTGCCTTTATGTTGCAGAGATGAGTTGTTTTTGAGGAAGTATTGTGTGTTTTGTGCTACTAAGGGCAGTTTGTGATCATGGCTGTTGCATAGCCAAAGTCTCAAACATTAGGTGCAGAAGCTTGTAATTGAACACACAAAACCAAACTAACTCTGGAGTTAGGTTCTGATTAGGTTTAGATTTCCTAATAATGCATGCATCTGTCTGTCTGTCTGTCTGTCTTGGTCTGTTTGATATTCTGGGACATTTATGTCCATGAAGCCTTGCACAAGGCACTTAACTCTTAGCCTTAGTGAGCTCTGTGAAATGGCACAGTTGGATTCTATAATATCTAAGCCCCCTTCAGGCTTGGCCATGTTAGATTTTATTTATATAAATTTTGGGGCTCATATCGAAGTCCTGGGTTCACAAAGTAAGTTTTTGTGTTCAGGTCTTATAAAGCATATGTAGTTTCTTGGAGCTTTTTGTTGTTCCTGTCAGAAATGAAAACTATAATCAGAAGTTGAAGATGGAGAAATTATTATTGTACTTAAAGATTATCGTTGGGCTTCTGTTTCTTAAAAGTGACCACTGAGATATTATTTCTTGTCAAGTTTTTGTAGTTGTTTTTCAGTTGTGGGGCTTGAACTCAGGCCCTGGGCACTGTCCCTGAGCTTTATTCTGTTCAAGGTTAGTGTTCTACCACTTGAACCACAGAGCCATTTTGGGCTTTTTCTGAGTAGTTTATTGGAGATATGAGTCTTATAGATTTTCCTACTTGGGCTGGCTTTGAACTGCAATCCTCCAATCTCAGCCTCCTGAGTAACTAGGATTATAGGCCTGAGCCACCAGCACCTGGCTAATTTTATGTTTATATTTTTGTGGTGATAGGGATGGACCCCAGAACCTTGTACATGTTAGGCAAGTACTGACCTATATCCCCAGCCCTCCCAGCAGTTTCTCATGGGAGTTTAGGTAATTCTTTTTGTTGTTGTTGGTGGTGGTGGTCATGGGGCTTGAACTCTGGGCCTGGGCGCTGTCCCTCAGCTCTTCAGCACTAGGCTAGCACTCTACTACTTGAGCCACTGCCCCACTTCTGGTTTTCTGAGTGGTTTATTGGAGAGAAAAGTCTCACTGACTTTCCTGCCAGGGCTGGCTTTGAACCGTGATCTTCCGATCTCAGCCTCCTGAGTAGCTAGGATTACAGGCGTGAGCCAGTGGTGCCTCGAGAGTTTAGATAATTCTTGATCTGTAAAGGAGATTGAGAATTTTTTCTGGATATATACATTCGGGCTGTGCTTTTTATTTTAGTCAGGTGCTAGTATTAGTATTTGAACTCAGAGTTCTTCACTCTGGCTCACAGCTGGTGCTCTACCATTTGAATTATACCTCCAGTTCAGCTTTTTCCCCTGGTTAATTGGAGCTGAGTGTCTCTTGGATTTTTCTACTTGGCCTAGCTTTAAACTTCAGTCCTCAAATCTCAGTCTTCTGAGTAGTTAGGATTATAGGAGTAAGCCACTGGCACCTGTCTGTGCTTGTTTTTTTTTTGTTGTTGTTTTTTTTTATTCAGATCTTTTTATACAGGAATGAGCCTTATACATTGCCAAGGGCTGAGATACTAGAAATTCACTTATTCCATAGAATCCACATGCCTGGCCTGGAGGTGGGATGAAGGGCCTTTCTGCTGTGGGTGATTCCTAAGATATTAATGAGAACTGGACAGGCATGATGGCTTATTCCTCTATTTCTAGCTAGCTAGGAGGCAGAGATTTGGAGGATCACAGTTTCAGATCAGCCTGGGCAAAAAGTTCATAAGATCCTGTATCAATGAATCAGATGTGCATGATGGCTCACACCTGTCATCCCAGCTGCAAGGCCGGCACAAAGAAGATTTAGCCCTGGAAAAACTATGAAGCCTATTTTTAAAATAAAGATTTCCTTAAAGTCCTTATTTAAAGTCCTTATTGAACAAATAAGGACCGAGGAGGGTATTGCTCAAATGGTATTGCACCGTGTGAGGCTTTGCGTTCAGACTCTAGTATGGCAAGAAAAGGAAAGGAGGAAGAAGGGAGAGGGAGATGAGAGAGAGAGAGAGAGAGAGAGAGAGAGAGAGAGAGAGAGAGAGAGAGAGAGAGAGAGAGAGAGAGAGAGAGAGAGAACAAAGGGAAAAAAAGGAAGGAAGGAAGAGAAAAAAGAGGAAGAGAAAGAAAGAAAGAGGAAGAAGGAAGGAAGGGAGGAAGGGAGGGAGAAAGGGAGGGGGGAAGGAAGTTGATAAGAACTTAATGTTGCAATTCCAAGTGTCTGGATTTCTGGTAGAATGTACCTGTATAAATTTTGGGTATGCCTTTTGTGTGTGTGTGTGTGTGTGTGTGTGTGTGTGTGTGTGTGAGAGAGAGAGAGAGAGAGAGAGAGAGAGAGAGAGAGAGAGAGAGAGAGAGAGAGAGAGAGAGAGTATGCTGATCCTGGGGCTTGAACTTATGGCTTGGGCACTGTCCCTGAGCTTTTTTTGCTCAAGGCTAGCATTCTACCACTTGAACCACAGCTCCACTTCCTAATATTTAATTAAACTAAGTAATAATTAAAATTTAATGACCAGCAGTAGCAAAGGGCAGGAAAATCTGGCAGACAACACAAAAAAATGTGGATGTGGATGGGTTCTGTGAAGCTAGACTCAGGATTCAAAACCTGGACCCTGAAGCTGTGCGATTCTACTGATCCACCCATGAGTGCTATTGAAAAATCCTGATGTAAATCACCATTTTTATTTTGTTTGCTCCATGATTGCTTCATTATTAGTCCTTCTCCTTGCTGTTCTCATAGGAACACCCTGTCTTTAGGGACACATCTCAAAAGAGAGGTCTTGTCCTCTTACTCTGCGTGCTTGTACCCCCTGTCCAAGGTGGAGGGAGCTGGCAGGAAGACTGTTTCTAGAATGCTCTGAGAATTGCTATGTGAATGTTCCTTGGAGCAGACTCAGGCCCTCCATTTCAGCATCAAGGAGAAGCAGGGAGGCCAAAGTCTTCTCCATCATCCGGTGTATGGGGCATAGAAGGTACTGGAAGCTGCCCAGCTCACCTATGATGGGAGTTTTCCTGGCTTCCCAGGCTGGAGTATGGGCTCTAGGTAGATTCACTCAAGTAAGAAGGGCTGCTGAGTGTAGTGTGGAGGCCAAGGATGGTGTCTGTGTAGACTTTCTGTGTTGGCAATCTCATGTAGCGAGTTGTCTACGACAAAATACAGAGCCTGGAAATAGAAAATCACCAGTAATGCTCAGTGTCCGGGAGGTGATCGGAAATTATTAGAGAACTCCATGTGATCCGTTGCGAATCTGGTAGGAAATGGTTGGGATGGCTGGCACGACAGAATATGGGCTGCGGCTCTGCTGCTGTGTCTGCCACTCCCACGTGGGGTCTGCAGGGGGCTTCACAGGTACAGATGCTTTCAGTATGTCCTCTTTGCTTTGCAGCCTCATACCTACCCTCAGTTTTCTCATTGCTTGCTTGCAGAGAGGGGTGGAGAAGAGAGGACAAGAGAGAGGGAGGGAGAGGGGGAGAGGAAAGAGGAGGGAGAAGGAAAAGGAGATCTAGACAGGTAACGCACAGGAAGGATACAAAAATGATTTCAGTCCCATTTTCCAGTATTTCCTTCCATTGTTTTCTAGACACTCACACCCATCCATGTTTTCCTAAGTGAGATCATATTGTATATATACTGCTTAATAGTTTGTCTTTTTCTGCCTAAAAGATATGATGGAACTTCTTCTTTTGTGCAGCAAACCCCCCCCCCCCCCCAGATAGACGGGTAATATGGAAAGGCATTGTGTTCGTTGACAAAAGCCATGGTGCAGTATGGGAGAGGTAGATGGGGACTATGCTTGTGTCACCTCAGTGAAGCCTTGTGTCCTGAGAAGTTGCCATTTATGCAGCCAGTTCTGTGTTGGCTTTCATAACTAGGCTACTCACATTCATTTTCTCATTAGCCCAATAACGAGCTGGAGTATTGATGGTGTGGTTTATTTGTGTATTTGTTTTCCCCTCTGTGTCCGTGTGTTTTCAGAGGAATGAGGCCATGTGTCTGGTCATGGGTAGGTCATGTCTCCTGTACACCAGGAGACAAAGCACCTATTGAAATCCCCACTTTGATTTCTTCATTCTTCCTAAGTACGTGCACAGGTGGCACATTAATTCTGCAGCCGCTTTGCCTATATTAGGCAGGACAATATTTTTAATTAGACAAACATAACCAACGTGAAATGTATTTATTCTCTCCTGTCTCTTTTTGTTTTAATTCTGTACCTTGTGAATTACTGTGACACCTGGTACCCAGTGGCCAGGTGGAGGATGTTGGTGTGAACGAAATGTGAAGGGTGAACCCCATCTTTCTTGGGACCACAGCCCCTTCATGGTACTCAAAGTTGGAGATTGGTTGCATCATTTTCAGAGCTTAGAGTGGGTGGTGCAGGGTACTTGGTTGACCTTCGCTTCAAAGTGGAGCAGGGCGTACTTGTGATCTATTTGTGGTTGGCTTTTCTTGACATTCCAGTCCTTGCTTTTACCTTTGTTAGCCAGAATCCTGGGTCTTTTTTTTTTTTTTGTAACCTTATTCACAGAGTCATAGCACTAAGATCAAGGCAGAGGAAGCATCGGGCCCTTTGATCAGAACATGTCCCTGAATACAAATATTTCAGTTCTATAAACTTGCTCCCACCCTCTCTGCTTCAGGCTGTCATTGGAGAAGGAACTTCCCTTGGTAGTGATGTTGAGTTCTTCTCTGCAAGTACTGGGGGCTGAGAGGCATTGAATGACTTACCCAAAGGGTGCACAGGTACAAGGACCTGTGTCATATCACCCACACTTGTTGGTGAAGGCCTCAAGGATATGGAATCGATTCTTCAACAGAAAACAGAGGATATTTCAAGGATTGTAGCAGGAGCGAGGTAGCAAGAGCAAGATGGTATCTTCTATGCTATATAGAACTGTTTCCTTTAATTGTGCCAGTGACATTCCTGATATTTTTTTTGAAACGTTTGTCCTTTTTGTGTGTCTGTCATAGTCCTGGATGGTTTTTTTTTTGTTTTGTTTTTACTTTTTAGAGGATTTGGAATTTGTACTGAGGGCCTACTTCTGGCTACACAAGTATCTCCCACTTGAGCCACAGCCCTACCTTTAGGCGTGGGCAGTACATATCTACCTGTCAATCCGCAGAGTGGAAACTGGGACTCCTGCTCTTCCACCTATTGGTAGTTATTGATGAAGACATTGCAGCTCGCAAAGGTAAAGCAACTTGATGAAGAATCAGGGCTGTGAGTGGCAGAGGCCATGTTGGCACTGAAGTTTTCTCTTTCAGAAGCTGGCGTGTGCACCTGTTCTTACTCTGGAGGCGACTTCCTGTGTGCGGCTTGTTATATGTCATTCTCTGTAAAAGTCTCTGCCTGCCACTTGCCAGCATCTAGTGGTCAGAAATTATGCTACAAAGACCACTGAACCTCCTTGTCTACTCTGGAGGGGACTCAGAACAAACAGAAAATAAATGAATAAGGTGAGAGTCTACAAATCTGTAGCAGTCTGTATGTTATGTTACATTAGAGTGTAACCACAGGTACTTTATATGTGAATTTTAAAGTTTATTTTACTCCCTGTGAGAGTAGATCAATTCTTTTATATCTTCACATGTCATCTAACTTGGCAGTCCTTAAAGCTAAACCTGAGAACCTGCATCTCTTAGGATGCAGTGGTTTTCTATCTTTTCAGCTGCCTGTGTGACATCACATGAAATCAGGCTCACCTCCAATAGAGTTTCATCATTAGCCAAAGAGAAGTGAAAAAGTAGACAGGTGTAATCCTTCTCCCTCTCCTTCTCCTTCTCCCTCCTCATCTTGGGGCTTGAACTCAGGGCCTGAGCTCTGAACTTCTTTTTGTTCAAGGCTAGCACTCTACCACTTGAGCCATTTGAGATAAGAGTCTCACAGACTTCCTCCCTGAGTTGGCTTTGAACCATGATCCTCAGATCTCAGCCTCCTGAGTAGCCAGGATTACAGGTGTGAGCCACCAGTGCCTGGCTCTGTAACCACTCCTTAGAAAAGTCATATAAAAGTGTTTGTTCTGGAGAAAAGACATTAATTTTCCTATGAAAAGCAGAAGTAGAAAAGAGTCATCTGACTTCACAGAAGTGAAATACTGTGGATTTGATCTTCCATGCCATGTGCCTCACAGACATCAGAGACAAAAATCTGTGTTGAGAAAATTTTCAAATACATTAAACCAATATTGGCTTTTTTTTTTAAAGAGTAATTCCTTTAGGGATGCGTGAAACACTGACGAGACACGTGTGGAAAGTGGACAGTTTTTCTGCACAGGAATGCATTTTCATTGGGTGTTACTGGGGTTTGAACTCAGTGCTGTATATTTGTTAGGTTGGCAGTCTACTACTTGAGCCACACCTTTACACCTTCTTGCTTTTAGTTTTATTTTTCAAATATCGCCTGGTATATTGTTCTGGGGTGGCTTGGACCATAATTCTCCTGTCTTCTCTTTGCATTTAGTTGCATTTTCAGGTGTGCATTTCCATTCCTAGCCCAGAAACTAACTCTTCATAATTGGCTATCCTTGTGTATACAGGTCCCATATCTTTGGATTCTATTAATCGTGCATCAAAAATACACAAATACTCAAAACAATCCTGAATGTACACAGACCTTTTACCTTGTCATTTGTCCTCAAATAGTATATTATTTACCCAACATTGACATTGTAGTAGGATTGTAGATCCAATTTGAAATATGCAGGAAGTTGTACACAATGTATTTGTATCCTGTTACTGGATACATTTTACAAGCAAATGCTAAGACTTCAAGTCCTGCTTTTCAGGTCCTGACCTGAGTTGCATCAAGATAGTATAAAGCAAAATTATCTGACTCCTGGGCTACAGGAGTTTTACTTGAGGGAGTTTTGTTTTAAGGTCCTGACCTGAGTTGCATCAAGATAGTATAAAGCAAAATTATCTGACTCCTGGGCTACAGGAGTTTTACTTGAGGGAGTTTTGTTTTAAGTGTCTACCTCCTGACTTTAGAATAGCCTGAGAAATCCCTTACACTCAAATGTCTTTTCATTGGAAAGACAGGTGGGTCTTAGAGCCATGATATTGCTGCAGGCTGATTGGCCTGCCTCTAACCTGTTACCCGCTGATGAGAACACCAGGCAATTGGACTAGCACATTCACTCACTTGTTATTCCTTAGTTCATTTGTTCATTCAGGAAGTATTCCTTGCTTGTACTTCATGTCTGGCTTGCACCAGTGGACAGAAACACTGGTTCCACAGTGAGAAAGGGAGACAGAAATCTGTTTCTGTGTGTCCACCAGGGCAAATAGTATATAGAAAAGGCATCAGGGTAGAGAAATGGAAAGGGGAAGAAGAACATTGAAGAAGAAAAGCGCAGGCGGAACAGAGGGGTCCATGAAAGTATCTAAGGGAAGAACCTTTTGGAAGAACAGCAGGCATAGGGGTTCTGCTCATAAGACAGAAAGGCACAATAATCTACCTGCATACATTCCTTCCTGATCAGACCATCTGAAGTTTATTTCTCTGAGGAATGCCAAAGTTGAGATGCCAGATGACCTGGATGTGGCATTTCGGGTTTGAGAGATTTAGTAAACACAGAATGTAGCCCTCTTGATCTCTCCAGCCATTCTGCCTTTACGTTGCATCTTTTTCTTGCCAACTTTGCTACATATTCCTGGAGGACGATCATCTCACCCTAAGGAACAGCCTGAGAATCTGGTGTCCTGCTCTGATCACCCATGCAGAGGACAGAATTTGGGTATGATTTACTCCTGCAATTAAAAAAGTGTGTGTGTGTGTGAGTGTGTGTGTGTGAGTGTGTGTGTGTGTGTGTGTGTGTGTGTGTGTGTGTGTGTGTGTGTGTGTGTGTTGGTACTGGGGTTTGAACTCAAGGCCTTGACTCCATTGGCTTTTTCACTCAAGGCTTGTCTTTACTTACTTGAGCCACGCCTTCAGTTCAGACTTTTCATTGCTTAGTTGGAGATGAGTCTCACAGACTCTTCTTCCAGGGCAGGCTTTGAATTGATTCTCAGATTTCAGCCTCCCGAGTAGCTAGGATTACAGACATGAATCACAGTATCACCAGGGCCCCTTCTGGCCCCTTGGGTTTGGCTAAAAGGTTCCATTTCAGTCAGGGATGCTTTATCAAATGCTCTGTGCTTGAAATTTGCTTTGCAACAGTATTACAAATAGTTAGAGCCGACCTATCGGGGAGTATGTTTTCTTCTGAAATCCCTGATTTCCTGCAGGATGTTCACAGTACAATGTGTACTTAAAAAGGCCTTGTGGATGCACACATGGTAACAGCTCTGTGCAAGCCTGATTACCTGTATTTCAACTTACTCTCTGCTTTAAAAAATATTTTTGAAACTGTCCTTTCTAGTTGATGGGAGCATAAAGACTCTAGAAGCCCCCTCGAAGCATTTCACTTCTGATATCTCTCAACATGGCATAAATAATTGAACTTATTTGACTTTGAATTGTCTCCAAAATATTCCCTTAATGCTTGGCAGTCTTATGAAAAAATTTCTGCCTGTTGGAAATTAAATGTGTTCAAGTTGCAAACCCTGCTGAAGAAAGGTTCCAATAATAGGAAGGTTGTTAGCTCCTTAACTATGCCACACACTGCTGGGAACCTCCAGAATCATGTTTAATGCAGACGTAGGGAAGGGAGCCATTGGCATCCACGCCAATCCCTGCTCGACTGCTCTTTTCCTTGGCCGGGAAGAAAAGGACAGTGATGGAGCAGAGTCTCTCAAAGGAGGTCTTACATCACCAGGTAACATGAAGAACGGGTTAAATACAGGCTGCTGGAAAAAGCCACACAAAGCTCCAGAATCATTGAGACACAAATAACTCTATCAACACCCAGACAAACCAGGTCTTTTTCTATGTGGATTACACAGAGTAGGCTAATAGAAAATGCAGAAGTAGAGATTTGGGGTATTTCTTGGGGGGTCCCTATTTTTGTGTTGTTTATGCTCTGCCAGTGAGAATATTTTATGTTAAGGAAGGCATAGTCAGAAAGCAAGAAGAGTGCGCGCGCGTGTGTGTGTGTGCGCGCGCACACACACACACACACACACACATACACACACACACACTTCTGTATCTCACAACCCTGATACCACATATGGCCTTTCCAAAGGGAGTATTGTATGTTGTTTAGTCTTGGAACTTCTTTTAAAGATAGGATGTCATTTACAATCCTCGGGCCATATGTTTACTCAGACTAAGAAACATGGGCTAATCTTTTTCTATTTTGAGGAGTAATAAATTGAAAAGATAATTACATAATATGGTGCATAATGTAACTCTGGCTTGAGCCATATGTGTTTAATTTTAGAAAAACATGCGTGATGACAGGTTATGAAAGGATGGGACTATTTTAGTCTTTTTAAGGATTAGAAGCATACTTTTTTATAAGTGTCCCCTTCTCCCCCTGCCCCCAACTTAGAAGAACAACCCAATGAAAAATGCCCTACTGAAAGTAATTTGTTTTCGTGCTGGCCACTGGCAAAGAAAATTCAAGTTAGAGGCCATATTACTTCCAAGCTTTTGCAAAATGAGATGCAGACTTTAGTGTGCTAGGAGCATGGTGGCTGTACTGGAACTCAGCAGAAATTTCTCATGAAATAGCACCAGGCAGCTCTCCGTAGTCTGCTTGTATTGTGTACAAATGCCGACACAGGGGAAATCATCTCATGAGTATTGTCTTTTTTTGGTTGGTCAGTAAACTCAGGGCCTGGGTGTTGTCTCTGAGCTCCTTTGCTGAAGGCTAGCTCTCTACCACTTTGAACCTTGGCTCCACTTCTAGTTTTCTGGTGGTTAATTGGAGATAAGAGTCTCACAATTATTCCTGCCCAGGCTGGATTTGAACCATGATCCTCAGGTCTCAGCCTTCTGAGTAGCTAAGATTACAGGCGTGAGCCGCTGGTGCCTGGCTCTCATGAGTATTTTCTATACCTAGTCACGTAATGTGCCTCTTACTAGACTATAAGGCAAGAAGAAGGTCTGCTTTGAGGTTTTCTTCAAATGTGTCCCTTTGCCCATGGTTCTGACCAGAAAGTAGAACTGTTAGGTATGGCTGGCAGGATAATTTCCCCTGAAGAGAAATCTGTATTGTTATCCCTAAAATCTGGAAATATATTATGTGCTGGGGCTAAAAGAAAGTAAGGGTACAGATGCCTTGAAGCCTGCTCAGCACCTAGCCTTGGGCAGGGTCATGACCTTGGGCTCCTGGAGTGGGCTCCATGGGTCATAAGGATTCTTCACAGTGGAAATGGACTAGTAAGAGGCAGAGCTGGAGAAGTGATGGCATGATGAGTGGACCCACTCCTGCCAGAGCAACCTCTAGAAGCCAGACAAGAGGAGCAAGTACATCCCCCCCAGAAGGAGAGCTTATATTGTCCCTGGAAGGAACCCAAGCCTTGAATTTTGGATCCATGAAACCCCTGCAGACAGGCCTTTCCAGCTTCTAGAACGATGAGATGAGAAATGTGTACTGCTTAAGGGCTTGTGTGTGGTCACTTGGGACAGCAACAGGGGAAACAAAGGCACCAAGGAAGAGCTGCATATTGACTTCCACGGAGACTACACAGTTATCAGATATGGCTGTGTGTTGGAGTCACCTGGGAAAGTTAAAACAACAATAAATAAAACCTCACTGCTATTTAGACCCTCAGCACTATTGAATTTCTTGCAGGGTAGCCTGGACATGGTGATTTTCTCAGCTTCCCAGGTGACTCTGAGGGGCAACCAGGGATGTGGAGCACAGGTTTTAGGGCTTGACTTTGCCATCGGATCAGCCTGGCTTCTCATCCAACCTCTGCCACGTGCCAGCCATCTTTGTGGGCTTTCCCATCTTAGTTCTCTCTTTCCTATCTGTGAAATGGGATTGCTATGAACTTTTTAAAAGGTGACTGAAGAGTAAACTCAGGGCAGTGGGCTAGAGTAAACTCTAGGCAGGTGTTCTACCACTTGAGCCATTTGCTTTCAGTCTGGCCTTGGATTGCAATCCTCCCTCTTCAGCTTTTCTCTTACCTCTTGGTTATAGTTGTGTATTACCATGCCTGCCCTGGTTCCCACACCGTGAACTTCTGTGTAGGCTTATGCAATCAGAAGAATAAACTGGAATGTGTGCGTTCATTCGGATTTCTCTCTAAGAGGCAGTTACTGCTATTACTCTTCTTGCAATGTCAGTGTGGTAGTGTAGACCGTAGATCTCACGGTGCAATAGTAGGCACAGAGCCTGGCTGATTGCACATCTGTATTCCCACCTGCCTTTGAGGAAATTATCCCCTTCTGTCCTCAGAAAACTTCAGGCATTTGTCCATGGTTACTCAGATAATGAGCATGGAAACCAGGACTCGAACCTGGATCTTGTTCTGGGTTTGAGAGTGGCCAATTTCCCACTTTCCACTGGGGAGAACATCCCCTTTCCTCCCCCCTCCCCAGGTAAAGCTGGCAAGGTCGATGTGTAGGAATGCGGCTGCTGGCAGCATCCTTGGAGGTATTTCACAAGCCATTACCGGTGTCAGCCCTCGGGCTGGAGGTGGCATTTCCTACCGGATTCAGACTCTGCGTGTAAACCATCGTGCCCTGTTCTGCCGTCAGGGAAAAGAAGGTTGAAAGCCATGAACATGATGATTCTTAACAGCTATAGGCTGTTTTGCCTCTGTCTGCCGTTTAATCTAATCTCAGGTTCAGTTGATACTATTGATTAGTTTCTTTTCAAAACCCTGTGCAACCTATGGGGCTTCTCCATATGGGGTAAAATGTTATTCTTCTCCTACGTGAGTTGAGAAGGAAAGGTGAAAGTATACAATTAATTTGCCTGCACTTTCTTACAAATTGTATGCTGGATTTCTGTGAAATGCTGTATGGAACAATATTCCAAGCAAATTATTGTTATTTACTGTGACTTTTGCCTGCGTATTTAAAGTCAACAATTATGTTTCTTTTTTTCTACTTAATGGCTTTTGTACAACATTTTTAGAAACCTGGTTGAGTGTCACTAAGAAAATCTACGCTTGGGCCCTGTGATTCTTGGGAAAGAAGTTAAACATTATCAGAAGTAGCAGCCAACTCCTTTTTCCAAAAGAAATAGCCCAGAACCCCATGAGGTCTCATCATCCATTCCTTCCCCAAAGGTAATCACCTCTCATAGGCCATGGCCTCAGGTTTCATTTGTTTTAGAAATACATCTTTTGCCATCACTGGTGTCAATATCACTAAGAAAAAATAACTAAAATTGGATTTGATTGTCTTGAAAAGTACTCTTTTTTTGTACATAGCATCCACTGTGATGGGTGGTTTTATTGTCTTTGGATTTTCATCATTTCCTGCCTCTTTACCTTTATGAGAAGGAGAATCAGCCCTTACAGATAACAGCCAAACGGTCCCCTCCTGTTTGTGGCGCCTGATTACCCATTTAGCAGCCATCAACCTGAAGGCTTGCTGTGGCAAGCCACTTTACTTTTTGAAGGCATCGCTTCCATTCTAGAGATCTGGATACATGCCTCTTACTGTATTTTATCCGGGTCTCCGTCTCTTTGCTGGAACTAATAACCAAGAGCAGTGATTTTCATTCCACCAATCTCGGTGGTATCCATGGTCCACCACACCTCACCTGGGACTTTGTGAACTGGAAAAGGTTGATCTTCATTCTTTCCAATTTCTAAGCATTTTGAACAGTGGTTTGGACACGAAGCATCCTCCTACCCATACTCCGAAGGCTCATCTGTTAAAGGCTTGGTCCTTTTCCAATGTAGTAGTCAGAGGTGAAGTTCTTCAAAGTGAGTGTGGAGCATGAGAGTCATGAGGTTGCTGACCCGATCCACGGATTCATCAGTTGATAGATTCACAATTGTATGGCACTGTTGGGAAATGGTGGAAATTAGGAGTTCACAACTAGTAGATGGAACACGTACACTTGAAATGTACACCTGGTCTCACGTGCATGCACGTGCATATGCACACGTACACGTGCATGCACACACATACACACATACACATATTTCCTGGCCCCCACGAGGTGAACTGCCTCTCTGTCCACGTGTTCTTGACACCATTTGCCCTGTTTCACTTCAGGCCTAAGGTATTGGACTCAGCTGATGTTGAAACCTCTGAAACATGAACCCAAATGAATCTTCCCTCCTTTGCATTGTTGATCTCAGGTCTTTTGCCACAGTGACAAAATAACTTGCTATTTCTCCTCCATATAAATATACTTTCTCATTTGAGAAACTCACTTGACTTTGATTATAGAATTTCTCATCCATTAATAAAAGACACATGGCTGAAGGTGTATAAAAAATAAAACCTAGTTGACTGAATAGTTTTTAAACCATCTTCAGAATTAAACTGGCAGACAATGGATGAGTGGAGAACCAAAGACATGTAAAAGTAAAAGTGGAGGATTACATTGTCCTGTATTTGGTCTACATGTATTTAAAATATTTCAGCCAGTGCTATGATCCTTTTTAATACCTCCTTCTCATTCTTCAGAATTAAATTCCATCATGAATTTGCATATTGCTATATCATTTTTAAATGCATCTGCTTATATAATAGCATGTGCGTTTAATTTATAGGCATAGCACCAGACTGTCTTGTTTACTAACTACCTTGCAATGAGTCCAAACAATCATGATTCTGAGAACAATGAAGATGTGGTTTGATACTGCCCCACGTCTACATGTTATCTTTTTACTGGGCAATGTTATGCTTCATCAATTCCACGATGAGTAGACAATTGTGATTTTATTTTTCCTGCAAGAAATGTGTTAGTTAGTACACACAAAAAGTTCTTGAGAGTAAATATGGAGAAGTAGAATGACCAGGACAATGGCATATACCCAGTCAGGTTTACTGGTCCCAAGTCAGAGCTGGCCACCACAGCCAGTGTATATGGTGAGTACGTGTGGAGTTTGACCTGGGGAGGAAAGAGAAGGCAGCTCTGTGCAGAATAACTGAAGAATCACTGAAGCCCAGGCTGTCTTCCCAGCTCCTCAGGAGGCCGAGATCTGAGGATTCTGGTTTGGAGACAGTCCGGGCATACACATCTCCAACCAACAAGCAAAAAGGCAAGAAAAGAGGCCCTGCTTGAGTCCAAGCCCTCCGGTATTACCCCCCCCCCTCCCCCGACATCCCACACACAAACACACAAACACACCGCTAATAAAGCTGAGACAAATCTAAGCAAAGAACGGAGGACCTGAGAGGGATGGAAGGTTCGCTGCTGCTTGTTCTGAGGTTTACACCAAAATGTCTCCCTCGGTTCCCCCCTGCAACATCTCTTCTTGATCTGTCATTGAGAGAGTTCTCAGAGACATGAGAATATAAGTTCCAGCTCAGAATGAGTGCCTGTTTTCTGTCTTGGTTTACTTTGAAAAACCTTTTTGAACTTTTGAACTGTTGGTACCCAGCAGGCCCTGTGCAGAGGAGTTGATAAATAAAGATAATGGTGATGGGCGTACAGTGTCTCTCATATGTAACTAGAGAAGCATGTGACTTGCAGATAAGCTTCTCTTAGAAAAAATAAAATTCTAAATGTCAAAGTTTTAGAGTGGGGATAGGGAATATCTAGCTCTAAAGAAGTCATCCTAAGGCATGAGACAAACCTACCTCCAGAAAAATCAAGCTGCAAACCTGTCAGCTAATTTGTCTGAAGACCTACCTTATGCATTTTAGATTTCCTTGGTCTCCCTTTGGCTTCTCCTGAAGCTTCTGTTCATTGCTATGATTTTAATTTGGCTTCTTCCTGTAATAATCATTTTGTGATTCCTATCCAAATGGAGACTGGAAAATGGAACATAAATCCACTATCTAACCAGTGTTATGTTTACA